>NC_090270.1:83201813-83561813 GCF_040414725.1 Anabrus simplex
TGCGAGACATTTATATCACATCGACACACGGAACAAAATGCATAATGGTTTCCTTCATTAGACTGTAAAATGAACGGAAAATACAATTTTATAGCTAACTGTGAACACTTGGAGATAACATTTGTTATGCTTTGTGGTCATAATGTGAAGAGAAAATACCAGAAACTATCACCGACACAAAACTCTGAAATACATTCAAGTCATTAAAATTATGAACTAAGTATGAACACAAATGCACTTAAATACGCAAAACTACCTCATACAAAACAGATCAATATGTCTCGTACATTATTAACATACGACTTCAACAGGGGGAAAAGCACAGAACCACAAGAAAAAACACGTGGCCTACAACTCCAACGAAACTATGCACAGAAACGACCGAGAGAACCACACAATAACAAACTCACTCTTTCCTCCCGATTAACGGAGTCGCTAGTGCGCACTAAAATGTAGCTTCTCTGGCTTGTACGATGATTGCCGTCCCGGACTGACAGCTGAACAGCACACACACTGCTGTAGTGAGCGGGAAATATGATACACAAAGGCAACGGATGATACACTTGCTAAATAGAGCATCAAATAAATAAGCTTGAAAATGAGATTGCGTAAATTACACAGGCACATAAGAATTTATCCTAGGGAAAGAGTATTGACTGTACTGGAGGTTATGTTGTTCAAAAATAGGAAGTAGTAAAAATAAATTGGAAGACGTGTTAAAAAAAAAAAAAAAGGAAAGTTTCCAGGTAAATCGGAAGAGTTGGCAGGTATGGGCTTATAACGGAGGACAGGAATGAAGATCGGTTTCCCTCAATCAATGCATAGTGTAACATAACAAACGGTATGGACTTGTTTGTTTGAACTTGAATTTTGGGCGGAAAAGAAATTCTATTCTGCTTTATGCTGTTGCTAAGACATAACAGCATTAGTGTTACAAAGATGGACGTGAACATTCATTGCTATTCCCTCTGAAACTTAACCCTCCAAGTGATGAGACGTTTCGTTAATAACGACTCATTTATGCCTTTGTGAAATGATGAAGTCATTATTAATGACTTATTTTTTAGAATAGGGTTGTAGGTCAAGGAATTCAATATATGCTTGCTCCTTAAATGTGCTGTTGTGCATTTGAAGAACAACTGGGACGAAGGTACGTCATTTTACAAGATATTCATAGACGTAAAAACACATGGATGCTAGAAAGGCTCTTCTGTTTTTCGGAACCTGAAGGAAGGTGATTGTTGCGCATGGAGGCTTAAGAATCCAGAGATGCGCTACACTATGTTAAAAAATGGAGATCCATAAAAAGAGTCCAGTGTGCCGTATAAAAGTAAAAAGTTGTATAAGTAATCCTTAAGTTGGTGGTCATGTAAATAAAAAAAGGCTGGCTTCCTAGCAATGCTGCTGTTCATTCAGAGATCAATTGAAATTGTAGTAACATTGTCTTCACAACATGTTTATAAACTTGATATATATGCGGATGCGAAGTATGAAGGTAGAAGAAAGTTCTTCTCTTTCTAGAATCTTGAAGGATGATGGATGTTATGTGAGGAGGATTAACATATATGGAGTTAAATAAAGGTGGATAAAAATTTGCAGTTCAATGCGGACCATACATTTGACTCTGAATAAATGACAGCAAAGAAAGAGAGAAAGAAAGAAAGAAAGAAAGAATTAAGTCAGGTGGAAGAAAATACTTAAACAATATGTCATATGGGAATCATTTCGTGTTGTAGTAAGTTGAAGAGAGAATTGCGGGTAGGTGAAGTTCAAAGGAAATCTTGAGAACGAGGTGAAAGGAAAAGAGAAAACGAAAGGAAAGGAAACGGAAGGAGAGAAAAAAGGCGGGAGGGGAAGGGAAAGGGGGAAAGAGGTTATTAAGGCGGGGCTGAGGGATGTAGAAATATGGAAGATTGTTTAAGCAAAGTACTGTAAATAGAATGAAAAATCAGACCTTTAATATTTGATTTTGATTGTCTGAAAAGCCGAATCAGCAGATCAAAAAGAATGTTCGGTTTTTCGAAAATGTCATTAAGATTGAAGTTTGGATTAAAATATTGGTCTAGATGTATAAAACAGTTCTATGATATGTTAAGGAGGGGTCCTTTATTCATAATTTTGAGAATTTCCATGTCATGTTTAATGTCTGTAAAATTATGATTATAATCGTTCATGTGTTTACTAACTGCTGAAAATTTCTGGTATTTTAGGGCATTAACATGTTCCAAGTATCGTACTTTTAAACCTTCTACCTGTTTGCCCAATATATGAAAATTGTAGCTGTTGCATTTTACCCTATACACACCGGATTTTGAAAAGCAATCATTTCTATTAATAGATTATGAGTTGTGTAAGACTGTAGCATTATTATTGTTGGTTCTGCAGGAAATTTTAACATCATGTTTTTTAAAAACATTAGTGACCTTATATATATCTTTATTGAACGTAAAGGTAGAAAATAAAGAAACTTTTGGTTTTTCTTTTTTCAGAGTGGTTACAGGACGATGTTTGTGTTTATTGATAATACCTTCAATGAAAGAACAGTTGTATCTATTGAGTTTAGCAATCATACGGATATTGCTCAATTCTTTTTTACCATCACTTTTGGTCATTGGGACAGTAAAGGCTCGATGAACCATACTATAATAAGCTGCTGCTCTTTTATGGATTTGTGGACGAGAGGAATCTTGACGTACAGTGGAAGATGTTTGGGTAGGCTTTCTGAAAATATTAAACTTTAAGGAATTTAGTTGCCTAATGATAGTCAAGTCTAAAAATTTTATTCTTTGTTCATATTCAGATTCGAGCGTACATTTTATGTGCGGGTCAGTATTGTTAAGGTTGACAAGAGTGGAAGCAGCATCTGTTATGGTTTCATCTAGGATTACTAAAGTATCATCCACATATCTAGCCCAAAAAATAATGTTGTTATTATTATTATTATTATTATTATCAATTTTAGTATGTTCTAAAAACTCCAAATAGATTTCAGCTAAGATACCCAAAGCCGGCAATCCCATGGCCAAACCATCCTGCTGATAAATAATACAGTCAAAAGTGAAATAGTTATTATTTAAAACTAATTTCAGGATAGACATAAAATCTTGTATTTCCAAAGCACTTAGTGAGCTGTATTTACTTAAATTGTTTT
This sequence comes from Anabrus simplex, assembly GCF_040414725.1. Lineage (NCBI taxonomy): Eukaryota > Metazoa > Arthropoda > Insecta > Orthoptera > Tettigoniidae > Anabrus > Anabrus simplex. The sequence goes on from NC_090270.1 coordinate 83,204,965, forward strand.
CAATGATAGGATATAATTTAGAGGTTTGAATACTAGGATACATATTAACAATGTCGAATAAGTGAAGGGAATGTTCTTCAGTTGGATAACAGCATCTTAAAGGAGCCAGCATATAGTAATTTCCTTATCCAGCAACTCAAGCATTCCTATCTTTAACATCTTTTTAATGCACACTGGATTTTTTCATACAATTAACACCACGCTTCTGGTTTCCTTTTAGAGATTCTACTTCTGATCCATCATTCAACAAGTTAGCTACATTCAACTGTCACATAGCCTTTTCGACCAGCATATTCTTAACAACGTTATAGCATCGTATCAAATGAGATGGTCCACAGAAGTCCAATATTGTATATTAATCTTCAACTAAAACCTCGTACTTCTTCATCAAAGTGAACCACAACTTCACCATATGCTATCGACTTTTGACTTTTATCTTACATAAACAAATAATTACAGGTCACTTGACCATCTGTCAACATTATTTTATTCAACATTGTGTTTTAAAAAATACAATTTTGATCGTCATTCTCGTCATTATCTAATTCTAACTGCTAGTCGGCCAACATCATTTTATACCAATTTTACCACTTGTCTATAACAAACTGTTGCTTTATTCATTTAACTTACAATAGTAGTCTTCCAATGTCAATATTGCAAATACTTTCACCAATTGTCAGCTTCTCACTCATAGCAATATCTTTAAAACCAACACTGTACTAGTCTTTACCATATGTCATTTTTTTTTTTCAAATCTCTTCAAGGTTTTTTATAAATTAGTTTTTATTTATTTATATGTAAATCAGGTGCCTGATTTTATTTCAAGGTTAAACCCATGGCTGATGATGCCTGTATGTAAGGCAAAACATGTACCATTTTAATTAACATGTCAATTTATTTATTTATTTATTTATTTATTTATTTATTTATCCATGTCCAAAATCACTACAATATATTTACAACTACTCTATTTACACTTTGTTTTTCCAGTATTCAACTGTCGAGATGGCATATTCATTGGCTTCCACCAAATCATTCGTAATGGTTTTATTTTTTTATTTTTTTATTTTATTTTTTGCTAGTTGCTTTACGTCGCACCGACACAGACAGGTCTTATGGCGACGATGGGAGGGAAAGGGCTAGGAGTGGGAAGGAAGCGGCCGTGGCCTTAATTAAGGTACAGCCCCAGCATTTGCCTGGTGTGAAAATGGAAAACCACGGAAAACCATTTTCAGGGCTGCCGACAGTGGGGTTCGAACCTACTATCTCCCGAATACTGGATACTGGCCACACTTAAGCGACTGCAGCTATCGAGCTCGGTAATACATGGTTTAGGCAGATTTCTACACATGAGAAGGTGTCCATGATCTTGCTTTTCACAACACTCACACAAATCTTGATCACCATACCCCCACCTTTTCAGGTTGGTTCTACAACGTGTCACTCTAGATCTTAATTTGTTAAGTGTCTTCCAATGTCCATACTGAAGATGATGTCCTGCAGCTGGCTTCTCTTTCACGTCCCATAAGCCTACAGGCGACTTCCTTCTCCAGAGTTCCTTACGCCGAGATTCGGCTGATGATGGGATTGACATTGTTGTTTGTAGGAAGCTCTTCCTCGATTTCAATCTTGATGGGTGGGCGTGAAGTCCAAACATTGAATGTCTTGGATCTGTTCCTTGCTTCTTCTCAATCTCTGCTGCAACTTGTGTGCTAACATGTGGAGGTGCTACTCCCATAAATGAAAAGTTCTTATTAACAGGAGTTGGTTGTAAGCAGCCTGTAACAATGCGACCTGTCTTATGGAGGGCAACATCCACTTGATTTGTATGACCGGAATTCCTCCAGCCTGGAGCAGCATACTCTGCAGCAGAGAAACACAGGGCAAGGGCAGATGTACGGAGGACATTAGGCTGTGCTCCCCGTGTGTGTGTGTGTGTGTGTGTGTGTGTGTGTGTGTGTGTGTGTGTGTGTGTGTGTGTGTGTGTGTGTGTGTGTGTGTGTGTGTGTGTGTGTGTGTGTGTGTGTGTGTGTGTGTGTGTGTGTGTGTGTGTGTGTGTGTGTGTGTGTGTGTGTGTGTGTGTGTGTGTGTGTGTGTGTGTGTGTGTGTGTGTGTGTGTGTGTGTGTGTGTGTGTGTGTGTGTGTGTGTGTGTGTGTGTGTGTGTGTGTGTGTGTGTGTGTGTGTGTGTGTGTGTGTGTGTGTGTGTGTGTGTGTGTGTGTGTGTGTGTGTGTGTGTGTGTGTGTGTGTGTGTGTGTGTGTGTGTGTGTGTGTGTGTGTGTGTGTGTGTGTGTGTGTGTGTGTGTGTGTGTGTGTGTGTGTGTGTGTGTGTGTGTGTGTGTGTGTGTGTGTGTGTGTGTGTGTGTGTGTGTGTGTGTGTGTGTGTGTGTGTGTGTGTGTGTGTGTGTGTGTGTGTGTGTGTGTGTGTGTGTGTGTGTGTGTGTGTGTGTGTGTGTGTGTGGTATTTGCAAATGAGATTATTCCTGCTGCATACCTTCTGTTTGGTATCTATACAGTGCTGTTTATAAGTTAGGGCACGGTCCAACTTTGGGTTGATCACAATGGTTTAATTTGTGTCCTTTCCAGGTTACATTCAACACCTTTCTTGCTTCCTTGATGCGCATATGGAATGCACATACCTGAGTTTTCTCTGGATTGGGTTTCAGGGGGTTCTCATCATAGTAGACAGCTAGTTCTTCAAGAGCAGATGTCAGTTTTAATTCTACTTCTTCAAATAACATGTCAATGTAATTCAACAAAGACAAGATTTATTGTATTGACTAGGTGGTCAAATTAAAAAATTAACTTATTGTTATTATTTCAACATAATCGTATATGATAATATTAAAATACTAGATTTGTGTTAAGAAGGAGCAATTTCGATTCCTGCCTGAAAGCCCAGCGACTATACAGTGCCCTAAGGAAAGTGCCGAAAATCTGTTCGGCGATACAATCGGAAAAAATTTAAAAAATACACATCTAACCCTGGACATAATGTAGACGTTTTACAAGTACAAACATTTGATGAAACTCATTCCATTTTCAAGTAGAACAATCAAAACGTGCTCTGACTCCTTCCAATTTTTGTGGCCACACTCTGCTTTATGATATCCTAGAATTCTCTAAATAATATCACCCGAATGCAATGCCCAGATGGTCCCTTATGCAAGTTCATCGCCAATCGCTTTTTTAGTACAGTACTTGCTCTAATTATCGCAATGACGTGACGTTAACGCCAAGATCCATAGGTATGCCGTAGCCGTCCTTTCGTGGGATACAATTTCTTGAAAAAATGATTTATCAAGGATTTAGTGTTGATGCGACTGAAATTTCTGGGCGGTTGTTCCGGAAAATCATTTCTTCGAGGGAAGGATAATGCAGAATTTTTGCAACATGATTTAATTAGGATAATCGCGGGACCATGCAATCTGAACTAATAATCCTGGAAAACATAGTTTCCGGCAACGGATAATCGAGGTTCCACTCTATCAGTTGGTTCAGATTTCATATTTTCTCTGAATTTGATTGGTTTGATTTATCACTAATTATGACTTTTCTTTGTCAGTTTTCTTTGGTTTTTATCTCATTAACGTGGTAAGATTTTGCATCACTACTTAGTATTTCTGTTTCCTTTTGGTTTACCCTTATTGTGACATTATTTCTTGTGTTTATTCCTCCACTGGGAACTGAGACAAATTCTCATGCAACTTTCACCCAAATTTGATGTTTTTAATTGTGATTTGACTTCACGAATTTTGTGAACATGTTCTTAAAACAAATCAATTCAGGATCCTGTTGTTAAGTTTGTTAAATTGAATTCTATCCGTGAAGTTTTACCATTTAAAAAATATATATATAAAATCTTTATTTACCCCAACCTAATTTTCAATTGTTAAGAATACTCTTTCTTAAATTATATCATTACTAACGAACACCAGTGTTATTCTGTAGTTAATACTGCACTCCCCAAGGGTCACTCCCTTCCTTTTCTTATGTGGGTGAGGTTCAGTTCGCTTTCCTGACAGACTTACTTGTTTCTTCAGGTAAGTTTATTTCAGTGTTCTTGTGTATTTTCTGTTCTCTTTGTTTATTTTGATATACCCTGTCTGTCATTATTCTTCGTATCCCCTATAATGTATGTTTTGAACATAACGTCAAGGGAAAAAAAGGGGGGATTACATTACTGCCGGGAGCAGTAAGAAGGAGGGGTAGGAAGGGGAGAAGTTGTGGAAGACAGGTGGGCTACTGTTTTAAAGGGAATGAAAATGAGTGCAAAGGTTCCAGGAGAGGTACCAGTGAGGAAATGGTATGAGTCACTGCAGGTAAAACAGCAGAGAGAAGAACGAAGTGTTACAGAGGAGGGGTGAGACAAGAGGAAAGGGAATGGGAACATCAGGAAAGGAAGAGTAAGGTGAAACAATGTCATTAGAGGGAGAGGAGGGGAGAAGGGACAAGGAAGTGGGTTCTGCAGCCATCCAGGAAGTTAAGAGAGAACAGGAGAGAATCTAATGAGGTAGGTGGAGTTGAGGCTGTGGTCATAGGTTGCTCTATTGTTAGGTATGTGGGTAAAGTGTGTGGAGGAGAGGGAACCAGGGTAGAGCATTATCCAGAAATTGCAGGTTAAGGCAAATGTTGGCAAAAATAGAAGGGTGGGGGAAAGGAAGAATAAGGCAGTTTTCCACATTGGTAAGAACAACATAAGGCAGGCAGGAATAGGTACTAACATAGCTGGGAATGTGGATGACAGCGCAGGTAAAGTTTAAGGGAGCAGAGATCAAAATTAGTGGGCAACTGACAGGAAAAATTTTAATGAGACTAAGGGGCGAGTATGTCGGAATTGGGTATGTGGGAATTGGGAGTGAGATTCACAGATTTTAATGGGTGGGTAAGAGATAGGGAGCTATGCTCAGATGGTCTTCACTTGATCTGCAATGGTATGTATATATTAGGGGGTTTGTTTAGAAGAGTTACAGGGAGCTACATTAAGGGAAACGGGATGGATTAGGGAGCAGTGATGAGAGTATAACGAGCTGGAAGTAAAGTAAAGATGACATTAAGTTGTTAGCATTATATTGTAGAAGTATTGTAAAGAAAGGAAAGAAATTAATTTAATGGATATATATTTACTAGATATTGTAATAGGGTTGAATCATGGCTGAGAAGTGATTTTATGGGTGCAGAAATTTTCTCACAGAAATGGAGTGTTTGATGATATAGACGCTGATTTCCATAGGGAACCTACTCTTTCTGGACAAATATTTCAGGTCCCCTATAGGAATCAACATCTATATCATCTGATGGCCAGGCAGGCATCAATTTTTGGGAATGAGACAAGGTCTCTCATAGTGCATTGGCACTGTCGGTGGCTCCAAGTAGCCTACGCAGTAGCCACCATGGTATGCACTAGCCATGCGTCTTCGTATGTGTGCTATTTACCAACTGATGAGCCCAACTTAGCACACTGGGGAGAAATCCTAGCAACCAGGAATGAGTTAGCTGGAAAATTTACAATGTCCAATAATAGACCAACTACATTGCTATTATTATTAATGGAATGTTTATCGTAGAGACAGTATTCATACTGATGAAAGAAGAATTTGTAAGCCAAAAAATAGTTTTAAAGATGAAAAACACAAAATTCTAGGTGTAAGGCTCATCCCTAAAATGGACGCTTTTGGGGTGTTAGCCCTGACGCTGATGTGGAATTATTTGATTCGACTGTCAGCTATTTGGGGAACAACATAGAGAGGAACGTTATTGTAGCAGGTGATCTCAACTTACCCAATGATAACTGGGAAGGTAATGTGAATAACAGAAAGTATGAGCAACAAATGTTAAATAATCTGGGAAGGACAGCTGATTCAGAAAGTGATGGAACCAGTGGAAATTAAAAGAAGAATGTAAAGGAAGAATTTCTGGAGAAACAAATTCCTGTTGCTGAAGTAGGAAATGTGTACGATGAATGGTCCAATTTCAAAGGGACATTTGTAAGTGGGGCAGTAAGTGCTTATGGTAGAACATGGACGAGAGTGAAAGAAAAGAAGACACCATGGTGGAATAAGAATGTGGAGGAAGCATGGCAAGAATGGAATAAAGATTTTTAAAAAGAAGACAGCAAAAGGAAGTATCTTGATTATAAATGGAAATGTAAGAAATTGGTAAGAGAAGAAAAGTTGGGAAGAATTTACACAAACAGAAGGAGCTGGCAGAAAAAGAATGTCAGTGATTTCCTTAAGACTAGCATTCTGTAATGTAATTGTCATTTTACTGATTACCTGTTGAAAAAGTAACTTGTAAATGAGTAAAATATTTCATAGGTAACTGTAATTCAGCCCAATTAATTTTGTCTTGTATTCTTCCCCTCACTGTTCATTATTACCCTTGTAACCCGAAAAACAACCCATATAAAAACAAGGCATATCTCTCTCACAGCAATAAGAATGTTCTCAAAGAATATAGGAATTCAGTAAAATACCATGCTAACAATGAAGGAGCTAACTACACAAAATCATTATGCTGCCAAAGCGCCATACCTAGTATTGTGAGTGGTATCTCGCAAATCTAGCATTCTGAAAAGGGTCGCACAGGTAAAATTCATCATTATCATTGAAAAATCTGGAGGTTTTTTAATGGTTAGTTTTGGCATTCATAATAGATTCAGCCATTAAAAATGCACAAAATTATCAGCTTTAATAATGTGGTTGTCATGAAAAATGTCACACACAGAACTCCACAGTGAGATTTCTGTCCTTCCAGGGGATAGCAATTGTCCAATTCAAAAACATGTCATATTTTTGGATGGTATAAAGAAATGTCTCACCAAATTATCAGAGTTGGAAAATAACTGTCATCAGATTTCTTGTAAAAATTACATTTTTAGTAATTTCTACTTGTAATCAGATTGCCTTAGTTTTATTCTGTTTGGAGGTCTGAAGCATTATTTTCTCTTTTTTTTTTTTTTTTGCTTTACGTCGCACCGACACGGATAGGTCTTATGGCGACGATGGGACCGGAAATGGCTAGGAGTGGGAAGGAAGCGGCCGGGGCCTTAATTAAGGTACAGCCCCAGCATTTGCCTGGTGTGAAAATGGGAAACCACGGAAAACCATTTTTAGGGCTGCCGACAGTGGGGTTCAAACCTACTATCTCCCGAATACTGGATACTGGCCGCACTTAAGCGACTGCAGCTATCGAGCTCGGTAGCATTATTTACAATCAAGGGAATGTCATATGAACATTCACAGATTTAAAAAAAAATTATAACAAAAATGGCATAACGGAAAATCAAAAGGAAACTAGCCACGTCATTAGACAACCACTACATAGTTTTAAAAAACAATTTAAATTACATTAATAATAATAATAACAACAATGAAAATGGTAGAATAATTTGAATGAACTCAAATGTCAACTAACAAACTGCGACACCACATATATATGCCAAGCAAAACTAAATTTCTACAACTGAATAATAATGATGATGATGATGATGATAATAACAATAATAATCATCCCTCGGGGGAGCCTGAAACCCCTAGAGGGCGCGTCCCCAGGTGGTGGATAGGGGGCTCACAGAAATGTGGGCTGGTTCAAATACCACGGAAAGGAACCGCGGACCAACAGGCAGCCCAATTCCTGGGGGTTGATAATACTGGGACACCCTCTCTCCAAGGGTCATAAATATGGAGGGCCCAAACCAGGGTTATGGGTGAAGACCTCAATGGCGTCTGCGGCAGAGAAGATGGACTTCGGTATGGCGGAGAGGGCAGAAGGGGCAACCCTGTACTCAGGGGATTAAAACGAGTACAATATAAATCCAGAAGAAGGTCAACAGCTTCAACGTCGGATGAAGAATATAATTCCCAACGGCGAAGAAGGTGGAAGAACTATCTTTGAAACACACGCAGCATCTGTTCTCCAGGTTAGGGGCAGCCTACAATAAACTCTGGGGCTTACAACTTCAGTTTTAACACTGAGGTATGGGCTGTACCCATCCTCTCAATTATTTTCAACTTAAGGCATGATGGAAACACTTTCGGTAAAGATTACTCCAGGGGGCAGCCGGAAACGGAAATCCCCCATCGCCATGACCGATGCAATCAGGCCGTCGGATTCTGGAGAGCCTGAAACATCATGTGGGGAAGAGTCGGAGCTTCCCAGAACCTCATCACAGAAGGTACGACCCAAGCAAAAACACCTGCTTGGAACGTTGAATATCAATACCCTCCTAAAAACGGGAAAACTGAAGCAGCTAATCAAAGTTATGGAAGAACGGAACATTTGCATAATGGCATTACAAGAAACCAGATACCTTGATGAAAACCCAATGGATTCAGAAAGTTACAGAATCTATAAAGGAAAATCTGCTATAAAGAACAACTCCAACGTAACGATTCTTGGAACAGCCTTTGTAGTCAAAAAGAACATAATTGAATCCGTAATTGATTTCGCTTCACTATCAGAGAGGATCTCACTCCTCTCTTTCAAGTCGGGAAATAAGGTGTATACGACTATCAATGCGCACGCACCAATAAATGAAGATAATTTTAAAAAAACCAGAAAAGGTGGAAGATTTCTGGGAAATGCTCGAAGATGCAACTTCAAAAATCCCTCCACATCACACAAAGATCTTGCTTGGTGACTTCAATGCTCAGGTGGGCAGGGAAAAAAAGTACAGAAAAATTGTAGGAGACTACCCGGCACATAAATGAACAAATAGGAATGGTGAAAGACTCACTGCCTTCTGTAGACAATTCAGCCTCAAATTAATGTCCACATACTTCAAAGCACTCCCAAAGAAGAAGAAAACATGGGTTTCCCCTAATGCAATGCTGGAGGAATTTCAGATAGACCATGTGGCAATAACAGCCAGAAATCGAAAAGAAATTCTTAATGTAAAAGTAAGAAAAAGTGCCAACATTGATTCAGACCATTACCTCTCGGAAATCAAAACAAGATTCCTACCGAACAGAATCAAGCCAAAAGCTAACAAGAAACCCAGAATCAATACAGAAATACTAAAGCAGAACAAAGAAAAGTACATCAAGAATCTGTCAAACCTGGACATGAATAACTGGGAAGAAATGAAAGTATTCTTGATCAAAGCATCTGAAGGTTTGGGGAATTCTCCACGAAAACGTAAGCACAGGTGGTGGACTGAAAAATGTGATGAAGCACTTGAAAAAAGATTAAAATCCTGGAAGAGGTGGAAATCCAACAAGACAGAGGAAAAGTGGGAAGAGTTCAGGAATCAAAGGAAGGAATCAGCCAAAATCATACGAGGTGAAAAGAGAAAATATGACAGAGATAGGGTGGAAAAGGCAGAAAAAGAATTTAGAAAGAACAACACCAGAAATTTTTACAGAATATTCAAAGAGGAACTACAAGGTTATCAACCACCAACTCTCTGCTTCCAGCGAACCATTAACAAAGAAAACTGCCAACTCCTAGTAGACTATTTCAAAGAGCTGCTAAACTGTGAAGAACCTCTGGACAGACTAGAGACCCAGCAACCAATCCATGAGAACCCAGATTCTAAACCTCCAAATCTAGACGAAATCAAACAGGTAATCAAAGAGCTTAAGGATAACAAAGCGCCAGGTGAAGGCGGCATAGTGGCAGAAATGTGGAAGATTGGAGGAGAAATCACAGCGGAAGCAATTCATCGCTGTATAGAAGATATATGGAAAACTGGGAAGATCCCTGCATACTGGAAATGTGCGCTTATACTTCCGCTTCACAAGAAAGGTAACCGAACAGACCCGAACAACTACAGAGGGATCTCTTTACTGTCAATTGCTTATAAGATATTCTCTAAAGTTCTACTAAACAGAGTTCAGGAACAGACTGACCACCTCATTGGAGAATACCAAGCTGGTTTCCGAAAAGGAAGGTCGTGCGCAGAACAAATTTTCAACCTCAAAAGTGTACTGCGAACAAGAGCAATAAGGAGTCAGAACACCATAGTCATCTTTATCGATTTCACAAAAGCATATGACTCAATAGACAGACAAACCTTATTTAAAGTCCTAGAGGAGTTTGGAATTGACAAGAAAACTAGAGAACTCATTAAACAAACCCTGACGGATACCATCTCGAAAGTCAAGTTCCTCGGAGATATATCTGACCCGTTCGAAATCAAGACGGGTCAGACAAGGAGATGGACTGTCCCCGATCCTCTTCAACCTAGTTTTGGAGAAAATAATGAAAACTTGGGAAGAAGCTCTGAAATCGGAAGGGATAAGAGGAATACACCTTGGAAGAGAAGGCCAGAACTTGGAAATTAAATGTCTAGCTTTTGCCGATGACCTCGCTGTCTTAGCTAAAAATCGAGAAGACGCTATAAAGATGATAGAGAAACTGCACGAAATCGCCGGAAAAGCAGGTCTTAAAGTTTCTTACGGAAAGACGGAGTATATGGAGTATAGGCACCGAAATGAGAAGTGCGTTGAGATAAAGTATGGGAAGATTAAAAGGGCAGAGAAGTTCAGATACCTGGGAGAATGGATCCAACCCAATGGGCTAGACAAAGAGGCTATCAAAGGAAGAATCAGAAAATTAGAATTGGCCTACAAACTAACCCAGAGTATGTACAACAAACGGGCAATATCCTACATGGCCAAAATCCAACACTATCATTCAGTAATCAAACCAGAAGGATTGTATGCCTCAGAGTGTCTTATTTTGAATAAAAAAGGGGACTACAAGAACTGGAAAAGAAAGAAAGGAAGATCCTAAGGAAGATTCTGGGACCCCAGAAAACTACTGATGGAACCTGGAAAAAAAGGAAAAACAAGGATCTTTATAAACATACGTAAAAGATCTCAGACACAATGAAAAAACGAAGGTTGAACTTCTACGGACATTAGTAAGAATGGATGAAAGCAGACTGACCAAAAAGATCTTTAAGTACATTGTAGGATTGAAGACCACCACTAAGTGGGTAGAAGAGGTCAAAAGAGATGCAGAAGAAGTTGGAATTACACTAGAGGTGATCAATAAAAGCAAAGAGTTTAGAAACATAATCAACAAAATCAAATTTTTTGAGGACAAACCACCTAAAAAGAAGCCCAACCGGATCTCTGAGGAGGAGAGAAAAATATGAAGCGAGAGAATGAAAAAGTTCTGGGAAGAGAAGAGAAGAAAGGCCAACAAGCCTTAAGTTCTATGCGGTCCACAGTTGGCCAAATTTGGAATAATAATAATAATAATAATAATAATAATAATAATAATAATAATAATAATAATAATAATAATAATAATAATAATAATAATATTAAATATTAAATTTTTAAAACTTTTTGCAGAAGTCTACTGAATTTTTTAAAGGGGATTTATTGTTTAAAAAGGCATTACAGGTTTAACAATAAATCCCCTTTAAAAAATTCAATAGACTTCTGCGTAATTTTAAAAAAAATTCACCTTACTACCAAATCACATTATGTGCTCTTTTGACATTACTAATATGTATTCTAATATACAGGGTCCGCCAGAAAAATGTATACACTCTTTACGGAACAAAAACTATTTATTGCGTGTTCTCTTACATTTAAATTTTGATTATACATGTAGTACTGTCTTCAGTTAAACATATGGTTACATGAGATATTCAAAATGTTCACCGTTGGCTGCCAGACACATAGCAGAACGACGAGCGGTCGCTGCAACTGCGTCCGTCAATACTTGAATGGGGATATCTGCAAATGCTGCTGTAATCTCCTGGCGAAGAGCCTCCAGCATCCATGGCTTATGTCGATAGACTTGATTTTTCACAGTTACCCACAACTAAAAGTCCGTATGGGTAAGATCTGGCGACCGTGGGGGGAACTCAATGGGCCCTCGTCGTCCAATCCAATGTCCTGAGAGATTGTCATCCAGGAAAGCTCGTACTGCTCCATCATAGTGTGGTGGTGCCCCGTCCTGTTCGTAGAAGACTTCATCATTGGCTCCATATAGCGCACGTACAGCAGGTAAAATTAATGTGTATAACATTTCCCAGTACACTGCTCCAGTGACAGTACCATCAAAGAAAAAGGGTCCTAGTAAGCCCCTCGACGACAGTCCATACCAGAACATTAACCCTTGGTAGACTGACTGCCTTGCCCACATGAACATGCGGATTTTCCGGAGCCCAGTAGACACAGTTATGTCGATCACTGTTCCATTAAGTTTCAACTGGGCTTCATCAGACCACACTAACTTCGTCTTGTTCATCTTGGGTTACCATTTGCTGATACCATTCGCAAAATAGCATTCAACGATCGGGATCGTCCTCATTAAGCGCATGCAGTAATCGTGGGATGTAAACTTTCCACTTAACTGTTTTCAAAATTCGTTGTAAACTTGTACACTTCCCGTGCACATTACGTAGCAGACTTCTGTGGAGAATTAGCAAAATTTTCCAACACGTGAGCCAACGAAGCAGGACTGCTAGCTGTGCGCGTTCTTCCCGATCTTCCTTTGCGAATATCACAAATCGTTTCATGCGTCTCAAACTTCCCAGTAATATGTTTAATTGTTAGGCGTGATGGGGGTACTGTTTCAAACTCCCTCCTCCACTGACGTTGCACTTCAACGGCATTATCAAACCTGATAAACCACTTCAGAATGTAATTTCGTTGCTCGAACGTCAAGCATGCCCCAGCCATTTTGTTTTCCCACTATCGTGATGCAAGTACCGACATCTGTTGAGCGAAACACCATACTACAACATTTAAAAACAATGATAACAGTTGACAATGTCCATAACCCGATATCGTCTAACAAAGAGTGTTTACAATTTTCTGGCGGACTCTGTATTATCAAAGACAACCTCGCAAAAAACAGCAACCTCAGCAAGCATGAATTAGAAGACTTTATAAAAATCCTAAATTTTGTGCTAAATAACAACTATTTCACTTTTAATGGTAAAATTTATCACCAAGATGGCCTAGCTATGGGGGATCCCTTATCAGGCATCTTAGCCGACATCTGTTTAGATTCTTTAGAACAACATAAAATAATAAATAAAATAAAAGGCCTTAGCTTATGGCTTCGGTATGTAGATGACACATTCGTAATAATCAATAAAGATCTCAATAATAGTACCGATATTTTAAATTATTTAAACAACCTAGACCAAAATATTAAATTCACCAAGGAAGATGAAGTCAGTGGATCACTAAATTTCCTAGATCTCACAGTAACTCATATTAATGGCAACTTCGATTTTCAAATTTATAGAAAACCCACTCACACCCCATTAACAATCAAAAATACTTCTTTACATCCTAACTCCCATAAATTGGCCACTTTCCACAGTTTAATTTACAGAGCTTTAAAAATCCCTCTAACACCCAAGAACCTTCAAACAGAACTAAATTATATAAAGGATTTAGCAAAAATCAATGGATATAAACCTGAAATGATTAACCGTTTAATAAATAAGGTCAAATTCAAATTAACAACAAACCTCATCCCTGACAAACCCAAAAAATCCAAATCTTTACAGATGAAAGGGTAAGTGTTTTTTATACATTTTCCATGTTTTTTTTTTAAAACCCACATTCTCTTCAAAAATACCTTTCCTAAGCATTCACTCTCCTCTTGTTACAGACTTCACACCAAAGAGCTCTATCAGTGACGATATACCTTCAACTACAACAATCCAAACTTTCACCAGGTCTTGAACACAATAAAAAACAAAAATACCAGTATAGCTTTTAGGACAACAAACACTAACCAAAAATTATTTTTTAATCACAACACAGTCAATTCAAGCAAAAACATTTACTCAGGCTCAGGCAAATACAGGCTCACCTACACGCAATGCAACGTCTCATATTGGTCAAACAAGCTGGAGTTTTCAAACTAGGTACTTAGAACACTATAATGCCATTAAGCACAATAAATTTTCAGCTATGAGCTCCCATATGAAAGAAACAGGACATCACTTCACAACGAAAGAAAGAGACCTCACAATTATTAAAAGAGTAGACAAAGGAAAGTTGTGGAATGAACTTGAAACCATCTATACATTTTTGGACCAATACTACAACAAAAATCTAAACCTCAATGATTTAGTTGAAGTCAAGAATCCATTATACGAAAGTTTACCCAAATTATTGCAAACTCTAAATTCAAAACATAACTACATTCTTAAAAATCTAAAATTAACATCTTCTAGAACCTCCGTTACTTTAACTAACTTGACTCCCTTCATGTCCGCCCCCACAATTCTCCCGCAACCCAACCCAACACAACTCCCTCCCTGTCCGACCATGCAAATCTCTCGCAACCAACAACACATAAACTTAACGCCCCGCCTACCCCTTCCCCTCCACCACACCCTCCTCCGCCAATCTCACATCGATACAATACTAGAAGCACAAGTGTCCGTCATTCAACGCTACCATAGCAACTGTTTAACACCATAACAGTCAAAAAAATAAATGAACCTACACATAACGTTGTTTTTCTTCAACTAACCTTTCCATAACTGATTTACATCTTTACAGATGAAAGGGTAAGTGTTTTATACATTTTCCATGTTTTTCTTTTTTTTTAAACCCACATTCTCTTCAATAATACTTTTCCTAAGCATTCACTCTCCTCTTGTTACAGACTTCAGCTCTATCAGCATCGATATACCTTCGACTTTCACTCCTTCAAGCAAGATAAAATAAGTCTATAGACAACCGAATGCTTTTTCACTGCTCCCACAACTACTTTAGGAAGACTATTATCTTAACGTAACGCTTTCGACTTTCACTCCTTCAGCCAGTTAAATAGACTATAGGCAGCTGAACAGCCACTTAAGAGGGTTGATGTCTTATCACAACATACGAAACTGGCATCTTTAACAGTCTATCAGCTTTGCTTTTTCTTATCCTCTAACAGGAGTACTGAAGGAGGCACATTTCTGTTTCAATATAAAGATTGAGCTGTTTATTGCTCTACTCCCAACACAAATTTTTTTTGGGCGCATTGACTCAACGCTATACAATAATAAAATTTTATTATGAATCCACCTGTTCAATACATTATAATGTTGTTACATTTAAAATAACTTCATTAGTTAAAAAGTTATATATGGGACATGTTTCGCTCCCTTATAGAGCATCATCAGCCAAATCTGAATCTCAAATAATTGTTATTTACGTAAATAAAGACTTAAGAACTATTAGAACATTTTTGACAAACTTAAAACTTATTCTATTAGAAAATCATAAAATATAAAATCTTTGTATACATGGCTTAATTACATGTGCTTAATAGGAAGATACATTAAAATTATGGAAGAGAGAGTACTAAATTATAAAATAAATAATATATATGTCATGTCCAAAATCATAGAAAGACGTGAAGATCAATCTTAGGAGCTAAATTTGAGGATTTTCTTAGCAATGAGATCTGGTGAAAAAGTTATTTATCCCTTGTGGATAAGAGTCTATAAAGATTCAAATTTATCGTAAATTTGATGATTGAACTTATAACAGGATAAATGTTGGTCTTCAAGAAATTTAAATGTTTGTTGTCACGTGACCTCGGCGAATGCTGTTGAAAAGATATGTTCTTATAGATGTCAATGACCATTCGTTGAACTAATGGATTTGATAAGGATGATTGAAAGGGACGTACATCAACGTTTGTATTGAAAGCTGCTGCTTGGTTTATCTTGTTGAATGTCCCTCCAATTGCTGTTTGTCCGACAACACCAAACCTTATTGTGTTGGTGTTGTCGGACAAACAGCAATTGGAGGGACATTCAACAAGATAAACCAAGCAGCAGCTTTCAATACAAACGTTGATGTACGTCCCTTTCAATCATCCTTATCAAATCCATTAGTTCAACGAACGGTCATTGACATCTATAAGAACATTATCTTTTCAACAGCATTCGCCGAGGTCACATGACAACAAACATTTAAATTTCTTGAAGACCAACATTTATCCTGTTATAAGTTCAATCATCAAATTTACGATAAATTTGAATCTTTATAGACTCTTATCCACAAGGGATAAATAACTTTTTTACCAGATCTCATTGCTAAGAAAATCCTCAAATTTAGCTCCTAAGATTGATCTTCACGTCTTTCTATGATTTTGGACATGACATATATATTATTTATTTTATATTTTAGTACTCTCTCTTCCATAATTTTAATGTATCTTCCTATTAAGCACATGTAATTAAGCCATGTATACAAAGATTTTATATTTTATGATTTTCTAATAGAATAAGTTTTAAGTTTGTCAAAAATGTTCTAATAGTTCTTAAGTCTTTATTTACGTAAATAACAATTATTTGAGATTCAGATTTGGCTGATGATGCTCTATAAGGGAGCGAAACATGTCCCATATATAACTTTTTAACTAATGAAGTTATTTTAAATGTAACAACATTATAATGTATTGAACAGGTGGATTCATAATAAAACTTTATTATTGTATATCAACAGATTTCAATACGGATTAAAACATGAGATTAGTCACTTGCAATTGACTCAACGCTCCGGAAAGTATAATCGTGTGAACTTTTGACATGCAGCTTGATACTGAGATTTTAGCCAAAATAATTTTTATGTTTGTACAGACACCTACATTGATATCCTCTTTTTATGACTTGTAAGAGCAATCAGGATCCTGATTTTTCATCATACAGGTTTGAGTTTGAGACTGATGATGCCCTTAATATGGGCGAAACATGTCCCTTTAACATTTTATAAAAGATCTCTTTGTATTGAATAGGTGGATATTTTTTTAAAAATTACACTTGAAACATACTTTGTATTCAGTATCCAGTATTCGGGAGATTGTGGGTTCGAACCCCACTGTCAGCAGCCCTAAAGATGGTTTTCCGTGGTTTCCCATTTTCACACCAGGCAAATGCTGGGGCTGTTCCTTAATTAAGGCCAAGGCCGCTCCCTTCCCATTCCTAGCCCCTTCCTGTCTCATCGTCACCATTAGACCAATCTGTGTCAGTGCGACGTAAAGCAACATGTTAAAAAAAAAAAAAAAAAAAAAAAAAGACCTAGACAGGGCAGAGGGTATGGAACAGCGGAAGGTCAACGAATGACTAACCAGCTGGACTCAAGCCAACGACAGAGAACAGGTTTTGCAACAACTCCCATTCTATGCTAGAGTGGAGAGAGGTGAGGACTTCAGTAAGCTACAAATTTCAAGTTTTTGAGGATTTAAACAGAAATAAACATAAATGTTTATACATTTCTAAATATTTCTTAGTGTGATTTGACAGAATCTGATGATGTTCTTTGAAGAACGAAATATGTCATTCTATTTTAATTACGTGATTTCTTTTTCAAGTATAATTCTGTTACCATATGTTTTCTTTTTCAGGTAGTTTGCAAATTTATTTATTAAAAATTAGTTTCAGCAGAATGAAGAAACAAACAGTTATAAATTAATTGAGGCGAAACTGAACAGATATTACAAATCACATTTACAGATTCACAAACGTTACAAATAAACTGAATTCAGCATGCAATCTGAGTACTACATTAGGAACTGTATCAGGTAACGACAGCCATGTCACAATTTTGGCCAGACGCTGTGCTGCCTGCCACAAACAATGACAAGAGTAAGTGTACAGGCATGCAGAGAAGTGATCACACTTTCTCTTCTATATGCTATGGTGATAGTAAATCAACCAATGCAGTTTGAACATAAAGAAATACACATTTATATTTCATACTTACTTGATCTGCTGTTTATCCACTATATTGAGAGATCCACAAAGATACAAAAGGTTTGTCAAATGAGCAGCAAACCAGCCATTTTCTGTAGTCCGACTGATTAAATTAATCACCTGAAATAAATGTAACTTCATGAAACTGAGAGTAAGAAAAAAATTATTTAACTTCATACTTTCCCACATTTTATTACACTAAACACACTAAGTGTTGAGATTAAGGTATTACCCTAAGAGTTCTAAAGAGGATTATAGCGAGGGGAAGAGAACAAACACTGCATAAGAATGAAGAGTTAAATACATTACTAAAAAGACAATGATCATAGCTATGATAATTAGCTTTTGGGCTTTTGCTGTGTCAAAAACCAAGGTGAAATTCTTGGAACAGAAACATCTTAACTGGAGCCAAGATGAAGTCGTCACTTCCTACTCGGAAGGCTAGCACACGGCGAAAGCTAGGGACAACGAATGGCAGCAGTAAAGCATCACTTTCTGATGTTTCTGATAATAGGAAGTCATGATTCACTGAGGTTGCAGCCTGTATTGCGGTTGAAATTATCTGGTTGTCAAATTTTTTCATAAGCAATTTATTTCATGGCAGCAACATGGTGCAGAAAGTGACACAAAATACAATAAGAAACTGTCCCTTTAAAGCTGATTTGGTTGGTAACAACAATTATGGCAAATGATGATGATGAAGATGTGAGACTACTGTTGATTCTGAGTAGTATCTGTTAGCAGACAAAGGAACTCATATGTCATATATCACTATGCAAGTAATATATATGGATAACATCGGGAGGGAGGGGGGGAGGGAGGGAAGGAGGAAGAAGGGAAATTAGTTTTGGCAGACTGAAGAATCTAACAGGTCTAAAAAAGTAAAATAAAATTAAATATCTCATATTAAAGGTCAAGTGTTGATGTGCAATGACTAAATTTCATACGCGCATGTAAGTTGGTACACTATACTGCCAAAAGCTTCCAGATACATGTCCATTCGCAAGTTACCTCTGTTAACATCCCTAGTACAACACTGATCTGCCTTTTGCTGATATCACAATTGCAGTTCTTCTACTGAGAAGGCTGTTTATATTGCCATAGGAACCAACTTCCATTCTTCTTCGAGAATTTTGAGCAAGTCAGCAGCAGATCATGGGCACTGTGGTCTCACTCACAGTTGGTGTTCCTACTCTTCCCAAAGATGTTTGATGAGGTTAAGAGTGAGGCTCAGGGAAGGCCACTAGTTCTTCAACCCCCATGTCATCAGTCCATGCCTGGATAGGGGCTGAATCCTAGATGTTAGACCCCTTTAAACAAGAAACATCATCATCTCCTGTGTAACAGGAACGCCCGTACTTCAGTTTATCGGAGAGCATGATGAACGACAAGGCGTGTACGGCCCATGCTAAGAGAGTAAGAGAGAAGGGTAGTGAAAGAAAAATTCATGATTAAGTGGATCCTTCAGTTTATTCAATAAATAGGCAAATAATTATGTCACCTTTTATAGCTGAATTGTAGATTTGTCCCTGAGGGCGTGAAGAGGACGTTGTCCCGCGGCGGCTGCGTCGTCTTGTGGTCGGCGTCGGCGTTGTCTTCCGTCGTTGGTGTTTGTATTAGTGTTGATGACTTGAACCAGGGGCAGGAACGGGGAAATGTGGAGCTTCCACATTTGACGTCGTGGGGTATTGGTGTGACACTTCCCTATGGCGAAGCACGCCGAAATAGTTCCCACAGTAGCAAGGATAAAGTTAGAGTCACAGTTCGTATTTGGAATAATACGCAAATGGAACAATCTAGAACCTTCCGAGGTGCGGTGATCGAGCACTTCATAAAGAAAATTAAATTTATCGAGTACAGTCTCTGCACTGTACTCCACCAGCATAATACATTTGTTGAAATAAATGACAGTCCAAATTCCCGTACGTCGTGATTTTCAGATTAACACTGGCACTTAAGATCATAATGCAACACAGTTCAACGGATAGACATAGTCTTTAAAGGAAATTGAGGCTGGCTAGAAATACTACCGCTGCTTTCACACAGTCTTTGAACGAAATCAATGCTGGCACAGTTAATGCAAGAACATAGTCTTTAAATGAAATAAAGCTGACACAATTAATGCGAGAACACAGTTTTTAAACGAATTCAAAGCTGGCACCGTTTATGGGAGAACACAGTCTTTAAATGAATTCAAGCTGGCGAGAACACAGTCTTTAAACGAATTCAAAGCTGACACAATTAATGCAAGAACACAGTCTTTAAACGAATTCAAAGCTGGCACAGTTTATGTGAGAACACAGTCTTTAAATGAATTCAAGCTGGCGAGAACACAGTCTTTAAACGAATTCAAAGCTGACACAATTAATGCAAGAACACAGTCTTTAAACGAATTCAAAGCTGGCACAATTAATGCAAGAACACTGTCTTTAAACGAATTCAAAGCTGGCACAGTTTATGTGAGAACACAGTTTTTAAATGAATTCAAGCTGGCGAGAACACAGTCTTTAAACGAATTCAAAGCTGGCACAGTTTATGTGAGAACACAGTCTTTAAACGAATTCAAAGCTGACACAATTAATGCAAGAACACTGTCTTTAAACGAATTCAAATATACAGCCGGACCGAGAGACGAATTATGTCGTGACGGCTTACTTGCACACACTCGCTGACTCACGGCTTACTGCCGACTCACTCCATTCTCTGCCTTCAGCACACTGCCGTCGCATACCGCGCACTCCCTCTGCTTTACTGCAGGCTTTCTGCTTACCTACTGCCTTACCCCAGGCTGGCGACTCGCTTATATTTCGTTCATGCAGCAATGGAACACGAAGGAACCTTCTGCGTGACGTCGCTTGTCCTTGGCCGGTGTTCTGGAACGTCGCGAACTTGCTCGCAGTTCCCATTATGCCTGTGCGCTCGGCGCAAGTTTTAAAGGCTTACGGCCGGGTGTTAGCGAGCTTCTCTTAATAAAAGAATGAAACGTGAATGCTCGTAGGGTGTTACCGTTTCATCTCCCCCCCTGCTCGGGAAAAAGAAAATTGCTGGGCGATTTTCTTTTCGCTCATCTCCTAGTAAAGTATTTCAAAAACTTGAACAGTCTTCTCACTATAGCCAGAGGATTAATGTAAGGTGTGACGCATTTTGATATGATTCCATCATTCTCCATCTGTTTAATGATGACCCGTGCTTCTTCCAAGTACTTCATGGGTATCGGATAAGGCCGTTTCTTATAAGGTGATGTGTCAGTAACATCTAAGTGGTGCTTGAAACCCTTAATGACTCCAGGTTTCTCAGAAAATACATCTGGAAACTTCTTAAAAAGCTCTTGGATTGCCTTTATTACTTTATCATCATCGTAATCTGGGCTTTCAGCTACATTGGCGAAAAGCGTGAAGTTGTAGTGGTCCTCGTTAAACTCATCATCGATAATGGACGCCATCTGGTCCTCTACGGGTCCCACTTCCTCGGGTCGCCCCTCTTCGTGGACGCTTTCTTCGACAGGCGGAGCCTCGCTCATCTTGCCTTCTACTATGCCCACCGGGGTCTCACATTCCGGATTCTTCACGTCATTATAAGTAACCAACTGTAGCCCTACAGATTCGACGTGGAAAAATTTAATCACATTAGCGGGATAATCAATGATTCCCCCATGTTGAATGAGAAAGTCTGATCCAAGAATTAAGTCAAATTTCATTTGCGTCAAAATCAAAAATAGATGTTGGAACTTAACACCACCAATTTCTAACTCAAGAAACGCCTGGAATTTGCATTTAATAGCTTTGTCAGGAACTATGCCTTTAACCTTAACTTGAGCAACCGGCAAGATGGAGATGTAGGTCGTCTCCTGCGCCACATCTATTAATTTCTGCGAAATTAGTGAGGCTTGCGATCCCGAGTCTACTAGAGAGTGGACAATCATATTGCCTAACTTAATGATAATGATCGGTAAGCCGCGTTGTATCTGAGGCTGTCGTGGTGTTGAATCCTCATATAGTAAATCTGCATCCTCTAAATACCAATGGTTAATGAGTGCGCTACATACTACTTCTCCTCCCTCCGGGTTTTCAGGCAGTCTCTTTATTGCTTCGACAAAGTTTTTTTTTTTGTACCCGTAGCTCTTGGATCCATTTCCGTTCTCTCATTTCTTCTCTGTATCTCTGCCTGGTATTCCAAAGAAGCTGCTCCAGGTAAACCCTCTTCCCTGTTCTTATTCCTTACATATTCCGTAGTCTCTCTCCAACGTTTCTCTAATTCTTCCCGCTGGGAGTTCCTATTATCATTGGGTTGATTAGCTGCCTGCCTCCATGAAGGTCCAGGTTGAAACTTAGCCCTCCCTTCGTAGGGGCGATTCCTAGATCTTCTATACCGAAACGGAATATCTCGGCGAGTTTCTCTTTCTTCTCGCGGTTCTGGATTTACTTGAACCGGAGTTTTCATTTCTGTAAAGTTGGTTGTAGTTTCTTTGGTTCGACCTGCTTTTGCTGCGCTCTGAGTGTGCGCAGTATCGAGTTTCCTCAGGACATCATCGAGCTGCTCCAAGTCCTGGACATTTGCTGCCACCAATATTTCCTGAACATTTGGTGGAAATTGCAGCGTTATGACCTGAATAAGTTCTTGCTCCGGTAAAGGAGGGTCGAAAAACTGCATCTTTTTAAGCTGAGATATGAGATAATCTGAATATCGCGAGGAATTGACGGACGTGTTATACTTTCTAGAGTATAATTGAAGTTTTATCAGGTGCTGAGCCTCAGCACTCCAAAATCGTCTAAGTAAGGCTTCCTTAAATTCTTCCGAAGTGTTAATACTGAATTTAAAAGCGGTAAACCACATTAACGCCTTGCCTTCTAACAATCGAGATGCTATTCGTAAACGACGGTCGGTCTTAACGTGATTTTCTTGAAAGAATTCTTCGAGGTTGAGGAGAAACTCCTTAGCAGTATACTCCTCTTTCCCCGAAAATTTGGCTGGTTTTTCCTCAGTTATTTTAAAAATTGTGGAAACATTCATGGATTCTCCACTAGTGTTGTGAAGGCTAGATGATGAAACATCCTGTTCGATTTGCGATACTTTGCTGTTGAGAGCTTCTATACCCCCTTGGAGTTCAAGTTTTAGGGTTTTAATTTTCCCCTGTACGGAATTCTCAATTTCCTTGACCTCCTTCTCTATGTCGGTCTTGACTTCTGCTACATCGCGACAGATACGAGTAATCTGCGTGTGGGCATTATCTAACTGAGTCTTGACACGTTTATCGGCCTCCTCTTGCTGACTTTTCGGAAGAGTAATTTCGTTTCCCAACTTCATGAAATTATTTTTAACAGATTCATGAAGTTTGTCTTGAATAGACGCGATTTTAGTTTGCGCAAGAGATAATTGAGCATGGGACTCTTGAAATTCTTCCTTTAAGCTTTCTACTTCTTTAAGGACCTCCTGAGAAGAAGACGGGAAAGCAAGTTTTAAGTCCTCCGCCACTTGTGATTTTATATCTTGCTTAATGGTTTCTAAGTCACGTGTTAATCTTTCATTTATTTCCGTAAACTTAGAATCCATTCTTTTGTTAGATTCTTTAAATCTTTTTTCAATTTCGGCACCTGCACTATTGAGCCTACGTTCCAAATTATTATTAACTTCTGCAAATTTTTGATCAACAGATTCTGTCAATTTTACAATGTTGGCTTCATTAGCCTCCCTTAGTTGAGTGATACTACGATTAGTTGCTTCATTAGCCTCCTTTAGTTGAGTGATACTACGATTAGTTGCTTCATTAGCCTCCTTAAGTTGACCTATACTAGCCTTAGTGGCTTCCAGGGTCGCGTTAGATTCTTTAAGTTGAGCTCCTAAAGTATTGTTAGATTCTTTAAGTTGAGCTCCTAAAGTGTTATTAGATTCAGCAATTCTACGCCCAAGATTAGTGTTACTTTCCGTAATCCTGTCATTTAGACTGAGTTTTAAAGCCTCGATGGCAGCTAGTATATTTTCCATATTAATGTCGTTATTTTCACAAAATGCAGAAAATACAATCATTCACCTCATACGTAAAATCACCATTATTGCCCAATGGTAAAGTTCAAAAATTTCACCAACACAAAATATCAAACACTTGTGCATAAAATTAAATATCACCATTATTGTCCAATGGTAAAGTTCAAAATTTCACCAACACAAAATATCAAACACTTGTGCATAAAATTAAATATCACCATTATTGTCCAATGGTAAAGTTCAAAATTTCACCAACACAAAATATCAAACACTTGTGCATAAAATTAAATATCACCATTATTGTCCAATGGTAAAGTTCAAAATTTCACCAACACAAAATATCAAAATTTATATAAGACTGTGCATGAATATTATGCCTGAAATGTTTTACATAGCAAGAGAAAGAAAAAAAAAATAATCACTTGTGCCATAAACTTGATCAGAGTTCTGTGCCAAAAGTTTAAAATTTCGTCAAAGTCATTGAACTGAACTTCGTAAAATTTTAACACATTCATGGCCGAGTGCATCAATCTCGATTAACGAGCTGCTAATCATAGATTACTTAATGTCTGTTTACATTTTAACCTCCGTTTAAGAAGATGGCGGTGCACCAACCGTAATCATTGATTACTTAGTACTGTTTAGTTAGCGTGAGATTTAATCAGTGATCATACGAAAACACGATACTGAACGCGCTCACGGGTATTTCGTTCGGCAGTTGTCTTGGTGGGAAAAACGAATACACGCATATCAAAAGTACACATATTATAAGCAAACGGTTCCAAATGGAAGAAAATAAAAGGAAGAGATGTGCAAATTATACCGATTTTGAGACCGACATCTTGACTGAATTAGTTGTCAAATATAAGGATGTTGTTGAAAACAAGAAGACGGACGGAGTTACTGTAAAGAAGAAGCTGGAGACCTGGAAAATAATTGAAAATGAATTCAATGCAATTCCCGGTGAGCATATTTATTTGTCTTATTAATAAAAAGTGTATAACTTTTATACACCGTTTATGTGCAATTTGTTACTAATAAAACGTATATCTGTGTGTACTTCTGTTATAGTTATTCACTGATTGCTTAAACAGAACACAGGACCCCTGTATAAGCGTTCTGTAGGAACGAGTGATTAGTGTATTATTTTGGTGGTATTTATAGTCTGCAGTAATATAATTGCGGTAAAATATCCAACTTATCCAATAGAGAAGCACGCAGTGAAAGAATGGAAAATAACATTGATGATCTCCACGATATTTTAAATGTAGAAGTAAAAGTACATTTGGAGGTTATAAAGACTGGAAATGATCGTAAAACGAAACATTTTAAGACACGGAAGTGATCCATTTCTCCTGGTTATCATGGAAGTAGGAAGTCTTGTGAAAAATATAGCAAATTCTGTGTTGTTTTCCTTTTAATGGTAAACCAGCCTAAACATATTTGAAGTGTCATGTGATTGTGTAGTCAGCTAAATAATGATGAAGTTTCGAGGCCAGTTTATGTATCCACCAAGGTAGTTTCCATACAACAAGTGTGAAGGTAAATGTTGTGATGTGCTAAAATCCCAGGCTAAAGCAAGTCTGCATCAGAGACACATGTAGCTATCTGCATGATAGATCCCTGAGGGCATTAATGCAATGCGAGTAACCCATGTTTACTATATTTCACAGCTGTAAGTGCACACTTTTTAAAATTGTCTGTGTTCATTATCACTTTGATATCTGTGCCAAGTCAAGGCCATTGGGTTTTCATTTTAGATAGAACATCTGGGCAGTATGATTTGTATATGGATTTCAGTGTGTGTTTTTGCATGTTTCTACCTTTTGGAATGGTCAGTTTGGGTGTCTGAGCGTAGGGTAGGTATTGAATGGTCAACTGGTTGAGTCAGAGTGAAGATGGATAGGACAGAGTATTAGCTGTGCTGTTGTTTAAAGTGTCTTAAATTTAATATCTAATTCAATAATTTATGACCAAGATTTGTACGTTCTAAACCTGTTTTCAGCTATGTCATGTTTATTAAGTACTTTTCAGGTTAGGTTTATGTTTTCTTCTTGCCATGATGTTGTAGTGTGATCACTCGGGAGGATATTATAGTGTTAATTCAGTGTAGAACCTTGTTGTAGGTTGTAGCAGGAGGCTAGTGCTTATCCCAGCATTCTTCGATATAATACATGCCTTTATGATGTTTCAAATGATATCTTTGATGAAATATATGTTATACAGGCCAATAGATCAGTGGTTGTAATATCTTCGATGAAATATATGTTATACCGGCCTGTAGATAAGTGATAGAGTGTTTTTAATGAAATATAAATGTGGTAGGCCAGTAAATAAGTTGAACAGGAAGTCTTTGAGGAAATATGTGCCCTGATATGTTGATACGAGTTGTGTATAAGTCTTCGGTAATAGAAGGCCATGTTTTATTATGAAGGATGTGTTGAATTCAATCCTACATGTATATCCCCTTAAGTACTACATGTGATGACCAGAGTGTCCCTTCAAGAGTTCATTTCCCTAGTAGTGTGTTCAAGTATCATCTTTCTCATATACAAGGCAAATACGTTGTGTTTCATGAAGTAAGGTTAACCAGAGTCATCTATGTTAACATATGGTCAAGATGATGATGAGTGACTCATATTTGTAACCCTTTTTAATGAGTAAATTAGCCTGCAGCTAGAGTAGAAACCTTGTTAGCATGTTTAGAGACCATTCTGTTAAATTTCATATGCTATTCAGTAAGCATTTTTGCCTGGTGCAGTGCTTCATGTTAGTGATGTCTGGACAGTGTCTTTTAAGTGAAATTTGGAATTCTTCTAAGAAATTTTGACCTGTCACCAGCAGGAAGGCCTTTTTCAGCTGCTATAAGAGCTCACTTTTGCTCAGTGAGATGCTCAGGGCCTCAACCATGCTAGATCTTGGTTCAGTGAAGTGTTTTTATTTATGCCAAGCTCAACCATATGTTCATGTATGAATTGCATTTACTTACATTTGTGAATGTGAATAGGTAATGTTAGACAATCCAAGAGCATTTCTTTTTTCTTTTCCTTGATGGCAGCATATGTGTGCCTGTGTGAATTGTGTTTTTCCACATTGTTGTCATGTCCTAGTGTGGAACGTAGAGTGTGTTGCCTGTACTCGAGTAGCGGTTAGGTCAGCTGCTCCAACGTATTTTGCCTATGTTAATACTAGTTCATATTCATTCTAACCATAATTCCTAAACCTAATAATAAAAGTGACATAAATAATAGTGGGCCAGTATGTTAATATTTGATAATTAAATAATAATATTAATTAATAATTTGGGCTTGGATGTTGGATATTTTTTGTGGTGGTTAATCAGTTTAGTTTGAAGTGATATTGAGTCAAGAATGCCTAGGCAAACTGCTTAGTGCTTACCATTGCCTTCTCATAGTTTTGTTGCTGTTGGTTTTCTGATAATAGTGATCTACATGTTATGTCTGCTTTAGTAAATTATTTTATTATAGTGAAGCATAGTAGTGCCATGTGCTTCAGGTGCTCCCACAGTTGTGACATACACTTGTGTTTGTGTTCATGCCAAATTCTAGGATCAAGTCAAGCTTGGAAGTTGTACAAATTTTTATTAGAATGTTTTTAGTTACTGTATCTTAACAAGTTAGGAAGTGCTATAGTCAGTGCTATATTGGGGCAAATATTTGTTTGTAGGAAGGGGAGTTAGGGATTGGAATAACTTACCAAGGTAGATGTTCCATACATTTCCAATTTCTTTGAAATCATTTTAGAAAAGGCTAGGAAAACAATAGCTAAGGAATCTGCCTCCTGGGGAACTGCCCTAAATGCAGATCAGTACTGGTATTGATTGATTGATTGTCAGTTTTTAATCTTCGTTGTGTTTTAATAGGCCATAAGCCATGATCAAGTTGCAATCTTTGCTTTTACTGAGGAAGTTGATCTTGTGGATTTCTGAGTGATTAACATATTTTTAACTTGCAATATAGCACTTATCCACATTCCAGGCTTGACAAAGTTACCAAAAGTAGACATGTTAACATGGAGGGAGTGGAGGAGGTTAACACTGAATACTGTGCTGGTGATGATAACAGTTTTCACATGATGGTTTTATTATTACATTGCAATGTAATTTCAAGTAGATGTTGCAATCAGCAGCACAGCTGCCCAATGGTCACTAATAGGCCTATTTTGATTTTCTCTCTGTGTGTGTGTGGAATTAACTTGCAGGCATTAAACATAACATTCATGTATATTCTCTTTTAATTCAATTATATTTTTTTCTTTCATTACACAAGCAAGCTACAGAAATGTTGTCAGATATAAATCAAATTGCCAGTCAGCTTTCACCTCTTATGTTGCCACTGGCTTTGAGATTCTAAGTTTATTTGTGCTACCACGCAGCTTCTCGAAATGTTTTTCTCCTAGATAACCAGTAAGAGCGATCATAAAATCAGCGTACATGATGAAGTGCATCAGTGAACTGCAGGAAGAGATTACTACTGCTTGCAATTAGTGTATACAGTACATGCAGTATAGTAATACTATGCCTATACCATGATTATTAGTAACAAACATCTGCATCGCTTATACAGGGTTTATTCAGTGTGTAACTATACAAATGTTAAACAACTGTAAAAGACGTTTTATTAGTAGGACTGTTAGTATATATTACCATTAATTAAAAAATCAATCTATTGTAGTATTTTTTATTATTCTGATTTACGTTTTCATTATTTTGTTACAAGGTGTTCGTTCTCGAGACTACAAACATTTAAAAGTCTGCTACGAAAATCTGAAAAGAAAGGCAAGGAAGATATGTGCAGATGAGAAAGTTAATAGGAATAAAACTGGTGGTGGTTATTTTAAGCCTCCCAATTCCAAAGGTGCCGAAAACATCATGGCTCTAATTGGGCCTACAATAACACCTCTAGAAAATCCACATGACTCTGATGCACTATACCAAGGAGATGTAACTGAAGGTAATTCTCACTATCTATATGTGATGGAATAATTAATTTATCACCTGAATAATAACACATTTAGGTATCTTGATGATGAATATACAGTCCTGTTCACTTTTCAGGTTTCAAATTCTATTATTAGCAGTCTGTCACTAGAAATGCCACTTCATTATAATTGTTTCAGAAATAAACTTCCCACTCGAAGAGGTAATTCATGTAGGTCCAGATGTAACATATCAAACAGTGGACACAATAGGCCTACAGACTTCACCCGCAAATGACCCACAGTCAGGATCATCTGGAACATCATTTTCAACTCCAGACCCAACCAAGAAAACTCCTAGCTTTCCGAAGAAGAAAGTAGGTCTGTCTCCGAGGAATAAAATTATAGATTCCTGTGAAAAGAGAATTCTTGTGTTAGAACAGCAATTAGAGTTTATGAAAAAAGAACATGAAAAAGAAATTGAAATAAAAAATTTAACAATAGCAGTATTAAAAGAAAAATTAAAATATTGGCAAAATATGAATAGTAAAAGTGAATAACTTAATTGCAAGTTATGTCTGTTTGCTTATACAGGATTATAGAAATTATGTGTAACAATAAAGTTATGAGAATCTTTATGTATAACAGTGTAATTTACTCACCTGAAATAGTCATTTATTAGCACCTGGCGAACAGCTCTCCCAGCGTTATCATCATTTCTGTACATATGATGTATTGCATCAATTGGTGCATCATTTTCAACATCAGGACCTCTGTTTTGTTGTAACTCTTCTAACACATGTCTTATTGCCAGATCATCTGGAGGATTGTCTTCTCTTGATGATACAGCAATATTGTGTAACACTGCAGTAGCAACAATGATGTTTAAGGCTTTGTGAACTTCACATCTTAAACCAATTGAGAGGGCAGGAAATCTACGTTTCCATACTCCATACTGACGTTCCACCGTGTTCCTGGTTGTTATGTGTGCCCTGTTATAATTCTGCTCTTCTCTACTTGTGGGATTGAGTAATGGTGTTAACAGGTAAGGTTTGCAAGCATAACCACTATCACCTAATAAATAGCCATTTGCTATTTCTCTTCTTTCGAACTGCGCTCTCTTGCTGCAGTTCTGAAAAATAGTGCTATCGTGCACAGACCCGGGCCATCTGGCTACAATATCCCTTATTAGCAAATTGCTGTCACATATAGTCTGCACATTTATCGAAAAATAACCTTTTCTGTTCCTAAATATCTCTGCATTATTGCCACCAGGAGATTGAATACGGACATGAGTGCAATCGATTGTTCCAATCACTCCAGGAAATCTGGCTATGTTAAAAAACCCTTCCATGACCTCTCTTTTTTCACTATCTGTTCTTGGAAAAAATATATATCTGTTGCTGAGAGAGGCTATAATGTCACTTACGTCATGAATAATCCTGGCTGCAGTTGTCCTGTGCATTCCGGCAGTATCTCCTATTACAATATTAAAAGCACCCGTAGCATAATATCTCAAAGCCGTCAGTAGCCTATTTACTGGAGAAACAGGATTATTTCTTCGCGTTGGAAAATCCAGCTGATCACGAATTTGTTGTAGCAAAAATAACACAGTTCGTTTCGAAAGACGGAACCTTTCCATGAATTTTTTCTCACCGAGTTCTTCAAAAGGGTTACCCCTCTCAACTATCACCATATCGTCGCCCTGATTATCATTATATTCGAGATATTGAAGATACAGCAACTCGTCTTCAAAACCGTCTACAAACCTTGCCGCCATTTTGAAGTTTCGTTGCTAATCAATGATTAGCATTCTTAAACGCCCGAATTTCACCGATTAACTTTAAATCAGTGATTAAGGCCATAATCGGGATTGATGCACTACAAGCGACCTTAAACAGTGATTAAAGGCTATTTTAAACACTGATTACAGTAATCAAGGTTGATGCACTCGGCCATCACTGAACTGGAATTAACGTACGTACTATGCACTTTTATTTGAATTGGTAAGTTAAGATATCACTGGTTTCATAGTTAATTTTTATCACTTTACTCTTTTTAATCTGGCCCCAACGTCACGGGTGCCACTATTCACTCCCTTCTCTCTGTAACAGGAACGCCCGTACTTCAGTTTATCGGAGAGCATGATGAACGACAAGGCGTGTACGGCCCATGCTAAGAGAGTAAGAGAGAAGGGTAGTGAAAGAAAAATTCATGATTAAGTGGATCCTTCAGTTTATTCAATAAATAGGCAAATAATTATGTCACCTTTTATAGCTGAATTGTAGATTTGTCCCTGAGGGCGTGAAGAGGACGTTGTCCCGCGGCGGCTGCGTCGTCTTGTGGTCGGCGTCGGCGTTGTCTTCCGTCGTTGGTGTTTGTATTAGTGTTGATGACTTGAACCAGGGGCAGGAACGGGGAAATGTGGAGCTTCCACATTTGACGTCGTGGGGTATTGGTGTGACACTTCCCTATGGCGAAGCACGCCGAAATAGTTCCCACAGTAGCAAGGATAAAGTTAGAGTCACAGTTCGTATTTGGAATAATACGCAAATGGAACAATCTAGAACCTTCCGAGGTGCGGTGATCGAGCACTTCATAAAGAAAATTAAATTTATCGAGTACAGTCTCTGCACTGTACTCCACCAGCATAATACATTTGTTGAAATAAATGACAGTCCAAATTCCCGTACGTCGTGATTTTCAGATTAACACTGGCACTTAAGATCATAATGCAACACAGTTCAACGGATAGACATAGTCTTTAAAGGAAATTGAGGCTGGCTAGAAATACTACCGCTGCTTTCACACAGTCTTTGAACGAAATCAATGCTGGCACAGTTAATGCAAGAACATAGTCTTTAAATGAAATAAAGCTGACACAATTAATGCGAGAACACAGTTTTTAAACGAATTCAAAGCTGGCACCGTTTATGGGAGAACACAGTCTTTAAATGAATTCAAGCTGGCGAGAACACAGTCTTTAAACGAATTCAAAGCTGACACAATTAATGCAAGAACACAGTCTTTAAACGAATTCAAAGCTGGCACAGTTTATGTGAGAACACAGTCTTTAAATGAATTCAAGCTGGCGAGAACACAGTCTTTAAACGAATTCAAAGCTGACACAATTAATGCAAGAACACAGTCTTTAAACGAATTCAAAGCTGGCACAATTAATGCAAGAACACTGTCTTTAAACGAATTCAAAGCTGGCACAGTTTATGTGAGAACACAGTTTTTAAATGAATTCAAGCTGGCGAGAACACAGTCTTTAAACGAATTCAAAGCTGGCACAGTTTATGTGAGAACACAGTCTTTAAACGAATTCAAAGCTGACACAATTAATGCAAGAACACTGTCTTTAAACGAATTCAAATATACAGCCGGACCGAGAGACGAATTATGTCGTGACGGCTTACTTGCACACACTCGCTGACTCACGGCTTACTGCCGACTCACTCCATTCTCTGCCTTCAGCACACTGCCGTCGCATACCGCGCACTCCCTCTGCTTTACTGCAGGCTTTCTGCTTACCTACTGCCTTACCCCAGGCTGGCGACTCGCTTATATTTCGTTCATGCAGCAATGGAACACGAAGGAACCTTCTGCGTGACGTCGCTTGTCCTTGGCCGGTGTTCTGGAACGTCGCGAACTTGCTCGCAGTTCCCATTATGCCTGTGCGCTCGGCGCAAGTTTTAAAGGCTTACGGCCGGGTGTTAGCGAGCTTCTCTTAATAAAAGAATGAAACGTGAATGCTCGTAGGGTGTTACCGTTTCACCTGATCATGTCCGTATAGATGCCCATTTATGTACTGGGACATTATCGTGTAGAAACAGAAATGGGGCCTCTCTGGACTGTTGCCATGATGGGGGAAGTACAGAATTGCCTAGAATCATTTCATACTCACCAGCCTTTAGTGCTCCCTGAACAGGAACTAGAGCAGAACTAGAACAGCTCCATACCATAATGCCTCCTCCACCAGACTTCACAGTTGGTAGTACACACTCAGAAAAGTGGTGTTCACCTGGCATCTTCCATACCCAGACTTGTCCATCAGACTGCCTGATGGTGATGCGTGATTTGGCACTCCATAGCACTTGCATCCATTGCTCAGGAATCCACCTTACCTGACGGCAAGCATTGATCCTGGTGATGTTTGGTTTGTGTGCAGCTGCCCAGACAAGGAAACCAAATTTGTAGACCTCTTGACAAACAGTTCTGGTATTGGCAGTGTTATAGGATGCTCTCAGGAACTCAATGTGGAGTCTTCGAACTGATGGTATTCGGTTTTGTTGCAATGTGCTCTTCAGTACTCGCCGAACCCTCTCGGTCATTTTATGTGGTCTACTAATTCTTGGTTTTCTGCTGTCACTTCCATTTTACAGTGATATCACTTACAGTTGATCGGGCAAGGTTGAAATTTCCCAAACTGACTTACTGGAGAGGTGGCTGCCTACAATCATGCCACGCTGAGAATCACTGATCCATGTCATCTGTCCCATTCTCTGTCTAATACTATATTGTGATGACAGCAAGGCAGTATCAAGGCTACAGTACCTCAACTGTAAACTAGCAACACCGTACATAACAAGGTGTCCGAAAAATTTATGGAATGTAATGTATTTCTTCGAGCAAATTTCCATGAAAGAATGAATGTAATACTTACTTGTTCTAAGTCTGACTCCAGGAGAGCAAGAAGAATATGGTCAACAGTTAACATTTCATCCTCTCCTCCAAACTGAGCAATACATCGAACTGCATGAAAACTTAGATCAAATATTTTGACAGTGGGTTCAGTGTATAAAAGAACTGCAGCCATATACTGGTACCACGTTTCACATTTGTTCTTCACAACTTCAAATGCTTGCTTATCTCCAGCCAGAATCTGTAAGCATAAAAAAATACTTATAATAGCAAATAACAAGTTACTATTATTTGCATAGAAATATTACAAACTAGAAAATGTGGAGCAAAACTCAAGAGGAAACTAAGGAAAGTGAAATTTGTTTGATTATAAATATTAACCAGGGCACATGAAAAAGCTGACAGAAGCGTGGCATCCAACACTATTATCATTATATTATATAATGTAATATTATATTACCATCATTATATTACTAAAGGCAGAAGAGGTATAACATCCAAATATTAAAATGGCTGAAGTTGTTCAGTATGGATAGAAAAATCATGTTTCACACAAAGCTGCCGCACTTACTCGTGGAGATAGCATTAATGTGTACAGTATCTCTTCTACATATTTTCAAAAATTTCAGCTAATAGTCTGCAATATTACTAACCGCAGCTAAATCTTCTACGAGCATTTAAAGCACTATGTTACAAACCAATACTGGGCTTTTATTTTCACGTCTTGGAATCCAGTCAGTGAAAATGTATCTTACGTGAAACATATTTATAGTGATGAATAATGTAGCAGCAGCAGCAGCAGCAGTAGTAGTAGTAGTAGTAGTTATAGTTTAAAGTGATAAAAAAATAAGATTATTAGCTCCTGTTAATCATAGTAGGGAAGGAAGAGGTCAGGAAAGAATCTACGTATTGGCTTTAGAAAGTACATGAAAGATGGGGAAAATGAAAGACTCCCTAGGCCTTACTAATCTGATAACATCAGGATCATAAAAGAACAAGAGCTGAACAAGGGAGATCCACTCCAAAAGATAAAAAAGAACTTGGCACAAGTGAGTGGAAACAATTCCCATCTCAGCTGTGGTATAATGGTAGACACTTCGTGCCCACTAGCTATGGATCCTTTCAGTAGATGGCGAGGACTGCAGGGAATTTTGAATAAAACACAATGAAATATAAAGCACAAAATGGCTACTAAAAGTCTGTGGATAAATTCTTTTTTCTACCCATTCCGTAAATTTTATTTAGCATACTGCATTTCATACCAGGAGTTTCCAATGACATATTTGGCTCACCTGTTACAGGGCTTTGTATGTGATGCCCATGGATGACCTACATGTCTGGGTGTGAAATGATTATGATGATGATGATGATGATGGTGAAGGTGGTGGTGGTGGTGGTGGTGTTGTAGGGACAGGGAGAGGGTGAAACCTGGTGTCAGCACATAGCTTACTCCTATCGAACAACACCCAGTTTAACGTCTCCAGTCGACAGATGAATCACTGTCAACATCATATGCTCTCACTTCATATGAGCACTGCAGAGAGTTTGCAATTCTGTGATGGGATGCAATAACAGCACAAATCAAAAAAAGAATACAAGTCAACTTGTACTGTCTGGATCATTTGTCACTTGCAAGTTTCATTTTGTACTGCTATATGCAGTATGGAATGTAGTGTGTTATGGCAAGCTTTGACTTGTACCCATCTGTCCACTCATGGATAACAATGTCAAATATGTACTTATCCTGATTTTGCCAAAAACCGACTTGTACTGTCATTACTGCCCATCATAGAATTGAACCCAGGGTTTTGGCACGCAATTTAGTGATTGGAGATTGCACACCACCACATCTCCTACCCTGCCAGCCAACATCCTGACGGCCATTTTTTTTTCACCACCAACAGGACCCAAACCGGCCGACCGTGGTTTAAGACTGTATAGACTAGATGCCCTAACGGTCAGGGCCACCAGCCAGGCTTATTTTGTAAATAAACCTTCCTCATCCACTTAAAAGAACTATGTGTATTTTAAAAAATTAATCATTTCATTTTTACTTTTAAAATTGCCAATTTTAGAATAACACATTTTGGAGACATCAGTAAATAAAAATATCTTAAAGAAACATAAATTGTTCATATGCATGAACTGACCAATAGAATACCTCCATGTTCAGCATATTTGTCTTTCTAAAATTCTAAAGAATTCCTTAACTGTCTTACAAAACAGACCGAGGCTAGTACGACTCCTTAACACTGCACTAGTCATGCGGATTACTACTGTAATCCAGGGGTGCATTTCATGCTGCAATTAAGGGTTGCAACACTTATAACCTTGAGCAGTCATCTACCCCCACCACATACCCACACTGGTATCAGTAAAGTGGCAGCGCTCAAAACAGATACAACAATTGTTGGTGGATTTTTCAATTAGTTTGGATTACAATAGTATTCTGCGCGACTATTTATGTGCGTTTCTTTTTAATTTGTGAAGTAGTTTTGATATTAACGTATATAAATAAATGAATACTGGATTGAACCCACTGTATGTATTTAATGAAGCCGAGCTTTCAGCAAAATTGTATTGGTCTTCATCAGGGCATTTTTAAGTTCTGCTTCCGACAGTGAGCAAAGATATTCAAAGAAACGTGGAAGTCATGACACACTATCCATGGCCTACCCAAGTAATTGGATTCAAGGATCGTCGTGCTGTGATTCATTGTCCTCTGCCGATGATTTTGTGAATGCGTTCCGCTGTTCCATGGTGGTGTTATGCATGTATTTCTGCAGTACAGGTCTTCAAGTATTTGATGATTTGAAGCCGTCTTCCCTGTTGATGTTATTTGGGGGCAGCTCTATTTCTATGGCTTCTCTCACCAGTCGAGAATAGAAGTCTT
This sequence comes from Anabrus simplex, assembly GCF_040414725.1. NCBI lineage: Eukaryota > Metazoa > Arthropoda > Insecta > Orthoptera > Tettigoniidae > Anabrus > Anabrus simplex. Next base: position 83,241,110 of record NC_090270.1, read on the forward strand.
TTACAGGCACGATGACCTTCGCCTGACCAAATTGGATTTCATGGTCTGTACTGTAGAAATGTTCTGCTATTACAGACTGGCTTATGGCATTCTCCGTGAAGGATGAAAGAGTGGCATTCTTTACTGACCTAATGTGTTCTTTCACCCTGGTGCTGACAAGCCTTTTCGTCATGCCAATATATGAGCAACCACAACCACATGGAACTTCATACACGCCCGGTGTTTCAAGATGTGGTTTTTCTTTGAATGGTCAAAACAGGGATTTGAGCTTCCGATCTGTGGTGAAAACTGGAATTATATTGTGCTTCCTAAGAATGTGTCCTATTATGTCAGTTATACCTGCCACGTAAGGAAGGAATACTTCCTTCCTTTTATGGTAGTCCTGGTTGTACTATCCTTGTTAGGCTCCTTGATCTTCACAGCTCGTGCTATGTCTCCTGATGTATAGCCGCTTTTCTTCACGGATGTTGTCAGTTCTCTTAATGCACTTGAGCGGGTATCAGCATCTGCAACGTTATTCACCCTAGTAAATAACGTTCGGAAGAGAGCTGCTTTTTGGCACGGTTGGTGATGTGAGGACTTATGAAGGTATCTTTCAGAATGTGTAGATTTCTTGTACATTGGATGGCCTAGTGTACCATCATTCATCTTCTTTAATCCAGTATTCATTTATTTATTTACGTTAATACTATGAGCCACGGAAACCTACGTTCATTACTTAGTTTTGATATTTTTTGTGTTTAGTGCTTTTTATTTATATTTTTCATTAAAACTAAGTGGCAACTAATACCTTGATAGATGAGTAATGTATGAATTAGACAATGAACAAATACATCGCTGGCTTTCAGAAACTGAGAGTGGTAATGAAATTCTTCTTGGAATATCTGATGGAGATGAAGATGACTTCGTTGAAGAAAAGACTGGCACTGAAAGTGGCGAAAGTAGTTCAGAACAGGGTGACCAGGAAGACAGAAGACAAGAAAGCAGGCCTGATAGGCTTCACCAAGAATTATCCCTTGGAAAAGACAGAAATTCAAGATGGTACCTAGAGCCGCTGGAATCTAGAACTTCACGAACAAGGAAACATAATATAATTACCTTGTTGCACAAGGCAGGACCTCGAGGAGAAGTTAAAAATGCAAATACGCAATTAAAATCAATTCAGTGTTTTTTGGATAACCTAGATTATCTATTCCCAGCAACTACATTTTCCCAGATTATTTGTTCAAATTACATTGTAAAAATCCCGCATTATCCGTTCTTCAAAGAAGCTATTTCCCGGATCAACCGTCCAGAAATTCCATTCCCATCAATGCTAAATCTTCGATCAAGCGCTTTTCAAGAAACGTTATCTCATGAAAGGATGGCGATGGCATACTTACGGATCTTGACGTTAATGCCTCGTCACTGCGATAATTAGAGCAAGAACTGTACTGGAAAAGCGATCGGCGGTGAACTTGCGTAAGGAACCATCTTAGCATCGCATTCGGGTGATATTGTTTAGAGAATTCTTGAAAATCATAAAGCAGAGAGTGGCCACAACAACTGGAAGCAGACAGAGCACATTTCGATAGCTCTACTTGAAGATGGAACAAGTTTCGTCAAATGTTCGTACTTGTAAAATGTCCACATTATGTCCAGGTTTAGATTATTATATTTTTACTTTCTGCGATTGTATTGCCAAACAGATTTTTGCCACTTCCCTCAGGGCACTATATAGTAACTGGGCTTTCAGGCAGGAATCAAAACTGCTCCTAGTATTTTAATATTACTGTATTCGATTATGTTATCGAGACCCGAACATATGTTGCACCTTACATACATAAAGTCATGGGAGGTCTTGGGATTGCCTAGTACTGATTTAGTCTTAATATAAGACTGGGAATTTTACGTTTTTGTGTTAAAATGCCATAAAAACCGCAGTCGTTTGATTTGCGCAAGTTACATTTTAAAAGTTTGTATCAATCCCCTCTCGTACTGACTTATGCAGCAAGCGTGCTTTCCAGCTGAGCTCAAGGTCATGATTAACTGTAATTTTTGAAGTTTTGGTGATATTTTTTCTTTCCAATTTAGTTAGTGGCGATCCAAACTGAATATAATGCATTCGAGAATTTTTGAGAACTGATACTTACATTCAAAACCATATTCTTGAGTTCAACTTAACCTTTAAAGGTTGATGTAAGCCTAATTTATGTGGTACAAGATTTCCATTAACAGGCTACGAACAATATACCGGTGACCAAATTAGGATTTCGCCATCATGTTGGGCGCTTTTGTATCTAATGTGCTTTATTTTATTAGATTAGAGAATTAGAAACTACTTGTGGTAGACTGTTATTTGGCTTGAAGTTATTAGTTTTTTCGAAGTTTGGCTGATCAAAGTTGCTGGACTGAAAGAAGTTTTCATGGAAAATTGCCAAAGTTTCCCCAGTAAAACTGATTATAAAGTATCAAGATTTTAAACTTGTGTACCGGTAATTAATGTTTGAAGCCGGTCTCTCAGTCTAACTTGCCTGCCTCTCACCTGGAAGGACCGGGTTTGATTCCCGGCCATGTAGTTTTACCTGGATATAAGGAATGGTTCCAGGTCCACTCAGCCTACATGATTACCATTAATTGAGGAGCTATTTAATAGTGAGATGGTGACCCCAGTTTAGAGAGCCAGGAGTAACGCCCGAGAGGATTCGTCGCACAGACACGCGTCTTCAGACCTTCGGGCTGAGCAGCAGTCGCTTGTCAGGCAAAGCCCCATTGGGGCTGTAGTCTGGTTTAGAAGGGTTGGAAAGATTATAATTAAGCTATTCATATTTCATTTTTGTGATGTTTATTCAAAATGTTGGTTTTCATTCATTCCCAGATTTTTCGTTTTCCCGTGTTGTACTTTTTTTAAATTTGTGGTCCCTCCAAAAACGTAGAAATCGCTTCCACTCTATAATTCAGAAAGTTGTTACCAGCACTAATATTTATAATGATAAGGTAAAACAAAACTTTCAAAGAGAATGGGAAGCTAAAGTAACAGATGAGACTGAGATGAGAGCATTAATTGGTATTCAGTATTTATGTGGAATCTCGCGCGCTGGCAGACGAAGCATAATGCATAGCTGCCAACTTTTACAAATCAAAAATAGGAAGATTTTTAAATTCTTGGATTTCATATATATTGCACCACGGTCTAAGTGAAAAAAGTACAGGATAAAAGGCATGCGTACCTACAGTTACAATGTGATTTGATCATTAAACTTAAAATTTTAAACTAAAAAAACATTAAAATGGTTACAAGAAAATGTACATAATCACTCTAATTTATGACACATACATACGAGTAATAATAATAATACAGTCGAACCTCGATATCTCAAAACTCTACCTGAATTTTCAGTATCTCAAACTAACTTAGATTTTCCGGCCGTTTGTCCTATTCTTCACGTGTATTTATTTCACTATTCTCAAAATTAGGTTAAACAAATTTCTCGATTTCTCGAAGCAAACATATCCTCCCTTGAAGCAAAAACTACTATGTAACTCAAATTTTATGCAATATTAACTGTGCAATACGGCATTTGCAGTTTGTGAGAAACAGTTAACAAGTAAAGAAAGGGTTCCAGTGAAGCTGGAAACTAATATGACGAGAACCGAAAAACTCAAACTTCTAGCAATCGCCAAATCGGCAAAGCCTCGCCGTTTCTCGAGTGTCAGTTAATTACCGGTCACGTACGAAAGCAAGCTCAGAAGTCGCAGATGACAAGCTCCATTTATGAAACTCGGCTGTGTGCTATTGATGAAGTTTCAACGTGTAGGGAGGAAAGGTTAACCGCAACAAACAGAAGAGACTAAACGGATATTTTACAAATGTGTTAATGGAGCTATGTTTCTTATTTTACTACTGTATGTACTGTATCTTGTCTTCTAAAAAGTTACTATAATAAGGGTTATAATTAAAGTGATGCTGTAAAAAAGTTTATTTGTATATTTTTAAGTACCGGTACCATTAAAAATAATGTATTCAGTAAAAGCCCGTAGATACATTTGATTGAGTTATATGCTACACATGCTCAAAAACTGTATTCTCTATATTTCGAAATTTCGATAACTCGAAATAAAATTTATCTCCTGAGGTGATTTGCATAATAGTTTCCTTTATTAGACTGTAAAATGAACAGAAATTTAATTTTCTAGGTATCTCTGAACACTTGGTGATAACGTTTGTTATATTTTTTGTCCATAACGTGAAGAGAAAATACCAGAAACTGTCACCGACACAACTCCCTGAAATACATTCAACTCATTAAAATTATGAAGTAAGAATAAATGAAAATGCATTGAAGTACCAGTACGCGAAACTAGCACATACAAGACAGATCGGCATGCTCATACATTATTAACATACGACTTTGATACGGGGAAAATCATAGAACCGCTAGAAAAAACATGTGGCATACATTTCCAATGAAATTACGCACAGAAACGATGTTAATAGTGAGCGAACCACACGATAAGGAACTCATTCTTTTGTCCCGATTAACTGAGTCGCTAGCGCTCGCTAGCCTCCCTTGCTTGTAGGACAATTGCCGTCCCGAATCCCCAGCCGTAAAGCACACATGCTGCTGTAGAGAGCTGGAAACACGATATATGAACGCGGCGGACTCGCGAAATAAAGCATCAAATAAAAATGCTTGAAAATTAGGTTAGGTAAATTACACAAGCACATAAGAATGTATCCTTTATCCTAGGGGAAGAGTATTGACTATACTGGAGGTTATATTGGTCAAAAATAGGAAGAATTAAAAATAAATCGGAAAATCAGAAGACGAGTTAAAAAACGGAAAGTTTCCGGGCAAACCGGAAGGGTTGGCAGGTATGATAATGAGTACATGGACATGGTTAATGGGACTGGAATAGGCCTGTTATGTAGCGAGTGAAGAGCGCTTCAGATTTCTCATTCAGCGTTTGCGCTTGAGGATATAAACGATCGCCTGGCTAGAAGAGCAGTAGATAAATTGGCACTATTTAGAGAAGTTTTTGAAAAGTTTGTTGAAAACAGTAAAGAAATGTATAAACCAACCGACTACCTTACTTTGGACAAGCAACTGGTAGCTTTTAGGGGTAAGTGCCCCTTCAAGCAATTTATGCCTAAGAACCCGGCCAAATATAGCATTAAAGTGTTTGCTCTAATATCAGCCAGCAACTATTACACAACTAATCTTGAAGTTTATTTAGGAATACAACCTGATGGTCCCTACAAACTTAGCAACTCCTGCAAAGACATAGTAAGTCGCCTTGTGGAACCAGTATCAGGCACAAACTGAAATATATTGGCCGATAATTGGTTTTCATCAATTTCTGTTCCAAAGGCTAATCTTTGATCATTGGAAACAAATTTATCTTCGTGCCATGTGAATGGTAATAGCATTTCCGGATCACTGTTCCTTCTTCTCGAACGTGTATCTTCCCGACTATCACTATCCGAAAATTCACCAACACCACCACAATCACACCCATTACTATCAAAATCCACATCAGACTCTATCGCCTCTAAAAAAGTAAGAATATCCTCTGGGCACATGTTACAATTATAAGCGGCAGCCATGATGGAAACACTACAATATTTGTTTACATGAGGTGACAAAAGAAAAACGTTTATACTGCACGCTGTATGTGAATAGAAAGGTAACTAAGTTGTTCTATGGTTAGCCAATAGATGGCAGGAACATGTAAAATGTTCCAAGACAGATTGAATATATTCGATCGTAGCACTAACGCCGCAAAGTTCAGATTGAGTATACTCGACCGCAGCACTGATGGCTCACTTTGCGAAGAACGAGTATACTCGACCTCAGCAGTGAAAGAGTTAAAGAGCCTGATGTTGGTCAACCTGCCTTGGCAGAAACAGGCAACCGTTCACCCGGATACAACACCAATTCATGGAATTTTATGACTATGTGGTCCGTGATGCCTTCCGCAAGTTATTCCTGATACGTCACCGTCGAACGAGGAATGTTAAATGTTCGCATAACTTTGATAATGGAATATTCCACCCATCTGGTCCGCACTATCATGCCCCATTTGAAAGACGATAATTCACATCGCCTTGCCACAATCAGTACAGACAGTATTTACACTCACTCTCAAAATGTCATATCACACCTGGTCCAGGTTTGGGCACTTCCAAGATGTCACACTTTTGGTACCACTTGTTGGGAATTAACAGGCACTATAATAAAGTATATATCTTAGGACTGTTATGTGTTATATCTTAGTTTTAAGTTAATTGTGTCATATGTTTTATCTTAGGTACTGTAAATTAAAGATAAAAATTTCATAATGTTCCGTACTGAACTGTATCACAATTAAATTGAAACAAGAAATAAAGTGGTTCAACTTATTCAATACAAGGAAAATAACAAATGTAATTTTACATTCTTATTCGATTAAAAGGGGTACCGGTTTTGACCACTATTCTGGGTCATCATCAGCCAATTAAATAAAAATATAAAACAATACATAGGAAAACAATAAGTACAGGATAAGTCTTTCACTAAAAGCAGTTCAAGAAGCACTATCACTGCGTGATGTAAGATCCTAAAATCCAGATGAAGTCGAAGATCAGTCATTGTACCATTTGCCACCGAGGTAGACACCTCATTTGCAAATAAAGAGATTTTGATTTGATTTGATTTAAATGAAGCAAGGTGCAAGTTCTTGAAGAGCAGCATAACATACGTAATGTCCGGCACTGTGCTTCAAAACGTTTATGAGAATTGGTGAATAGTTCAATGAACAAGCCTTCAAATAATGCTAGGCGTGAAGTTATAATACAATTTAAATTTGAAGATCTAAAATTATACAGAAGTCGAAGATAAGTCACATAAATGAAGTAAGATGCAAGTTCTTGAAGAGCAGCATAACATACGTAATCTCCGGCACTGTGCTTCAAAATTTGTATGAGAATTGGTGAATAGTTCAGTGAACAAGCCTTCAAATACTGCTAGGCTTGAAGTTATAATACAATTCAATAAATCTGAAGATCTAAAATTATATAGAAGTCGAAGATAAGTCACTTAAATGAAGTAACATGCAAGTTCTTGAAGAGCACCACAACATATGTAATGTCTGGCACTGTGCTTCTAGATGCTAATGAAACTTAGTGAATAGTTCAATGATCAAGCCTGCAAATGCTTCTAGGTGCGAAAATATATAATACAATTTAAAATAATTGAAGTACATATTAATGTTTATAGGATCTTGTATAATAGATTCTTTAGAGATGCAGAACAGTTGACATAAAAAACAATTTGTGAGGAGAAAAATGTTAAAAAGCGCAATGTTGGAAACAAATGAAAAACGCATATGCATAGCGTGTTATTTCTTGAAGGTAAGAGTTTGGGTCGTATTTGAGGTAGCGTACAGTATGAATTTAAATATTCTATTTGACTTCCTAAATCTTCTTCTCAAAAATGCTAAACTTCTAAACCCGAATTCAATTTTCCAAGCCTTACATATTTCCTACCCACGAGAAGTGTGGAAGTAGGAGAAAGGGAAGAGGTAGGAAATGGAAATGTGGAGGAGTGGATAGGAAAAGACAGGTGGAACAGGGTCATGGGATGGAGAAAAGGGAGGAGGAAGTAACTTCTGCAGCTGTCAGGAAAGATAGGACTGACCAGGAGGGGAAGAGATCAAATGAGGTGGGTAGGGTTGAGGCTCTGGTCATGGAGGATTCTATCGTTAGACATGTCAGGAACGTGTGTGGAGTAAAGGGTACCAGGGTAGAGTGTTATCCAAGAATTAGGTTAAGGCAGCTGTTGAGGAAAGTAGAAGGAGGAGGGAAAGGAGAAGGTGGTAGTGTTTCACGTTGGTACTAACAACGTAAGACAAGCAGGTATAAGTACCAACATAGTTGGGGATGTGTGGGATTTGGTAAATGCAGCACGGGTAAAGTTTAAGGAAGCAGAGATTGTTATCAGTGGAATACTGTGTAGGAGAGATACTGACTGGAAGGTGATTGGGGATTTAAATGAGACTATGGAGTGCGTATGTGGGTAAACTGGGAGTGAAATTTCTAGATCCTAATGGATAGGTAAGAGATAGGGATCTGCGCTAAGATGGCCTTCACTTAAACCGCAGTGGTACATATAAGTTAGGAAATTTGTTTAGAAGGGTTACATGGAGGTACATTCAGGGAAACAGGGTGGCCTAGAGAGCAGTGTTGAGGGAACAGGGAACTGGAAATCAAGTAGGGATGACATAAAACTGTTAGTGTTTAACTGTAGAAGTATTGTAAAGAAAGGAATAGAATTAATTTAATAGATATATACTTACGAGATATTGTAAAAGGAGTTGAATCATGGCTGAAAAATGATATAATGGATGCAGAAATTTTCTCACGGAACTGGAGGGTGTATGGTAGAGATAGGATACGAATGGTAGGAGGGGGGAGTATTCATTCTCGTGAAAGAAGAATTTGTAAGATGACAAACACGAAATTCTAGGGGTAAGGCTCATCTCTAAAGATAACAGGCAACTTGATATCTTTGGAGTGTACAGACCAGGAAAGGGTAGCGCAGATGCTGATTCAGAATTATTTTATAAGATAATCAGCTATGTGGGAAACAATAAGGAAAGGAACGTGATTGTAGCGGGTGATCTCAATTTACCAAATGTCAATTGGGAAGGTAAAACGAACGACAGGAAGCATGACCAACAAATGGCAAATAAGTATATATGGGAAGGGCACCTGATTCAGAAAGTGATGGAACCAACTAGAAGGAAGAATATTCTGGATGTGGTGCTGGTAAAACCAGATGAGCTTTATAGAGAAACCGAATTAATAGATGGTATTAGTGATCACGAAGCTGTTTCTGTGGTAATTAAAAATAAATGTGAAAGAAAGAAAGAGATTAAAATTAGGACTGTTAGACAGTACCATATGGCTGATAAAACAGGCATGAGGGAGTTTTTAATAAGTAACTATGATCGGTGGAAAACGGTAAATAAAAATGTAAACAGACTCTGGGACGGGTTTAAAGCAATTGTTGAGGAATGTGAAAATATGTCTGTACCTTTAAAGGTGGTAAGGAATGGTATCCACTATATTATAACAGGGAAGTAAAGAGACTAAGAAGGAGGTGTAGGTTGGAAAGAAGAGTTAGAAATGGCTGTGGAAGTAAGGAGAAATTGAAGGAACTTACTAGGAAATTGAATCTAGCAAAGAAGTCAGATAAGGATAACTGGTGGCCATACTAATTTTAGTGAAAAATGGAGGAGTATGTATAGGTATTTTAAGGCAGAAACAGGTTCCAGGAAGGACATTCCAGGAATCATTAATGAACAAGGAGAGTGTGTATGCAAGGATCTTCAAAAGGCAGAAGTATTCAGCCAGCAGTATGTAAAGATTGTTGGTTACAAGAATAATGTCCAGATAGAGGAGGTGACTAGGACTAAAGAAGTATTAAAATTTACCTATGACAGCAATGACATTTACAGTAAGATACAAAAGTTGAAAATTAGAAAAGCAGCTGGCATTAATAAGGTTTCAGGGGATATACTAAATGGGTTGGGATATAGTACCATATCTGAAGTACTTATTTGATTATTGTTTGCATGAAGAAACTTTACCAAAATGAATGGAGAGTTGCTATAGTAGCCCCAGTGTATAAAGGAGAGGGTGACAGACATAAAGCTGAAAATTACAGGCCAGTCAGTTTGACATGCATTGTATGTAAGCTTTGGGAAAGCATTCTTTCTGATTATATTAGACATGTTTGCAAAAGTAATAACTGGTTTGATAGAAGGCAGTTTGGGTTTAGGAAAGGTTATTCCACTGAAGCCCAACTTGTAGGATTCCAGCAAGATATAGCAGATATCCTGGATCCAGGAGGTCAATCGGACTGTATCGCGATTGACCTGTCTAAGGCATTTGATAGGGTAGATCATGGGAGACTACTGGCAAAATTGAGAGGAACTGGATTTGACAAAAGAGTTGGGTTGCACTGTTTCTAGAAAATAGAACTCAGAGAATTAGAGTAGGTGAAGTTTTATCTGTCCCTGTAAAAATTAAGAGGGGAAATCCTCAAGGCAGTATTATTGGACCTTTATGTTTTCTTATATATATCAATGAGATGTGTAAAGAAGTGGAATCAGAGATAAGGCTTTTCGCAGGTGATGTTATTCTGTACAGAGTAATCAATAAGTTACAATATTGTGAGCAATTGCAACATGACCTCGATAATGTTGTGAGATGGTCAGTAGGCAATGGTATGATGATAAACGGGAATAAAAGTCAGGTTGTGAGTTTCACAAATAGGAAAAGTACTCTCAGTTTTAATTACTGCGTTGATGGGGTGAAAGTTCCCTTTGGGGATCATTGTAAATACCTAGGTAATAATATAAGGAAAGATCTTCATTGGGGTAATCACATAAATGGAATTGTAAATAAAGGGTACAGATCTCTGCACATGGTTATGAGAGTATTTAGGGGTTGTAGTAAGGATGTAAAGAAGAAAGCATATTTGTCTCTGGTGAGACCCCAACTAGAGTACGGTTCCAGTGTATGGGACTCTTACCAGGATTACTTGATTCAGGAACTGGAAATAATCCAAAGAAAAGCAGCTCTATTTGTTCTGGGTGTTTTCGGACAAAAGAGTAGGGTTACAAAAATGTTGCAAAGTTTGGGCTGGGAAGACTTGGGAGAAAAGAGACGAGCTGCTCGACTAAGTGGTATGTAGGATGCTAAATGGTGCTAAGTGCTATGTTCTGAGCTGTAAGTGGAGAGATGGCGTGGGAGGACATCAGTAGACAAATAAGTTTGGATGGTGTTTCTAAATGTAGGAAAGAACACAATATGAAGATAAAGTTGGAATTCAAGAGGAAAATTGGGCCAAATATTCGTTTATAGGAAGGGGAGTTAGGGATTGGAATAACTTACCTAGGGAGATGTTCAATAAATTTCTAATTTCATTGCAATCATTTAGGAAAAGGCTAGGAAAACAACAGATAGGGAATCTGCCACATGGGCAACTGCCCTAAATGCAGATCATTAGTAACTGATTGATTTCTACCTCCAATAACCCACCTAACCCACCCTAAACTATTCCTCCTTTATGTCCCTATCCTATAATTTCCTATCTTCTTTTAACTTCCAGTTCTATTAATCTTCTACTAATCCTCCTCCTATATCTCCTTATCCGATCTTTTATTTTCATCTTTCCTCTCGAAGAAAAAAAAATCCAAATTGAACTATATACTATCGTATAATACCACCAACAGTTCAGATCGTTACAACATTCAAATTTAAATTCATGCTACCTCAAACATGACCCGAACTCGTTTATCTTCAAGAAATAACACGTTATGCATATGCGTTTTTCATTTGTTTCCAATATTGCGCTTTTTAACATTTTTCTCCTCACAAATGTTTTTTTATGTCAACTGTTCTGCATCTCTAAAGAATCTATCATACAAGATCCTATAAACATTAATATATACTTCAATTATTTTAAATTGTATTATATATTTTCGCACCTAGAAGCATTTGCAGGCTTGATCATTGAACTATTCACTAAGTTTCATTAGCATCTAGAAGCACAGTGCCAGACATTACATATGTTGTGGTGCTCTTCAAGAACTTGCATGTTACTTCATTTAAGTGACTTATCTTCGACTTCTATATAATTTTAGATCTTCAGATTTATTGAATTGTATTATAACTTCAAGCCTAGCAGTATTTGAAGGCTTGTTCACTGAACTATTCACCAATTCTCATACAAATTTTGAAGCGCAGTGCCGGACATTATCATACCTGCCAACTTTCGAAAAGAGAAATCCGGAAGATCCTTAAGTGGAAAATTTTTAACAACACGCGCATGCATAACAGTCTTGAGACGTAATGAAAAAGGACGGCAAGGGGGGGGGGGGGGATTATAAACAATGCTACTACAGTAGAACCTTGATTCATCGTTCCCAGAACTGTCGTTTTCCCGTATTCATCGTTGAATTTATTCGGTCCAAAAAAGTTCCATATAAACCAATGTTAAATTTCCCCACATCCATCGTTCCTCGAAATACCATTTTACTGCATCGATCATCGAAAAATTATTTGTCCTCGGTCACAATTTTCCCGCATTGATCGATCGTATGTAAGAAAAATATACGCAACATTTGTTTCAATTTAGAGGGACTGCTCAATACTCTTCGCATACAATAGCGGCAACCTGTTCCGAGAATGTACGAGCGATTCGGGGTTGCTAGTCTTGAACAAGGATCTTGTAGGCTGGAGTGCTGTGCGCAGGTTATTCACGCGCAACCTCACTACGAGCCTCGTGGTGCCAACGCTTCTCCTCGACCCACTAACCGACCCCTCGAAATATTTTTATTTACAAGAATTAAAACGTAGACAGCGTAAAACTCAAATTTGCCACCATTTTGTGTTGTTATAGGCTGGCTAGGGCTGCAAACTTCGTTGAAAAAAGAGAAAATCGCGCATTGCACCACATTCGTTTTAATTACTCACAGGGTGATTAATCGCGTCACCTTGTGGAGTATGTGGGATGCTAGAGACCTGTTGACCGCTTCGTTGCCCTCTGCCCAATAATCTTGTTACAAGATGGACTGAACCAAGCCAGACCAATAATATTTTCTCATAGCCTAGTCGTGTAACTAGTTCCTAAGTCAGCAGCTTCGCTCAAGCCATTGTGACATCATTCAAGACGCGCTGCGTTGAATTTCTAACCACTGTGACATCGTCTGAGCTGAGCTGCGGGAGTCGCGCCGTGTTGGGTACCTAACCTATCGTTCGCAAAGGATCTACGGAATATTTTCCTAAATACAGATTATCGCCGTAATATCCACGTATATATTTAATTTGCAATAAGAGAACTTAAAGGTTTTCAAGTATTACGAAATGTGTAAAGAAAAGTGAAACGAAATGGCGTAAAAGTCACGCTTTTTATTTCCATCTCATAAGCCTATATCATGGTTGCAATATTTTGATAGTATGAGCTAAATGGTTAGCAAGTGTTGGCCTTTGGTTCAAGAGGTCTCGAATGGGTCGAGGATTTTAACTTTCCTTGGTTAATTCCAACAGTTCGGGGCTGTCTGTTTGCCCAATTAAACATTACAATTCATCTTAGGAAGGGTCGCATTTTAATATGCGCGGAGATCGCCTTTCACGCGGCAACTCGAAAAACATGCACCCGGCTCCAGAGGCCACGCACCATTATTGTTGTTCTTATAATAATAATAATAATAATAATAATAATAATAATAATAATAATAATAATAATAATAATAATAATGATAATGATAATGATAATGATAATAATAATAATGATAATAATAATAATAATAATAATAATAATAATAATAATAATAATAATAATAATAATAATAAATATTTTTGCATAACGAAAAATGTCCCAATACAGTACCCGTATTTTATTATTTTGCTTTCCCCCTATTTTTATGTTGCCCACATTTATAGTTTTCCCCACATCCGTCTTCATTTACCCCCTGCCCCCTGAAAAACGATGCATCGAGGTTTTACTGTGTATGTTATGATCAACCCTGAAAGTTACATCTTGATGGGTGCTCATCTGTTTTCACTTTACACTGGGAACACTTTCCGTGATCGTATAAAACAAGGAAATTAAGCAGAATATGCCTCACAAAAAGACTGATAATATCATTTCTCATTACTCATTACGTACATTACTAAATCACTTAGAAATTCGTCACACATTTCCACAAGTTTCAGAACTACCGCCAATGTTACACACGCACATAGACAAAGCCTTTCAGCTGCTACGAAGCAAGACGCAGTTACTAAAGTTGTTTTATATAAATTCACAGCCTGCTACTTTTCACGGATTTCTTTTCTTCAAAATCGCAGCCTGCTACTTGTTTGGGAACATCTCAGTGAATGAAGTAGCAGTTGAGGTCGAACAGGTGACAAAAGCACGTTGATAATCGATAATGTGATTATCAATACATTTAGCGGTCGAATTTCGAACACTGCATCTCGTATTACCAGCTACTATCGAAAGTCAAATCCGATTTGACCGCAGAAGCGAAGCCAAGCGCGGATATTCAAAATAACGTTGTTCATCCGTACAACCGTAAAACACACTAAAAATCCGTACATTTCACAGAAAAACCAGAATACTTGGCAGGTATGCATTATGCATGTTATGCTGCTCTTCAAGAATTTGCACCTTGCTTCATTTAAATGACTGATCTTCAACTTCTTCTGGATTTTAGGATCTTACATCATGCAGTGCTAATCCCTATAGTGTTATAGTGCTTCTTGAACTGCTTTTAGTGAAAGACTCATCCTTATTGTTTTCCTTTGCATTGTTTTATTTTTTTATTTAATCGGCTGATGATGACCCAGAATAGTGGTCGAAACCGGTACCGCTTTTAATCAAATAAGAATGTAAAATTACATTTCTTATTTTCCTTGTATTGAATAGATTGAACCACTTTATTTCTTGTTTCAATTTAATTAGGTACTATAAGTCCTTCGGAAATACAGTTGAAGATCAAGATGTGTTATGAACTGTGGTTTATTAAATTTTTATTGCTCTCCCATATATCATGACAATAATTTATGGTTCAAAGATATAAACCTCATTGTGATTCCGTATTGAACTGAGATCACAGAGATAAGTTTTAATAAGGTTCAACCTTTTCAATACAAATTACAAGTTGTATAAGATATCTACAACATTTATTTAATAGTGATACGAATTTCAACATTTTCAAATGTCATCATCAGCCTCAATCACACAAACTGAGCAAATACATATTAATTAAAATTGCCTCACTACACTCCACATGTCAGCAAGTTAGTCCACACCTCCTTTTCACAGGTCCAACTTCTCAGCATGCTGTCCAAGGCTTCATTAAGTATTCTTGATTGGACTGAGAAATTTTAGATCACCTGTATGACACCCAAAGAACGGAAGGACAAACAACCGTATTCAAATGATACCGTTTTATACTAAACAATCTATATATATATATAAAATAAGAGTTTTGTCTGTACATTGCTCAGAATTTGAAAAGAATGGTATTTCTGTATCGATCATGTCCACAGTAACAAGAAAATGCAGTTTTTACTTTTCTGTAATTTCTGTCTGTCTGTATGTACACGCATCACGAGAAAACGGCTGAATAAAAATCGGTATGTAGAGTCGGGGGGTGAGCCGCTACAATCTAATAATGTTATTTGTTTTACGTCCCACTAACTACTCTTTTACGGTTTTTGGAGACGCCGAGGTGCCGGAATTTAGTCCCGCACGAGTTCTTTTACGTGCCAGTAAATCTACCGACACGAGGCTGATGTATTTGAACACCTTCAAATACCACCGGACTGAGCCAGGATCGAACCTGACAAGTTGGGGTCAGAAGGTCAGCGCCTCAACCGTCTGAGCCACTCAGCCCGGCTCCGCTACAATCTAGGCTATAAATTATTTTATTCACGCTGAGTGAAATGGTAGTTTAGGGGAAGGCCTAAAATTCAATTCTCAAAAATGTATATTATTAGTGGTCATATCGATACATACTACATAACTAAAGTTATATAGAATTAAATTTCTGATCATTTACGTCTTATGCATTTTTACCGTACCGGCTATGATAACACAGATATTCATGAATTTGGATTTTTGTTGCTAAGTCCATATCAACGCCGAGCCCCGACAAAATGGGTAAACAGAATTTAATGAAAATCGGTATATAGAGCCGGGAATAAGAAACTACAGTTTAAGCTATAAACAATTTTATTCACCGTGGGTGAAATGGTAGTTTAGGGGAAGGCACCTAAAATTTAATTTTTAAATACCTATGCTCTTGGTCCTATGGAAAAGTACTACATAACAAAAGTTATAGAGAATATAATTTCCGATCATTTATGTTTTATTCAGTTTTACCGTACCGACTATGATAAGAGTGGTATTTCAGAACCGGAAGACAATTAATAATGTGAAGGCCTACAGTATCTAAAGCGCGTAACATAGATCAACAATAACATTACACTGACCGTTGTTTGTTGTAATGTTCTTTGTCTCTTATGCTGACATTCAACTCCGATAGATGGGATTATTGCTGCGTACCGAGTATAACAGCCTAACTGAATATTGGCGGGAAATAGCTGAGGAGTTAGATAACTTTCTTCTTTAGCATGCCAATCCTCTGGTTCATACATTTTCTAATACTGCTGGTACGTAACACACTGGTTCATCATAGTATTCGATACCTACTCTGGCGCGTTGTTTTGAATGAGCAGTGTACGCACTTAAGTCAGAGGCTCAGTTAGTAGTAGTAGGAGTAGTAGTATGAACTGGTCTGGAATTACAATTTAGCCCTATTCCAAATTATAGTACCACAATCCAATAAATAACTCAAAATTCAACCCTGAAAAGAGCCGTTTCTTAGAAAAAGATTCTTCCTCATCACTTTCATTAAATTTACATTAATTTTATTCCAAATTAGCAGCAAAGATGCGGTTTCTTCTCTAGCTTGGAGGAAAAATTGCGTCCACGTCAGATAGTTATTTCCTCCGCCAGTGTAGTGAATTGAGATTTTCCGACTCATCGGGTACTCCCAGGAAACAGATAAGTAAACGGGCATAGTTTTTGCCCTGGGACTATCCACTATTTGACCTCCCACCCCACCCCTGCAAAAAGGAAGAAGATTGTTCACGGATCACGGATGCCTGCGTCTTGGTTATTCCAGCTCTGTGGCATTGGACTGTTAGTTCAGCAGCATAGTACTGTTCGTTAAAAGTGAGAAAATGTGTGATTTTTCATTTGATCGAGTATTTCATATGAAATAGTAGTATGAACTGGTCTGAAATTACAATTTAATCGCGCCATTCCTACTGACGACATTGTAATGACCCAGGTTCATTTCAGTTGGGAAAACCAGTAAGAGTGTCTTCTCAGAATCTATAAAGGCAGGCGAAGAGTGAGTGTCTGCCATTACAATGAAAACTCCCCAACCTGATTGTGACTGACGGTAAGCTGGCCTACCATTACAATGAAAATAACCCAACCCAGTCTTCATATGAGAAAAGACATTGGTGACTTGCCCGTCGTGCTTCTAGGGCAACGTTAAGAGCTATGCAACTTAATACAATCTTGCTCACAACGTTTACACTACCTAACCACCGAGTTCGATAGCTGCAGTCGCTTAAGTGCGGCCAGTATCCAGTATTCGGGAGATAGTGGGTTCGAACCCCACTTTCGGCAGCCCTGAAGATGGTTTTCCGTGGTTTCCCATTTTCACACCAGGCAAATGCCGGGGCTGTACCTTAATTAAGGCCACGGCCGCTTCCCTCCCAGTCCTAGCCCTTTCCTGTCCCATCGTCGCCATAAGACCTATCTGTGTCGGTGCGACGTAAAACAAATAGAAAAAAAAAAAAATACACTACCTAACCTAGAATTCTGTATAAAATTTAGAATTCCGTAGCGAAGCACGGGTACATCAGCTAGTTTTATATATATCCCAATGTAAATTTTAACAAGCATAACAAGCTTCTAAGACAAAGTGTTTTACGAGATTACAAACGTATAGTTCAACAAGGTCCATCACAAGAGCAATGTGTTATCGATTAAATTTCTGTTTTTACTTGGACGGCATTTGAATAACAAGTGGTTTTAATGAATTGACAGATAATCACTAAAAGATTTTAATTGCAACTGTAAAAATGATGCGTGATGATTTGGATATTGTATGTAAACAGATCAGCAAGATTAGATTATTGTGTGTTTGTTATGAGCATATCACAATCATTCTAACACACAGTAAAATGAAATCTGAAGACTTTCACACGTTCAGAGTGTAAATAATAGATCAAGAAAGGTTGATGGTACAGCTAAAGCATGTTAAAATTTTTAATTATTGTATTATCTGGTGAAAAATAATGTATGATGTTGAGTGTCCCTATAGGTCACCACAGCAAATTTTATTAATATGTATTTGCTCAATTTGTGTGATTTGTGTGATTTAGGCTGATGATGACATTTGAAAATGTCAAAACCGGTACCACTATTGAATAAATGTTGTAGATGACATATTATACAACTTGTAATTTGTATTGAAAAGGTTGAACCTTACTAAAACTTATCTCTGTAATTTATGGTGCCAAAAAACACGGAAGGTAAAATGCATTCAAACACTAATGGAAATTACACGTCACGGATCAGAGACCAAATACAGATACCGCTTAAAAGTTCACTTTTTTATTCGAAGTTAAGAACATTTTTCCTTTTAGTAGAAGCATTAGAAGCATCTTACAAGAAAATAAATTAACACTCATATGTTGCAAACATCACCCTCTTGTAAAAAGGCAACCATTCCAAAAAATCTACGGTATAAAGCAGAACTGAAGTCCAACAGATCAAACAGCTTCCTAAATTTTACCATCATAAAAAAACAATAAAATTCGCAAAGTAAAGCTATACAAAATGTCCACAATAACTGAATTTTTATCCATCGTTGTCACCAACCACTTCAGCTTCTTAGGGCTTATGGTTGAGGGTTGTAGGATACACAGTATTTCAAAACATGCAATACTCCCCTGCATTCATATCCACATTACACATACCCACAAGAAGCAATTACTGACAGAAGATTATAGTTCAAGTACAGAAAAGAAAGGGTTTCACCTATTCAACACACTTTTTTGTATAATTTAATACATCTGAATATCACCCTCTGTTCCACGTTTGACTTCAAGGAAAATATCCTCAGAACAACAGATTCTCGTAGGGACTGCACACCAAGCCTGAATTTGTAAATGGCGAGGGAGGTTCAAATGCTCAGAAGAATGGCTCACCCTCCTGGTCATACAGAAGGTTGGCTAATGTGGAAATCTCTCAATAGATTGTGCTCAGGAGTTACAAAATGCAAATCTAATCTGTTTAAGTGGGGTTTTCATGTAGACTCGTCATTATGTGATTGTGATTCTTCACAGACAACGCCTCATCTTCTCCAATGCAAACTGTGTCCAACTTCATATACTATGGAAGACCTCATGCAAGCAACACCCAAGCCCTGAAAGTGGCTAACTATTGGTCAGCAACCATATAAGTTTGTTCTTCTGCCAACGCAACATCTACTTTTCCAAGCACTGTGCTTGACAGGAAGTCACCTACAGAGCCCAAATCTATCATATTGGGACCTCCTTTTTCTTTCTTCTTTTTAAATGATTGTTATCTCTATATATAAAAGGCTAACTCCAACTGGCTGTAATCAATTGGTATTTGGAATCTAAAATTAACAAACACGTATTTTTTGTTTTCGAAAAATTCTCTTACGGGGGGTGGGGTGAAAATGGAGAAAAAGTATGTTGAATACCTTTTATGAGAATACTAATATCTTAAAAACTGAAGATGTTGCAGATATGAAAATAGGTATTTAGAATCTCTTCTAAAAATTAAGAAACACATATTTTTTTGTTTTTGTTTTTGGGAGTGAACAGGAGTAAAAATGGGTGAATTTTTTAAAAATGAGTATATCAAGAGTATACCTATAAAAAAAAAAAAGTAACATTCTACAGACGTGAAAATTGGTATTTGGAATCTCCTGTAAAAGTAAAGAAACACGCATAATTTGTTTTCGGAAAACCCGCTTAATGGGAAGTGAAAAGGGGGGTGAAGTTTTAAAATGAGCATATCTACAGTATATCTCAAAAGGTAACTTGTTACCGGCATCAAAATTTGTATTATTAATCGAATATTTTTGTTTCCATAAAAGCCACTTGGAGGAGGGGGGGAGGTAAAAAGGACTGAAAATGGGGTTGAATTATTTTTATTAGGATACTGATATCTAAAAAACTGAAGATGTTACAGACGTGAAAATTCATATAGGTCCCGCAAGAAGAGCTTGCCGAAACTCAAACGTGCGCAACTTCTGTTGGAGAAGTTTAAGCTCGTTGCGGGGCTCCTGTATGTTGCCCGAATGCTGATTACTGGGCTCATTGTTACTTCTACCGCTCGCTGAGAGGCACAGTGTACAGCTCTTTATTAAGCGTGTACTCAAAAGAAGCAAGAAGTGTGTGTGTGTGTGTCCGTGTGTGTGCGCGCATTATTAATATTTTATTTATTTCTTAGCTGAAAGTGAATTTGTTGTAGTATGATATTCAGTATATGTACCGATGTCCCCGTTTCATTCTGCATTAGGGAGTGCTAAAACTTTACACACTCAAACTAGAGAAGTTATTTTTAATGTGTATAAATTCATGAAAAACGAAACACACCCCACTGGAAACTTATGTGCTATTCAAAAGAAAGTGTCCAAAGCAACAGATGTGTTGGAAAGGTCCGTGCGGAATGTAATACGAGATGCAAAGAAGATTGAAAGGGCTGAAGTGGATTCATTTTCAACGCCTGGAAAGAGAAGACCAAAGTGTGTCAAGAAGTGTGAATTAGACGACTTTGAGAAATGCGCAGTCAGGCGTACGATTCACAATTTTCATAATACCAAAGGTGAGAGACCAACGCTTGAAAAGTTCCATAAGAAACTGGTTGAGGATATACAGTTTAAAGGTTGCGTAATAACGCTAAGCAAGATAGTTCGAGGTCTAGGTTTTCGATGGAGGAAGATAGAAGACAGGCGTAGAATACTTATGGAGAAGCCTGACATAAGGCTCCTATGTGTGCAATACATACAAAGCATAAAGCGGAACCGACAAGGGCGTAGGCCTATTTTTTTTACACTGATAAGAGATATTTGCATAGTTCACACACCAAGTCAAGTGCTTGGAATGACAGTACTCTTCATGGACTGAAGTCTCCTATCTCGAAAAGGCAACGATTAATAGTGGTACATGCCGGTTCAGATGCAGGTTTCATTCCAAATGCTTTGTTGGTTTTCAAATCCAACCAAACAACAGGGGATTATCATGATGAGATGAACTATAGAAACTAGGAGAAATAGCTGACAGAGAAATTAATTCCTAATTTGCCACCCAACTCTGTAGTTGTGATTGATAATGCGTGCACCCACATCATCATCTTGAAAAACAGTTATGCAGGATTGGTTGACGGATAAGGGTATTCCATTTTCTACAGAGATGATAAATTCCAACTGTACGCTTTGATTAAATCCCATAAATCCCGCTATAAGACATATCAAATCGACAGAATACTTGCTATATTTGAGCATACGATTTTGCGTCTACCATCATACCATCCAGAATTGAACCCAATCGAAATGATTTGGGCTCAAGTTAAAAGATTATGTAGCACAAAAGAATGTTTCTTTCCGACCTGATAATGCAAGAACATTGCTGATGAAAGGAATTGCGTCAATTAGGGCAGAAGAATGGTCGAGTCGCTGTAGGCACGTAATCGACAATGAGAATATGTACATTGCAAGTGATCACATAAAGGATGAAGTATCAGAAAGCATAATCATTAATCTGGAGGACGATAGTGACAGCGACGGAGAGAGCGTTAGTGATAGCACAGATGATAGTGAAGGCGATATGAGCAGCTACCAACCTCTTTCAGAAGATGTGGACTAGAACAAGCCATTAGGTAAGTTAATTGTTATTTTATGATTACATAATTTTTAATCTCTTTGTTTGTTATTGTTATTATTGTTATTTCATTCAATGTTTCTGATTCTGCATGTCCAACAATATCATTATGCTATAGGTTAATGTGTCCTGGCTCTGATTATAACTACAATAAGGTATTACAAACACGCGTTTTCACTCGAACGCTGGCCACAGTTCGGCTGGCCAGACCACCAGCGCAGACGGTACATTAAAGAAAGTAAGGCGATTTAGCGAAGTGAGGGGGGTGTGCAGTGCCACTACCGAGCCCACCGGAACACTGCCGAAGTTCTGCGCAGCTTTCTTTGGCAAGCTCTTCATGCGGGACCTATATTTGGAATCATCATTAAAAATAAAGAAACACATATTTTTTGTTTTCAGAAAATCCATTTAAGGGGAGCTTGAAGAGAACTGATGTAGGGATTGAAGTATTTTTATTATGATACCTAATATTTTAAAAAGCTGTAATGACCATATGCCAGTATATTGACTATTTTGGCAAAATTATTGTAGTTGTCCGTTTCAGGTGTATTAATGACCACCTGCATATATTTTGGCTTTCGTTCACTGAAAGTCCTCATTTTTACCCCTCTCCCTAAAATCAAGATGGCAGCACAATCTTCCAGACAAGCTAGTAAATTGATATCTGGCAAAATTATAGGTTTTGCCTGTAACTGACAGAAAAATTCCAAGGATAAATTTTTCACTTTTTACCCCCAGATAATATCAAAATATGGAGGCAATTTTACTGGCAGTGCAGACCTTCGTTTCGATACATTTGGTGGCTAAACGGTACGTCGTGTCACAAAACAGATGACACAATCGACAATATAATTATTAAATTAATGTAGTAATGGTCCACCTTTCAATACTATAATGTGTAATATTCTAATATTAATGTAATTTAGAATATTACATATTATGGTATTGAAATTATTAAATTAATGTAGTAATTAGAATATTACATATTATAGTATTGAAAGGTGGACCATTACTACATTAATTTAACAATTATATTGTACTTACAATTCAATATGGATCAGAACCATGCAGTTTATAACCTATGATTATAACCTATGACACAATCGAACTCACCAACAAGAGATCTACAACAATGGTCCGATGACATTTTGTCGTATCTCCATCACTTATACGTTATAAAGAGCAGCATTTCTCGATTTTACATAAACGTTTTACTTTTTAGACATATATTTCATACCTTGGCACGCTTATAAGAAATATAGAGTTATCAAATTTGGCATGTATATTCACACATCTCATGGCTATGAGCCACACCCACCCTCGATCTCACATAAATACATAGACAACGAGGAGGATAGAAGAGGAAACTACACGTGAATCGCACCCAAGAAGGGCATATAACTCTGCCCTGAACTGGACATGCTATTCACCTAAATCAGTACCAGCTTAAACTAACACTACTAAGAATCGAAATCCAAATAAGTGATAAATGAATGTTTATTGAAAAGCAACGTTAATTAAATAATTAATTGAGAAAGAAAATGTAAGATCATAATAGGGTAATACATTACATATATGGGTTAGCCCGAATGACAACCAATCATGATATCCTGAACTCATCAATACATACATGCACTGTTGCATAATTACGCAAGGGATCTTAGCATTTTTACTCATGAAGATTTTGCATACAACAATTGCGAAGAGAATAGCTTTAGGCTAGGCCTTAAATCGATTGCTCCCAGTTATTGAGGGTCAACACATGATTACAAGTCGGGAGTACCTTATTCATTTCACCCTTACTTTACTTCTTATCCGTTATTATTTTTAACATCCTTCCTTTTTTTTAAACAATACCACGATCTCTTTTCATTAGGATCCCACACACCAAGGAGCACACAAAAAGGCTCGACCCAAGAAAAAGATAACCCAAGCGGGCAAAGAGAAGATACATCGGGGAAAAGAACGGAAAATAAATCAGATTAACACGGGCCAGCGTGCGGCCAAGAAGGAAATAAATCAAAATGGCAGCGTCCAGATCAAAAACGACTGGGATGCACACCAAATAAGGAGAAGAGGCAGCATCTGAGAGAAAAGGGGCGATAATGAACAGATAAAAATAAATTCAATAGACCGATACTTCATCTTAATACTCGGCTCATTCAATTATTCATTCATTCAACCACACGAAAAAACGCCTCAAAGGCAAATGACAATGGCCACCGATGCAAACAGGCAAATCCGGCCAACTCGCAGAGTGCAACCCAACCAAAAGTTAATAAGGACAAACGCCATTAGCGGCCAAATAGTTCCATTCACCGCGAACGTCAGCGGCACATGTCGTTGCTTCATTGCCACACAGATCACCCTCAAATATCGCTGTGTGCGGCCAGAATAAATCTTCCGATCGACACACGAA
Source organism: Anabrus simplex (assembly GCF_040414725.1). Lineage (NCBI taxonomy): Eukaryota > Metazoa > Arthropoda > Insecta > Orthoptera > Tettigoniidae > Anabrus > Anabrus simplex. Next base: position 83,265,067 of record NC_090270.1, read on the forward strand.
CCATACTTCCAACCGAGGGCAAAGACGTTTCATTGAGAAGCCCATTATAATAGACAGAGGCTCAGATTTAGTTGCACTACATTTATATCAACAACTCACACAAACACATACAATCCAATCCCCGAGTATCAAGACGAGTTTTCGGCCACCCAAAATAAAAATAAAAGTAAAGGAAGAATGATCATACACAAGAGATGAAATTCAAATGGGTACATTACCCTCAATATCAATCTTCAGAACAAGTTAATCGTGCAGTGATTTAGCACGGTTTTAAATCTAAAATACATCCATTTGAAAGGTAATAACATTGCTTCTGTGTGTGAGGGCTCCATATTATTATTATTCTCCATCAGCAGAACAAAATAAATATCAAGGAGAAGATAATTAAAAAACCTAGTCGAAACAAGATCATCAATGCTCTTGACAGAGGGGGCTGCCCTCTATCGATAAAAGCCGGAAACACATATAGTAACAGTTTGATACCTATTCAGTGAAACATTGGTAAGACATTTTGGAAACCATGCTTGACCAGCATGTTTCAGCTATATGCAAGCCAAATTTCATTATTCTAGCTTCTGCACAAGTATGCAAAGAATGTAAAGTGTTAAAAATGTACCCAAATTTCACCCTATTCAAAGTTTCTAACTCAATCTAACCCATAAATATAGGAGATATGAGAAAAAAATGTTACAGGACTAACAGTGTAGAATGATAAAAGGGGCATCTGATGGCGGAATCCGCATGTCAATATGATGTACCGTTTAGGAGCAGTAAATCTCGAAATGAGGTCTGCACTTATGAACATGCCCATGCTTATCTGTCATCTATACCTCTATGTATAAAAGGCTAACTCCAACTGGCTGTAATCAACGTCCAGCCAAAACTACGCAACATAAAAAAATGAAATTTTGTAGATACTTTCATATTACTGTGTAGGTGCTCACTAAGGGAGGATTTTGGGGTATTCCATCGCTAAGGGGGTAAAAAGGGAGTGAACTGTTTAAATGAGTACATCTACATCTCAAAAACTTAACAGTTTACAGATGTAAAACTTGGAATTTGGAATCTACTTCAAAAATAAAGAAGCTTTTTTTTTTTTTTTTTTTTTTTCGGAAAATTCCCTAAAGTGGGAGGGTGAAAAATGGTGATAAATGGGTTGCTATTTGCTTTACGTCGCACCAACACAGATAGGTCTTATGGCGACGATGGGGCAGGAACAGCCTAGGAATGGGAAGGAAGTGGCTATGGCCTTAATTAAGGTACAGCCTCAGCATTTGCCTGATGTGAAAATGGGAAACCACGGAAAACCATCTTCAGGGCTGCCGACATGGGTTGAATACCTTTTATTATGGGGATACTGATATCTCAAAAACTGAAGGTGTTACAGATGTGAAAAGTGGTATTTGGAATCTTCACTAAAAATGAACACTTTTTTCTTCCTAAGGGGGGCTTGAAAAGAACTGATGTAGGGATTGACGTATTTTTATTATGATAAATAAAATCGTAACGTACATTGACTATTTTGGCGAAATTATCATACAGTTATCCGTTTCAGGTGTAATAATGACCATCTGCATATATTTTGGCTTTTGCTTACTCTAAGTTCCTATTTTTACCCCTCTCCCCAACATCAAGATGGCAGCACAATCTGCCAGAAGAGCTAGAAAACTGATATTTGGCAAAATTATAGGTTTTTTCCTGTAACCGACGGAAAAATTCCAAGATGTTTAAATTTTTTACTTTTTACCCTCGGAAAATATTGAAATATGGAGGCAATTTTTATGACAGTGCAGACTTTCATTTCGAAGTATTTGGTGGCTAAACGGTAAGTAGTACCTCAAAACGGATGGTACAATCTCCGCTGAATTTGGAGTGATCTACAACTTTGTTCCTATAGCTTTTTGTTGTATCTCTATCCCTTATGAGTTAGATTTGGCTGTGTTTCTCAACTGTATGTACATTTTGCAGTTTTTTACACATATAATTCATAGGTTGACACACTTATAAGAAAGACAGGATCATAAAATTCAGCACGAACATTGGCCCTCCGAGTAGCCATATGTGAGCCAAATTCTATGTTTCTAGCTGTCACATAAGTATCCGGAAGTTAATGCAGTGTGTGTGAAAACCTTACCCAAATTTCTCCTCATTCACACATTCTAACTCACTATAACACACATTTAGAGGAAATACGGGAATATGTCATATGATCAACCATTAGGCCGGTAAAAGAGGTGTATTATGTTGCAATCCATTTGTTCATATAACATACCGTTTAGCAGCAGTTAACCTGTAAATAAATGTCTACAATATGTAAACATGCATATACTTTCGTATATCGATTTACTGTATATATTATTCATTCAAGTCGATTTGTAGCGATTGAGAAGAGGTGTGTCTGTCTTTACGATTAATACTTTACAAATAGATAGTGACTGTCAGCAGGATGGCATCTGCTATTGTAATCAATACTCCCCACTTCGACTCTGACTGGCAGTAGAAATGAGTTCTTTCTCCAATTCCTGTGTAACTGGGATTAGTAAGGAGGGCTGATCATTCTAATGAATAATTCCCTTCCTGATTTGACTGGCAGACGGTAAGCGAGCATGCAATTTTCTTCAACCAATATCTGGAAGCAGGAAAGGGGCCCCACCATTGTAAAGAAAACTCCCCAAATCGACTGTGACCGCTCAGAAGACCACGGAGCCTTCTATTATAACGAAAACTACCCAACACGATGGTGAATGACAGAAGATAAGTGAGCCTGCCGTTATCATCACAAGTCCTCAAATCGCACTCATCATCATCATCATCATCATTTCCCATTATCCAGCTGTAGCCGGGTAGGGGCAAATATGGTTCCTCTCCACTTTCTTCGATCTTTAAAACAGTGTCCCAGTCCAGGTTTCTAATACTGTCCGGTTCCGTGGCTAAACGGTTAGCGTGCTGGCCTTTGGTCTCAGGGGACCCGGGTTCAATTCCCGGCAGGGTCCGGAATTTTAACCTTAATTGGTTAATTTCGCTGGCACCGGGACTGGGTGTATGTGTTGCCTTCATCATCATTTCATCCTCATCACGACACGCAGGTCGCCTACGGGTGTCAAATCAAAAGACTTGCATCTGGCGAGCCAAACTTGTCCTCGGACACTCCCGACACTAAAAGCCATACGCCATTTCATTTCATTTCTCTAATACTGCATTGGATTGTGTCCTTCCATCTCAATTGTAGTCTCCTGCGGCCTCTCCTTCCTTGCACTTGCATTTCCATCACCTTTTTTGGCATTCTTTCATCACTCATTCACTTTATGTGCCCAAACCATCTTAATGGGCTTTATTCTATCATTCATTTTTTCCACTCTAATTTCTTCCCGGTTTATCTCATTCCTTATTTTGTCTCTTCTGTCCGCATACTCCTCATGAACTTCATTTCGGCTCACTATATTCGACTCTTATCCTTCTTTGTCACTGTCCAAGTTTCTGCTCCGTAAGTTGTTATGTGTATGTTAAACATCTTGTACATAGTTTCCTTTACTTCCATTGGCACATCTTTGTCCCATAATATGTTTCTTACACTATGATAGAAACAGCTTCCAGCTTGAATCCTCTTACTAATTTCAGCATCCAGTCAAGCATTCTCCATTAATTCACTCCCCAGGTATTTGAACGTCTCCACTATTTCCAGGGACTTGCCTGCAAGTCTAATCTGACCTTTCCCTTCCTTCTCTCCTCTAGTCATAACAAGAGTTTTACTTTTTTTTCTACATATATTTTCAATCCACATTTTTCGGTCTTCCCATTCACCACATCCAAATGTTCTTGAACCTTCATGTCGTCTTCTCCCCAATTAACAATATTGTCTGCAAATAACAACATGTTCATTTCTCTTCCTCCATATGCTGCTTTTTCTGTTTTCATGATGTCATTCATTCATTCATTACTATTGTAAACAGGATTGGTGATAGAACACTTCCCTGTCTCAGCCCACTAGTTATTTTGAACCAACTTGTCCTGCCAACTTGTGTTTCCGTGCAACTAAAACATTCCTTGTACATTGCCATGATCATTTTTTTAATCTCTGTCCAATTCCTTTTTGCACCAGACTGTCCCTAACTTTAGTCCTGGGGACACTGTCATATGCCTTTTCAATGTCAATGAATGTCATCACCATATCATTCCCACACTCCCATGGCTTTTCCATTAGTTCTCATAATGAAAATGGGATCTATTGTTGACCTTCCACTTCTGAAACCAAAGTGATTTTCCTGTATCTGATTTCCAACCCTCAACTGTATCCTACTTTCCTCCCAATTCCTGAGGGCTTTAAAATATTGGGACACCCTCCCTCCAGGGGTCATAAATATGGAGGGCCCCTGCCCTGGGTTATGGGTGAAGTCCTCAACGGCATCTACGGTGGAGAAGATGAACTTCGGTACAGTGGAAATGGTGGAAGGGGCAAACCCATAGCGTCTATACTCCAGAGGAGCGGCTACGAAAGGCGCCTGTCTACATGTTAGTGGCGGCCTAAGTTTGAACCTGACAGTAGGTATAAAATGCCTTTGGGTGTGGCGAGCCCATCGTAAGAATAGCCTGTATGGATAAAGCAAATATGGTGCCCCGGAAAAGGTTAGGGCGTCCCCTGCTAAAAGCGACGCGCAGCTCTTTGGGTGCTGGGAGAACTGTGAGAATTGTGAGAACTCGCACTATACATTGGAAATGACGTATGGAAAAATCCCCATGCTGTTTCTTGGATAACGCTAAGAGACATGCAATTTAAAAAATCTTATTCACTGCGTGAACAGTAATAGTCGTCGATATCCATATACAATGTAGAATACCATAGCAAAGCACAGGTACATTTGCTAGTTGTTATATATATATGTCTTTCGGTTGTACAGTTTGTATTTATATGTATATATTAGTGCTTCTTATACGATAATGGTCTTACTAATAAAAAGTCCTAATACAGTTGTTTAACACTTGTTTAGTTATACAGTGAATAAACCCTGTATAAGCATTTTATATTTTTCTTACTAATAAACGTGGTATACGCATTGTATTACTGTACAGCACGTATACACTCGTTCCAAGGCGTAGGAATCTCTTCCTGTAGTTCACTGGCGTTTTTCGCACGTTCACCGCCTTTATGATCGCTTCTACTGGTTATCTACGAGCAAAACTTTGCGAAAAGTCACGCAGTAGCACGGCATATCGAAAAGGCAGTGGCAACACAAAGTGAGACAGCTGGAAATTGGCTTCTACTGATATCAACATTTCTTCAGCTTGCTTCTGTAATGAACGCCAAAAAATAAATGGAAAAGCTTAAGAAAAGATCAATAGCTCCTAACTGGGATAGTACGGAAAACGTAGGCAATTGTAATTGAATTGGCGAGTTGAAAAGTGTACACATTCCAAAATCCTTACTTTTCAGGAGAGAGGAAAACCTGTTTTGTAGCTAAAATAAAGGTTTGATCAAAAAAGTTTCTATTAGGCATTTATACATCATATTTCTGCGTATTCAACTACAAAGTATGAAAATCATATTACGTACGGTTTTCAAGTTATACCATTTTTTATGTCGAGGAATATGTCCCTTTTTATACTCAAACTTGAGAAAGATCTTTGTAGAGGCAGATAATGTATAATACAGTAAACTCGCAATTTCAAAAGTCTGTTAAGCAGTAACACATTACACAAAAATACGCCCAACCATCATTTCTTTTATCGTTATTCATTTTCATTCCGTGAGACACCCGGAAATGGGCTTATATTAATATCAACATTTCTTCAGCTTGCTTGTGTAATGAACGCCAAAAAAGAAATGGAAAAGCTTAAGAAAAGATCAGTAGTTCCTACCTGGGATAGTACGGAAAACGTAAGCAATTGTAATTGAATCGGCGAGTTGAAAATGGTACACATTCCAAAATCCTTACTTTTCAGGAGAAAGGAAAAACTGTTTTGTACCTTAAAAGAAAGGTTTGATCAAAAAAGTTTCTATTAGGCATTTATACTTCGTATTTTTGCGTATTCAACTACAAAGTATGGAAATCATATTACTTACGGTTTTCAAGTTATACCATTTTTTTATGTCGAGGAATATGTCCCTTTTTAGGGTACTCAAATTTGATCAAGATCTCTGTAGAGGCAGATAATGTATAATAAACTCGCAATTTCAAAAGTCTATTAAGCAGTAACACATTATTACACAAAAATATGCCCAACCATCATTTCTTTTATAGTCATTCATTGTCATTCCGTCTCTTTAAAATATTTTACTTTACGAAGATGTCTAACCTCCATAACCTCTGAACGGTGTATGTCTTCTATGTTTAAAATACCGTGAAGATCATCAACATTATCGTCTATTCTTTCATTGTGTGTTCAATGTTATATGGATAAGTCGAATATTTCACCACGATTATATTACTGTAGACAATAAATACCACGAAAATAAACAGCTCACTCGTTTCTTTTTCCGCTACTCGCCGCTATCCAGCGCTTATACAAGGGTCCTGGTCTGTATAAGCAATTCAATGAATACCTATAACACATGTATACACACGAGGCTTATACGCGGTTTATTAGTAACGAATTTCACATAAACAGTGTATAAACCTTGTATAAATGTTATACACCGTTTATTAGTAAGACGGTAAGTAAATAATTAATAATGTAAAATCTTAAAACATTATGGTCCTAGTTTCGAACTACATTGAGGTCATCTTCAGCCATGAGAACGATAAAACTGACATGAATATATACAGTAAATGAGTATTAGAAAGTAGTTCTGTTGTAAAAACTTCAAGATTAAAATTCAAAATCTTTATTACAACACATCATCTAGCTGAGAAGTTACATCACAGTTCCATTCATGAAAAATGGACTAAAGTTTTCACAATCAAAAAGTGTAAAGATTTTAGTATTTTTTAAACAGTCTTCATAGGAATTGGGCTCATTCAACTTGTTAAGTCAATGGACAGTGACACTCTGTATTTTAACCCTTTCGCACTCAGCCTATATGATGGGGTTTGCTCAAAGAAGCTCAAACTAATTCCTGTGATTTTCCAACCAAATTACAAAAAGTCAACACGTAAACAGTTTAACATATATTAAAATAAAATGAATCACACTACTACAGAAAACTATGAGCATTTCAGAAATGAATGTACCTTGGACGTTTTTATTATTGGTAAAGTCGAAAAAAATTATTTAAACTTCGAAAATTAATTTCAAAAAATAAATTATACTGTATTTTTCAATGACAGAAAGATCAGACATTATTGTTTCTTTCTTCTTTACTCTTAGACCTGAAAGAAAGAACGTTTAATTCTGAATAATTTCATATCATATGATGTATGTGCTGCAATTCACTCATGAAGTATGGCACAAAGTTATTCACTGTACACATAACTGTCATCGATGTCAGGTCCTCGTGGTCCGATGCACATTTAGCAGCTGTGACAGTGTCACTTCCCACATAATGGGAATCACTTTTGGCAAAAGAAGGTCATTATTACTGTCTAAATCATCTGAAAATTCAAGGATACTGGCCTCATTCGGCCTTGAATATGGCCTAGCCATTACGACAAAAAGATGACACAAGCACATGCAACAATGGAGTAATGAGAAGGTGTAAAATTATAGTTTGCAAAGTACAGCGAACTCATTATATACCAAAGAAACAACAAAACAAAAAACAAAATAAACACTAAACTAAACTGATAGAAAGATCAAACTGTTGTATTCATAAGCCAAGCAAAACAGATCCACGCAACAACAATTTCGAGTAACCACAACATAAAAATTCATGGTCAACAGATTTCATTTGTCGGAAATAAAAATATTTTGTAGGGCTGGTGGATATATCTGTAAAGTAAAACACAAATTCAACACTTTAAGTTATGTCACGATCAACTGTTACCATTTACCAGCCACGCAAAAGACCAAAATACGTAAACAGGACAGAGCCGATGTATCGGCGTCGTGAGCGTTCTCGCCATAACCTCTTGCACCGATAGATCGGCGCACTGAGTACGAAAGGGTTAACGAGATAAAATAATTTTTGAGATGCTACGGCTGAAGAAGTCTTAACCTCTCAGCGTGGGAGGACTTTCACTACCTGGATATCCTGTGTTGCGGGAAGAGTAGAGCTCCAAGCATGCTATGAATGCAGGCTTTTAGTTAATCGAGCATAACTGAAAAACTGAAATGAAATTTACCAAAATTTTTAGGTTTTAATTAATGCATAAACACACATACAGAATAAGTTACCGGAGTTACCTAAGGTCAGTGCAGTGGAAAAATCTTCTAATGCTTTCAAATCAAACAAGGAATATGGTTGAACCAAATACAGTATAGGAGTAGCTAGTACCCAGTTTTTTGAGAAATAAGATTTCAATATAGGTTTCTGTATAATGCTTATTAGCATTTAACTACAAAAACCACATACATTTCCTACACAGTAACTAGTACCCATTAATTTACCCTCTATCGGAACAGAAGTAACAAACTATGTGACAGCATATGACAGTAAACTCGACAGTAAAAAAGAACTGAAAAATTTTCACAGGATATAAGCAATTTCTTTGCAGTATTATAAGGCCATTAATCTGTCGTGATTTGCCCTCTTTGGCTGTTTAATATCCATATCTTCCCGCGTATCACAAGCAACATCACTCTCACGATCACTACTTTTACCCTCAGATCCTAGTCCTCGTTTAACAAAACGAAACTTTCTGTATCATCATTTCGCATTTTCGCATCCGTGATCATGAAAAAAGTTTAGCTGCTATGGTGTCAACAAGAGAACTTGTTGCTTTTTCAGACGCGATATATCATACGTAATTGATAAAAACTTGATAGATATACACATCAAATGAAAGATCGATGCTTTGTGTATACATATATGTCGTTACATTTGTAATAGTTCAAGAACTGTTCGCTAAATAGTACCATAAAGCAAAAGCTGCTACGTGCGTGCAATGCACGTCACTCCGCGACAGAGTGTTAGGGAGTCTGGGTGCATTATACGGCACTCCACGTTGAGCAGTTAAATAGAAGACAAAACATCTACCAAATTATGCGTACATAGTTTAAGATTAAATGTATTTTCACTTGTAAAGTGATGTGTATTGATTAGGTGGATCATTAATAACTCAAATACCGTATTTACGCAAAAAAATCCCCGCCACCGAATAATCCCCGCACCCTAACTTTAGAAAGGCTGATTTTGAAAAAAATGCTAACATCGACTCAAATAAAACCCGCACCCCAATTTCGTGCCTCATTTTTTAAGAAAATATGTGGGTATTATTCGAATAATACCCGCCACCAAATAATCCCCGCACCCTAACTTTAGGAAGTACCACTTTGCAAATTTCGTGGCAGAGCCAGGAATCGAACGCGGGCCTCCGGGGATGGCAGCTAATCACACTAACCACTACACCACATAGGCGGACATAAAATTTGGATTATACTGAATTAAATCAATTTCTCTCATTTCTCGCATATTATTATATTCTATTCAACTTGGCCATTGCAGCGATCACTACGATTCCGACATAACTGAAGTATTTTCCCAGCGTTCTCCGGGGCTGAGGTTAAAAATACCTCTGAAAACTGTGGTCAAGGTAGCTCACAAAATTCAGCGTGTCTCTAGGTTAGACTTTGGCTTTCTACACCTATCGTGGAAAATAAAGGGAAATATGGAAATATAGCCTCCATAGCTCAGGCGGCAGCACGCTGGTCTCTCACCGCTGGATACCGTGGTTCAAATCCCGGTCACTCCATGTGAGATTTGTGCTGAACAAAGCGGAGGCGGGACAGGTTTTTTTCCGAGTACTCCGGTTTTCCCTGTCATCTTTCATTCTGATTTTTTTTTAAATGCCAACATTGACTCAAATAAAACCCGCACCCCAATTTCGTGCCTCAAGTTTTTAAAAAAAATATGCGGGTATTATTCGCGTAAATACGGTATTTGTTCTTAATTACATCAAAATTAGCTGCATTTTAAAAGAATGCAAGTCGATGACATTATGTTTATGTGAAACTCATGCCTTGATTGCAGAGTCCAATATGTGTTGTCAATTCCTTAACAGAAACCACACTACCATGTCACTGAACAGATATAAGTGAAAGGAAGGAGGGGTGGTTTAGAAGGATGAGGCATGGCTTCCGCTATGGCGGAGCTGAGGAGTGCGGGATGGTGGGAGGTTGCAGGACGGTGTAATATAAATATATTACACGAGAGGGGGTTTCGGTTTTTATCTCTCTTTTCTTATCATAGATCGCAAATAATAATCTCAAATAAAATATCTCTACTTGAATTGTAAATATTTTCAGTAACAAACATTATGAAATTATTTTATTTTGTTTTTCTGCTAGTGGCTTAACGTCGCACCAATATACAGAAAGGTCTTATGGTGACGATGGGACAGGAAAGGCCTAGGAGTTGGAAGGAAGTGGCCGTGGCCTTAATTAAGGTACAGCCCCAGCATTTGCCTGGTGTGAAAATGGGAAACCACAAAAAAACATCTTCACGGCTGCCGACAGTGGGATTCGAACCCACTATCTCCCGGATGCAAGCTCACAGCCGCGCGCCTTTAACCGCACGGCCAACTCGCCCGATCATTTTGAAAATCATAGCTTACAAGATGATTACAGCACAGAGCAAAGCACTATAAGACACTTGGTACTGGCTTAAGGGTTATAATCAATTCATTAAACATTAAATTTGGCATAACATTGGTGTCATTCAAGACTAAAAGTCAAAATAATTTCACAATGACAGGGACCATGAGAAACAACGATGTTAGTAGAATCCAGGCAGCAGAAATGAAATTTGTCCGTAGCATGATCGGCAAAACACGGAGGGACAGAGTCCGTAATGAGGAAATCCGCAAGCAGGCTCAAGTTGTAAGACTGGAGGACAAAATAACAGTGCAGCGACTGAGATGGTATGGACATATGCGACGCATGGCTGATAACAGATTACCAAAAAAAAATGTACGATCTAAAACTTGAAGACAAAAGACCAAGAGGGCGACCAAGACTCAGGTACAAGGACATGGTGAAGATTGACATTCAACAGAGAGGACATACTTTGGAAAGCATTGAAGGCGAGAAGTTCAGGGACCGCAACTAGTGGAGAAGCCTCCTTTGCCGACCCATCGCTTAAGATGGAACGACATGGGATATGTATGTATCGCATGGCAGGTATTTTCAAAAAGAAAAAAAATCTAGCCCTGCGAGAACTGACAGATATTACCACACAAGTTTTACTGCACAACTTATTCAACATAATTAACCTCACCTCTCCAAGATTTTAACAGTACATCTTGGTTTTCAAAAGAAGTATTTAGCATACAGGTCATAACACACAGTATAACTACATCGACATTATAAGGTACTCCAGGATTCACATTCCACAAATATCAAGAAAATTAACAATTTGATCTTGAGAGTGGATATCTGTTGATATAATGACCACATCAAAATTCATACACACATGGAAAAAAAGAGGAAAAGAGAAACATTAGGAGATAGTGAAACACAGTTAAAATAATATTAGAAAATTACAAAAAAACTATGCATAATTTCCTGATATAAGTTTTACAATGGATTTTAAGAGGTACTTACTTTCACAATGAGTTCAAGGTTTTTGTCTGAGGCAAATGCACCAGCCTCTATCTTTGTTATACACTGATTCTGCCAGCATTTCCACCTAATATTGAATTCTGTCACAGAGAAACCACCATACACCTAAAAGAAAAGATTAGGAAAGAAAGAAATCAACAACAGTAAAATTTACAATTTGTGCATAAAATATAAAATGGTCCAAAATTATAAAAGAGAGAAAGCTATAAATAAATAACATCTTTCCAACACTTTTCATCCCTCATTATTTTCCAATCCAGGCCCTGTTGTTGTAAGTTGTTTCTACCCACTTCCACTGTAATCTATGCTCTCCTTAGACACTCTTTCCTTTCATTTGCAATTCTATAGTTTGTAGCAGTGTTCTTTCTCCAACCACCTATTCCATGTACTCTCACTCTCACAGTCTATTTCTCTCCATGTTATCACTTAACTTTTCTTGTATTCTAACTATCCTTGCCTTCTGTAACATATTTTTCAAAAATTTAATTCCTGCTGCCTGAATAAAATGTTTAATTATCACTGGCTAGTTCAGCTACTTAGCTCCTACTATGTATGTATTAATACCTTGTTAATTATTTATTAAGCCTTCTTATGTATATCCTTGTTCCATAGTAAACTCTGTACTCAGTGATAGTAGAACTCTGACATAGTTGCAACTAATTTTCATATTCAGTCTTGAACTCTCCAATAATTCACTACCTATGTACTTCAAGATCTCCACAACTTCAGTATCTGTCTCTAATTTTCACATCTCTATCTGACATTAGTGAAATTACACTTGAGGTAGCAGAAAAGATGGTACATAAACTCCATTGTCATAAAGCAGACGGAATAGATCAAATTAGACCTGAAATGGTGAAATATAGTAGGAAGGCAGAGATGAAAATGCTTCTCAGAGTAATAAGATTGGCATGGAATGTTAGTCAGGTACCTTCTGATTGGACAAAGGCAGTAACTGCACCCATCTACAAGCAAGGGAACAGGAAAGATTGCAAAAATGATTATTAGTATACCAGGCAAGATGTTTACTGGCATTTTGAAAATATGAGAATAAGCTGGATGAAAACCAGTGTGGTTTTAGACCACAGAGGGACAGCCAGGATCAGATTTTCGGTATGCGCCACGTCAATGAAAAAAGCTACACAAAGAATAGACAGTTATCTGTATGTTTTGTAGAACTAGAGAAGAGTGACAGAGTACCAAAGTTACAGAAGTTAGCCGTACTGAGTGATTATAGGATTAAGGGTAAATTATGTGTGCTCTCCCAAGATGGTAGTATCGTAAGTGAGATTGAATCAAGGTGCAGCAAAGCTAAAGCAGTGAGCTTGCAGTTGTGATTGACAGTATTATGTAAGAAAGAAGTCAGCTCCCAGATGAAACTGTCTTTACACCAGTCTGTTTTCAGACCAACTTTGCTGTATGGGAATGAAAGCTGGATGGACTAATGATATCTTATTCATAAGTTGGAAGTAACAGACATGAAAGTAGTGAGAATGATCATTGGTACAAACACATGGGAACAATGGCAGGAGGTTACTTGGAATGAGGCTATGAACTCTATGGATGAAGCGGTATGCAGACATGCCAACTTTCAAAAGTGAAAAATCAGGAGAAATTTCGCAGCGCATCGCGACGTATTACGACACATCACTGATGGCAGAACATGCAAAAATTCATTATAAATCAATACATTAACAATTCTATTTGCTCATATATATTTTTTCCATCTTTTACATGTGAATACTAAATACTGGACATACCTGAACTGTAGGAACACGTGACTTCTCATCCTTCAACATGGTGATCACATTACAACTAATTGTTGTTCAACACACCCGTAGCTGACTTAGCCTTCTTCAGGAACTTGGAACTAAATTTTAGCTCAAAGCACTTGCCTTGCTGAACTGATTTCAAGGTTAAAAGTTTCTCCAAAGTTTGTTCAGACAGCAAGGATCTGAACTGTGTTTTTGTCTTTGTGACTGCTAAAAATCCTTTCACTTTCTGCACTGCTATGTGGAATTGATAAAATAGCAAGCATCACCTTAGAGAGTCTGTCATATTTAGTACACCATCAGCTGATTTCATCTGACCTACTAATGCCCATTGAACATCAATTCTTCCTTTTGCCAGGTCTGTTTCTTCGAGCTGAAAGTTACAGAACTGGGAGTGCAGAATATCAGTTTCTTTATCCAAATGTTCCGTTTCACTAGTCAAAATGTTCGGACACTTGTTTATGAAAAATCTAAGGCTAGAAAATGATGCCTTACATATAGCAGAAATATTTGCAACTTCTGCATTAATTAAAGCTAAATTTTGAATGAAAATTAGTGTACCATGTAGTCACACGATGAAGAGAAACACTTTCTAACAGACTTGAAGAATATGCACTTTTCCTCAGACTTCAAGGTGTTCACTAAAACAAACGCAGAGTTCCCTATCATCAGATCACAATCATCCTTTTAATTTGCTGGAGTATGATAATCTATATCAAGGAGAGAGGAGGATCTTTTAATAACGTCTGGTTTCACAAAACTTACCATCACATTCTTCAATAGTTCCTCCAAAACTGACTCCACAAGTGGATGTGCGGCATACTTGACTGAAGAACTACGTTTGGATTCTCAAAGATATCCATAAAACTTGAGAGAATAAGGCAAAAAGTTTTATGTAAATTTGATGAAAGGAACATGAAAAGTCGTTCTTCACACGACAATGCATGGCTCTTAGTGTTGTAAGTAGTTTCATTTTTTTAGTGAAACTGATGACTGTCTTTTCCTTTTAACTGAGGTGAAATGTTATGACAATCCTTAAAGTTTTCAGACAAACAAGACACATCTGCACTTAAACTGTGCTTAGGATTTTTGTAAATCTTCAAAGTTCCCATATGAGAATTCTTACTCACAATTTTGCTCCTGAATAATGTAACCAAAGGGTCCCACTGAAGCAAAATCCTATCTAAACACCTTCTTAGTGATAACCATCGAGTAGGCAAATACTTCAGAATTTTCCTGATCTCTGTGTTGTGTAAAGTCTGAAATTCTCTGAACTTTTCTTTCCTCTTTGCACACCTTTCCAGATAATAAAATATATCAATTATACTTTCATCTACATTTACGGGCAAGCATGCCGCACCCTTCTCGGCAGCAAGATTAATTGGGTGACAAGAGCAGCCTACGATGATTATGTTACTATTTTCCCGCTTCAAACAACCTGCCACACCATTCTTTAATCCTACCATTACTGGAGCATTATCAGCACCAAGAGCTAGGCAGTTTTTTAACGGAATGCAGAATTCCCGAAAAGTTGAGAGCTAAAGATTGGCAATGTTAGCTCCAGTACCATCCCCTTATAAATTAGGCACAGAGAGTAGACAACTCTGAATTTCAATTTCGGGGTTAAAAAATGTTACAACAATGGGATAGGCCTATACCTTTAAGTCGCTTTTATTGCTACCATCAGTAGTAACAGAAAATGCATTCACCTGCAAATGTGATACAATTTTCGCCCTTTCTTCCATGCACATTTCTGTAATGATAGCCGCTGTTTTCGTTCTAGCACACCCATATCGTTTAGCGATTTCCGAATCAGGAAACATTTTGCGAAACAAAGGTTGCGTATGATCGGCCCAATTTACAGGCAGATTATTTTCTACTATAAATGACGTAAATAACGCCTCGGCATTCATCACAGGATTTACATCTTGGTTTTTACATAAAAAGTTCAGTTTCTGGTTTCTTTCTACACACTGAACACTCTCCTTATGTTTTTTCGCTTGCAAGTGCTTCAGTATATTGCATTTCCCGCCATGTGGAACTGCAAAATCAAACCTACATAATACAGAATGTGAACGTTGGTCCCTTTCTGGATTCACTCAAACACGGAAACTCTTCCCTATAAGCACTTTTAAACACTGCATCATATTTATTTTTTTGACATTTTGACCAAAACAAATATTAAGGCACAACACGAGCACTTCTGCAGGTCTTGCCCCGGGTAGAACGACTATGTTTCTGAGGTTAGGTTACTACAAAGAGAAAGTTACTCGCTTGACTCGCTTGTAAAGAGAATGACTGTATTATAGACCAAACAGCAGCACATGACTGGCCACCGTGTCCCGTACTGCAATCTGGTATCATTATTAGAACTACTATCGACCAGCCATACTCAGCCATATATCGATAGAACGAGGAAATCCATGGGAGTTTAAAATAATATGAAAATTACGGATATTGCTCTGAAAATCGGGAGATCGGATCCAGCGATCGCGAGATTGGGAGGAACGATAAAAAATCGGGAGTATCCCGCTCAAATCGGGAGACTTGGCACGTCTGGGTATGCATAAATTGGCTTCAGTGGAGGAGTCATGTGAGGCAAATGGAAAAGGATAGGTTACCTAAGAGAATAATGGATTTTGTCATGGAGGGTAAAAGAAGTGGAGGGAGATCAAGACAACAATGGAACTAAAAAAGGCCACAAAGCTAGTAACAAATACAGGATTATTTAGGTGTTTAGTAAATTTGCAGAGACTTGCAGACTGAACACTGAAAGGTATAGCATTCTATAATGAAGACGTGTATATGTATGTATGTATGTATGTATGTATGTATGTACCAGGTGTATGCATAAGTTTTTGCTGGTTTTAGTGGTAAAGAAAACACACAATTTTCAAGGGAATTTCATTTTTTGTTTATTCAAAATACTGGCCATTCACTTCTACACACTTCGCCCACCTTTCAAGTAAGTTATGTATACCATGCCAGAAAAACTGCAGCAAACCATTCGTCAAGCTATTTTCCAACTTTCTCGAAATGGCTGAAGTGCTGCTCTGCAAAAGCATGCCCCATTGATGAGAAGAGGTGATAGATAGTGTCAAGTCAGGGGATGACGGCGGGTGCGGAAGGATGTCCCATCCAAGCGATTTCAAGGTGTCTTTCACTGGTTTTGTTGTGCGAGATCGTGCATTGTCGTGTACCAAAATCACTCTGCCATGTCTTCTGGAACATTCCGGTAATCTTTTAATCAATGCATGATTAAAATTAATCATTGTTCGTGATAGCATTGTGCACCAACGGTTTTGCTGGGCTTCAAGAGTTCATAATACACAATAATGCTCTGGTCCCACTAGGCACAAAGCATGGTCTTCTTGCCGAAGCGATTTGACCTTGGTGTAGAAGGACCGGCTTCGCCAGGTGACAGCCACGATTTAATCCGCTTCGGGTTTTCAAAATAAATCAATTTTTTGTCACCCACCACAATTCAGTACAGAAATGATTTTCTTTCTTAGAGTTGAAGCAGCATTTCACAAGTGACTTTGTGATTTTCCATTTGCCGTTCATTCAAATTGTGTGGGAACCATTTACCGAGTTTACTGATCTTCCCCACTGCTTGTAAACATCTGCTGATTGTTTCTTGTGACATCTATAATGCTTGTGCCAATTGCTATTGAGTTTGAGTTGGGTCATCATCCATTAACATTTGCAAATGCTCGTCTTCGCACTTTTGTGGTCTACCAGTTTAAATTGTTGAAACCATGTCTCACATGTTCTAATCAATGGAGGGTGATCACCATATGTTTCTACCAGCAAACGATAACTTTCCACAGCTTTTTTCTTTTTATTAAATAAGAAAAGCAATGCTTCCCGTAAATGTTCTTTTTTCAGGCACAAACGCTGACATGATCACTGAACGATACAACACAGACGCTAGTGTTTGGCGGACTCTACTTGTGTGTGTTGGTAGGTTAATATCAGACGAACAAACTGACATGTGTCAAATTCATATGCTGTGTACTGTTCACTAGCGCCATCTCTTAGTGAAACTGGAAAAGACTTATGCATACACCTGGTATGTATGTATGTATGTATGTATGTATGTATGTATGTATGTATGTATATGTATGCATGTCTCTCTCTCATCACCGGCCTTGCTTTTCTCTAAACTCATTTTCATTCTTTTCTTTTTACTTCCACTACATTGTAATCTCCTTCTTCTACAGACTTTCAACATGGGGTTACTGTTTTCTGATATGGGGTTACTGTTTTCTGATGAGTCGTTTCCGTCATGCCCTAGCTTGTGCTCATTATGGATTCAATTGTTTCTTCCACATTTCTCTCTCCAACTCCTTCCTTCTCATCCTGCAGCTTCCTCTTCTGAAGCTTCCATCAATTTTCAATCTCACCATCCTCTTTCCTATGAGTTAATTTTCTCTGTGCACAACCGAGTATGAGATAAAACTTGTTCATGGTGCTGCTAGCGAGTGGCACTGTGTTCACATAGACTGATAGCAGGTCTTGCAACAGCTGTGTTCGCAGGAGAAAAATCAAATCACGTTATTGGTTTAGCATCCCACTTGTACAGTTTTTGGAGGTGCTGAAGTGCTGGAACTTTGTCTAGCAGGAGTTCTTTTACATGCCGGTAAATCTACCAACACAAGGCTGACGTATCTGAACACCTTCAAATACTACTGGACTAAGCCGTGATTGAACCCACCAGCTTGAGCTCAGAAGGACAGCGCTCTACAGTCTGAGCTACACAATAAAACAGGAGAAAGAATCAGAAGGAGGTAGGGGGTGATGTTATTCTTAGCGAGTGGGAATATTTTTGAGGTTTGGTGAGCAGGTCAATGTGACTAAGAGGCATTTTGGAAGACAATCTCAGGACTAAAGTGTGACTGATTTTGTGGAGACTACAATGATATATCATTATGAAAGATCCTGGGTTTGGTAGCTTCGGAAATCTGGAGTTCAACCAACGGGGTGGCATAACCCCTAGCAGTGAAGGTCTTCTTCGGTTTCTCATTGTAGGAGGTGAGCTTTAGGGGTATAACAAATCTGTTTACCCCTAGACAAGAAACAAGGCTGAATAGTAGTGATCATTCCTCGTTATATGGGTGGCGAGTTTGATGTGTACTGACGCGTCAATTTTGCCATCATGGAGTTGGAGGTCCGTTTCAAAGAAAGTGAGAGAAACAGGAGAGATGTGCCAACATAAACAGATACCACCTCAACAATAATTACCGCAAGGTTGCATCATCACATATACAACTGATATACAGCACTGACTACAAAGATAATTTTATCAAACAATTATACTTACCGTATAAACTGGCATAGTCTGTAGCAACATATCAACCAAACTGAAAGGCTCAGTGTGAGCACTGGAGTGCAAACGAAGTAAAGATCTGGCCGGGTCAGTTCTCCCTTGCAAAATCAGTCCAATAACAGTATCCCAGTAATCAGATTGTGCTTCTGCTCTCTCTTCCAACGTAGAAGTACCATAACCAGCATTCATGAAGGCAGCTGCTTGACGTTCACACTTAAAGAAGTGGAATCTTATCCATTCCAAAAATTGCGGAAGAACTACGTCACCTGAAAATATGATATGAAATGAAATGTTTGTCATTAGACACACATGTTCATAATATATTCCAATTACATATAGTACAAATGTAGAATAATGGAATATATACTTACAGAAAAAAAGATCACAGTATGTTGGTATGATACATATACCAACTGGCAAAGATTAATCATAGAACTACAGAAATGAAAGCTACGCAAAATTCATACACTCAAGCAAATAAGCAATATTACAGCAGCAACTGGCAGCTAACACTATTTCAGACAACGTATAAGTAGAGGAACCTGTTTCTGTTGAAAATTTTTGCCTAATTTTGTCATTTTTTAACAGTTATTTTGGTATATTTTTAGCTATTTTTATTTTATTTTGTCAATAATGTTGCTAAATTTTATTTCCACTTTTCGGCAATAACAGGTAATACCAATATAAATGGTCCGTTATTGGACATTATAAATTTTCCAGCTAACTCATTCTTGGTTGCCAGCGTTTCGCCCTCGTGTGCTAGGGTGGGCTCATCAGTTGGTACCTAGCACACCTAGCTGGAAAATTTATAATGTCCAATAATGGACCATTTATATTGGTATTATAAATTTACTCATTCAGGACAAATATTTCAGATTCACTATGGGAATCAACATCTATATCATCTGATGGCCAAGCAGGCATCAATTTTTGGTAATGAGACAAAGTCTCTAAGTGCATTGGCACTGCCGGTGGCTCCAGTTAGCCTACACAGTGGCCTCCACGGTATGCACTAGTCAGCATATTGGTAGGTGTGCTAGGTACCAACTGATGAGCCCACCCTAGCACACGAGGGCGAAACGCTGGCAACCAAGAATGAGTTAGCTGGAAAATTTATAATATCCAATAACGGACCATTTATATTGGTATTATAAATTTACTCATTCAGGACAAATATTTCAGATTCCCTATGGGAATCAACATCTATATAATAACAGGTAAACCAAAAAATTAGTTGATAACACATTTCCAGAATAACAATGTTGTATTTTTGCATAAGTATATATACATGAGTTATACTTCTGCTTAGAACATATACTGTATTACACATTATATCAAAGCATGGAAATTTGAAAAAATTGTATCAGCTGTCACTTTAACAAGCAGGGCCTAGCCTAAGTGTATAATTTTCACTTCAGTCTGAAAAAGAGAGAGATACCATGAGTTCCATATTACTGGGAGTCAGAGCTGTACTCCTGTCAGATATTATATTACAATACGTTGAGAATGCCCTCTCACTATCAACAATACTGACTGATCACGAAGATATTCTCCAAGGTACTCAACACATTTAAACCATGAGTTCCACCCGGTGATCACAGGAATAGGGAAGAGTTTGGCTTTAGTGCGTTTGTCTTCTTATTTCTCTTTTAAGAATTGAATGTATACATGCTCTCTCTTCCGAGTATTAAGGAAGATGTGTTTTGCCTGTACAACACATTGGTTCAAAGCACTAAGTTCCACTGCCCGTAAATTGCTCACCAAATTCAGTTTGTAAGCCCAGCACTGCATGTGTACTAACCCTTCTGAAACTAAAATCCTAACTACGTTTATGCACTTGACTATGTAACATGCTGAATCTGAAGTTATAGAAACTACAATCTGATACTGAATTTCAAGTTTGTGAATTACATTCATAATTGCCTGTGAACATGCTGTAGCATTAGCATTTGCAATAACTTTCACTCCCCCTACAAATAACTTCTGAACTGTTCTATCACCACAACTGAGCACTTTTGCCAGAACCATAAACATACGTTGTCCTTTTTGTTATCAGTCACTTCATCCCACAGAATTGAAACTCATCTTTCACAGCTTCTTTTAATCTTTCCTCCTCCTCTTTGATGATTCGAGGTACAGAACTTTCCCGCAGTCTTCCAGCTGTGAGCAAGTCTCCAGCAACTTAAAAAATCAATAGGCCTAATATTAGAGGGCTCTTTTAACATCATTTGAATGAATTAAATGATTTATAATTTTAAGTAAATGAGGGAGCCAGCATGCATTATCTTGGCCTAAACGTCGTTAAACGAGAAAACTAGCGTAACTGCACAAAGTTATTAGAAAAACATAACCTCAAATTTCTTCCTCAGAAAAACTGTATGGTATTGTACAAACCTGGTATATATTTCTCCATCCACTCTCTCATCTTCGGATGATCAACTTTTTCCAGTGGAATATTTGCTTCCATAAAAACTTGAGTTGTAGATAAAATGAGTTTGTCTTTATCGTATTTAGCTCGTTTTGCCGCTGAACTAGTGTCTTTACAAAAAACAATATAAATATAAGTCACCACCTTATCAATACAAAATTTATTCACATTCAGCTAGTAAATATTGTCAAGACCGGTTTCGACCCCTAGGGGGTCATCTTCAGTTGACATGCATAAAAGATATATTTTACAAAAACATCACATATTAAAACATTAAAACATAAATTAAATCGAACTGATCATAAATGTTGGTATGTATGTCTTGGTACATTTGAGCTATTGTATGTGTCAATCCTAAATATTCAGCATACAGTGTCAAGGTAAGTAGTTAGCTAATATGCTTCATCCATGAAATTACATGCTATTTTTCATGTTATCACTGTCTGAATTTGGGTTGTACAATGTGGAATGAGATATACATACATTTGTGTGAATTAATAGTAGTAAGTTCAGTAATATACATTGAAAATTGGTTCTTAAATTACATTAATTGATTATTGATCAGTCATATGAAAATGTAGAATTATTGGTTTGGACACTTGTGATTAAAATATTAGTATGCAATACCTTGTTGGTATATATCTTAAATACTAAAGTATCAGTTAATAAAGCCTAAGATTCTTATTTTATGTCTTGGAATAGGGTTAAACTTTTTTTTTAAATTATTTGTTTTGTTTATCATAGGCATGGGATAATCTTGTTAAATTGGACACATAACTAAAACAGTGGTATATATATATATGCCTGGTTAAAAATACATTGCATTAACATTATTGATATGTGGTGCTATATATACATTGTTTGAGGTAAAATGGGGTTAACGAGGTTTTCACAACAGTATTTGATTAGTTATAATGTTCCGATAAAATGGGTCCGTAAAAATATATAACTATATACAAAATTGCGGTTAGGTAAGTATTTGTATAATTTGCTTGCAATTTAGGTAATATCTGGTTGTATGTCTGGAGATATTTTAGGCAGCTACTGTTGTTAGAGCTATTAAGAGTCTTGAATATATTGATGGAGCATGTTCTTCTTTTCGTGTGCCGTAATATGTTGAGTTGGTGACATTTGTAAGAACGCGTTGAATGTTATGCGTCCTGGTAAGGTGCACGTTGATTTTATTGTAGAAGCATACATGTTGTGAAAACAAAGTATCTGGAAATAGAAATAATGAGTGTGAAAATGGTGTGGTATGAAAGTGTAATAGTAAATCTATGTCGTTTCACTAACGTTAGGTGTTGGAACCGTGCATTCTGTGTAGCTGCCTGTTGAGATCTGATACGTGTTGCTCTGAGATTGTAGTTGGCGATGGTAGAGGGGAGGTTTGGGGGAATGGGTGGAGTGTGTGGTGTTTTTTTTTTTTTTTTTTTTTGCTAGGGGCTTTACGTCGCGCCGACACAGATAGGTCTTATGGCGACGATGGGATAGGAAAGGCCTAGGAGTTGGAAGGAAGCAGCCGTGGCCTTAATTAAGGTACAGCCCCAGCATTTGCCTGGTGTGAAAATAGGAAACCACGGAAAACCATTTTCAGGGCTGCCGATAGTGGGATTCGAACCTACTATCTCCCGGATGCAAGCTCACAGCCGCGCGCCTCTACGCGCACGGCCAACTCGCCCGGTGGGTGGAGTGTTAGTAACGGGAGTGGGGTTAGAGGGGAGGAGGTTTTGGGGCGGTTGATTTGAACGTATGGATTTTTGTTTATTAATTCTTTTAAGGTAGAAATCTTTTAGTAAGGGAATTACTGCATGAAAAAGAATATTGTTTCTGTCTATGCTTTCATTTAAGTTGGAGTTCGGATTGACGTATTTGTCTAAATTTATGTAAAATTCTTCTATTATACTGAGCAAGGGACTTTTTGGATTCATATTGAGGATTTGCATGTCACTATTAATGTCCGTGAAATTGTGTTTTTGATCGTCAATGTGCTGACCCATAGCTGAGAAGTGTCTGTGTTTGACGGCATTTACGTGTTCATTATATCGTATTAAAAAACTCCTACCAGTAAGCCCTACATAGCTGGCTCAGCAGTCGTTGCATTTGAGGCGATAGACTCCTGAGTGATTATATTTATTTATGTTATTAACTGATTTGGAATTGTATAGTATGTTGGTGTTATTGCATGTAGTTTTGTATGCTTTTTTAGACCTTGTTTTTTGAAGATATGTGTTATGGGATGTATATGGTTATTGTTGTAAGTGAACAGACATACTAATGAAAACATAATCTTAGAACAACTAAATAAAATAGATCCCCATATTAAATTTACCATGGATACTGAATATAACAACACCATAAACTACTTGGATATATCCATAACCAGACATAACAACCACCTAACATACAACATATATAGAAAACCTACCCATACATCAAATACAATAAAGATAGACTCCACCCACCCACATACTCACAAGAGAGCTGCATACTATAGTATGATTCACAGAGCATATAACATTCCACTTTCAAAGGAAAATCTAAATAAAGAATTAAACACAATCCACGAAATAGCAAAACAAAACGGATATAAAAGAGAAATGATAAACCAGATCATCAACAAAGTCAAAACCAACCGAAAACCAAGCTAACCAGAATCACCAAAGATAAAAAAGAATATGCACTGTTCACTTACAACAATAACCATATACATCCCATAACACATATCTTCAAAAAACAAGGTCTAAAAATAGCATACAAAACTACATGCAATAACACCAACATACTATACAATTCCAAATCAGTTAATAACATAAATAAATATAATCACTCAGGAGTCTATCGCCTCAAATGCAACGACTGCTGAGCCAGCTATGTAGGGCTTACTGGTAGGAGTTTTTTAATACGATATAATGAACACGTAAATGCCGTCAAACACAGACACTTCTCAGCTATGGGTCAGCACATTGACGATCAAAAACACAATTTCACGGACATTAATAGTGACATGCAAATCCTCAATATGAATCCAAAAAGTCCCTTGCTCAGTATAATAGAAGAATTTTACATAAATTTAGACAAATACGTCAATACGAACTCCAACTTAAATGAAAGCATAGACAGAAACAATATTCTTTTTCATGCAGTAATTCCCTTACTAAAAGATTTCTACCTTAAAAGAATTAATAAACAAAAATCCATACGTTCAAATCAACCGCCCCAAAACCTCCTCCCCTCTAACCCCACTCCCGTTACTAACACTCCACCCATTCCCCCAAACCTCCCCTCTACCGTCGCCAACTACAATCTCAGAGCAACACGTATCAGATCTCAACAGGCAGCTACACAGAATGCACGGTTCCAACACCTAACGTTAGTGAAACGACATACGATTTACTATTACACTTTCATACCACACCATTTTCACACTCATTATTTCTATTTCCAGATACTTTGTTTTCACAACATATATGCTTCTACAATAAAATCAACGTGCACCTTACCAGGACGCATAACATTCAACGCGTTCTTACAAATGTCACCAACTCAACATATTACGGCACACGAAAAGAAGAACATGCTCCATCAATATATTCAAGACTCTTAATAGCTCTAACAACAGTAGCTGCCTAAAATATCTCCAGACATACAACCAGATATTACCTAAATTGCAAGCAAATTATACAAATACTTACCTAACCACAATTTTGTATATAGTTATATATTTTTACGGACCCATTTTATCGGAACATTATAACTAATCAAATACTGTTGTGAAAACCTCGTTAACCCCATTTTACCCCAAACAATGTATATATAGCACCACATATCAATGTTAATGCAATGTATTTTTAACCAGGCATATATATATACCACTGTTTTAGTTATGTGTCCAATTTAACAAGATTATCCCATGCCTATGATAAACAAAACAAATAATTTAAAAAAAAGTTTAACCCTATTCCAAGACATAAAATAAGAATCATAGGCTTTATTAACTGATATTTTAGTATTTAAGATATATACCAACAAGGTATTGCATACTAATATTTTAATCACAAGTGTCCAAACCAATAATTCTACATTTTCATATGACTGATCAATAATCAATTAATGTAATTTAAGAACCAATTTTCAATGTATATTACTGAACTTACTACTATTAATTCACACAAATGTATGTATATCTCATTCCACATTGTACAACCCAAATTCAGACAGTGATAACATGAAAAATAGCATGTAATTTCATGGATGGAGCATATTAGCTAACTACTTACCTTGACACTGTATGCTGAATATTTAGGATTGACACATACAATAGCTCAAATGTACCAAGACATACATACCAACATTTATGATCAGTTCGATTTAATTTATGTTTTAATGTTTTAATATGTGATGTTTTTGTAAAATATATCTTTTATGCATGTCAACTGAAGATGGCCCCCTAGGGGTCGAAACCGGTCTTGACAATATTTACTAGCTGAATGTGAATAAATTTTGTATTGATAAGGTGGTGACTTATATTTATATTGTTTTTTGTAAAGTAATATCTATCAATACAGAAATGAAACTTATAAACAACAGAACTAGTGTCTGTCAGACTAGCTTGTCTTCTGATGCCTGTCATCGTTAGCGCCTTTTCCTTGCTGTTCTTATGTGAAACTCTTATTAATGTGTTTCAGGCACAAGTCCTTTCTCTGCCACTCAATTCGCACATTACAGTATATGCATGTTAGTATCTTTTTAGTTTTTCCAAACACATAAAATCCTTCCGATGCAAATTCTACTTATCGATCAAAAACTGTCACAACCATTTTAATAAACTGAGCAAAAAAATAGGAAATTAAACGCACCTATCAGCAGCGATTTTCAACAGGCAAGAGGACACCATCACTCCGTCACGTAGTTATGAATACGATACATTTCTCACTTCCCAGGAAGCTAATTTAGCGATAATCGATATACTATATCTTAGCTTTCGATATACATCGAACAGGTATAAAGTCGATTGTGGCATCAATTATCGGATTTTATTGCCACAACTCGCCTCAAATCTTCGTCATTAACTTCAAATGATGCAATTCCGAATAATTTTGTAAATTATTTCACGACTTCGCTTAAACATAAATAGTTTCGCGTTTTTGAGAATTCGTAAAATTTCAAGATTTCACGCTTTGCGAAAAACAGGTGCCTCTACATATCAGTAAAAATATATATACAGTATTTACCCTCTCCTGTACATAGTGTAGTAAAGCCTACTGCAGAAGCTGGGCACTTCCCTTCCAAAGCATACTTAAGTGTAGTAGATCTTTAAATTGCAATTACGTGCAATCTATGGACAAAAACGTTTGATAATTATGTACTTCTAGGGGTTACCACTGCTACTGTGGTTTTCTTCTTGTGGAAGGTATGCGGGCATAATGAAATTTGAAAGTGTGTGCTGATACGACTGTATATAATTAATAATAATAATAAAAAATAACTATTGTTAATAAGAAAATGGCTTTGATGTTTTATAATGATTATAATTTGGCATAATGAAATACAGCAGGAAGTGACAATAAGAACAAACAAATAAACAAACAGCATGTTGTCATGTAACTCAAATAGAAATAAGACTGAGCAAATGATGAATAAAAATTCAGGTTGTGAAAGTGTAAGCAGTGGTTATGTGCACTTACTGAAGTGGAAAGTAAAAATCAAATGGAGGTGTGTCCAGGGCTCACATTGTCATTCAGTGCATTCGAACTGTTGTAACTTTTAACGTATTATGGAAATCCTCGTGTTTTGGACTCATTGCTTCGTGCATCTAACAACAAAATTTTCTGGTCGTGGGAGAAAGGAAAGGAGCTGATAGTAGTGTTACTAAAGAAGCTAAGAATTTAGAGCCTAATTTATTTAATTTTTAAATTTCACACATAGTTCATCCCAGATTTTAATGTCAATTGTATGTTTGTACATTTGTTTAGTTATTAGATGTATTACATTAAGGCTGAAGATGGCCACCCAAGGCCAAAACTAGTCCCTAGTTTAGTAAAGTAATTAAAAAATATTGCGTATTATGGTATTGAAAAGGTGGACCATTATGACATTAATTTAATAATTATTATTGTGACTCCCATATAGAGAAAAGGAGAGTAAGAGCCAAGTGACTGACTGTGTTTGGAGCTTACAGTGGTGGAATGGGCGGAATAGACAGGGTGGGCCAGAATGTGTCGTTCTACAGAGTAAGTATACATGGAAAGAAATGGTTGAGGTCACTGTTCACATGGCTCCTGGACGTTTCTATTCAAAATTCATCGTTCTTTCTAGAAAGGATTGGAAGTGATTTGTCAAATCTAGAATTTTGTCACCATATTGTGCAGACATATATTATCTCCAGAAATTCAAAATAATGCCAAAAGGAAGAGGTTGCCCTGTCACCTCAAGATACAGGATCCAGCAGAGCAGTGTCTGTGACAACACATGCCTTGACGGCAATGATAACCTTGCAGCGCCCTACAATCGATTACTCTGTGCTGTAAAGGAATGCTCCAGCACTGTTCGCAACAAAAGTCTCTATGTTCCATGCTTTGTTCTATTCCATACTGTATACAGCACACAATTCTTCAATGTTTATTTTTATAGAGTAATTTCTGTGAATTAGATCATTAATAAGTGATCTCACAGATACATTACAACAATCAGTGAAAATCCACAGCCTGTTTCCTGTCATGTGACTGGGTCAGGAATGGAATAAATGAAGCCCCATCTAGCGGCGAGGACGGGAACTGTGCCGGCTGCCGAAGCCTGTCGCACTCCTCTGCGGCAATGATTAATGAATGACAGATGGAATGAAATGATAGTGGAGAGTGTTGCTGGAATGAAAGATGACAGGGAAAACCGGAGTACCCGGAGAAAAACCTGTCCCGCCTCCACTTTGTCCAGCACAAATCTCACATGGAGTGACCAAGATTTGAACCACGGAACCCAGCGGTGAGAGGCTGGTGCGCTGACTCCTGAGCCATGGATGCTCCTACAACAATCAGTATGTACAAAATCTTGTAACATTTAGCGCATTGTAGTATAATCAACTACAGTTTATTTTTGTATTTTATTCATAATTTACCTATACAATAAATCAAACTATAAATATTAAAGAAATGCTGACTTACGCCTAGCATGATCATATGAACCTGCCGATGAAACCGTTAAAAGTACAAACTTAATATGATGTAGTGCTACTATGGACTGTAAATGATTTA
Source organism: Anabrus simplex (assembly GCF_040414725.1). Lineage (NCBI taxonomy): Eukaryota > Metazoa > Arthropoda > Insecta > Orthoptera > Tettigoniidae > Anabrus > Anabrus simplex. The sequence goes on from NC_090270.1 coordinate 83,293,495, forward strand.
GGTGAATTACACAGAAAACAGAGGAAAAAAATAATTGCAGTGTTAAAGGGTTAAGCATTTGATTGCCATTATCTTAAGGTTTTGATTGCTGGTCTTACAGACAAAGCCATGACAAATAAGTCTGGTTTAAAAAAAAATAGATTAATGGATTTCGAACACAAGTGAATGCACATTTCAGAAAATATTCACTCTTTCCAACTATTTGAGAAATTTTCTTTAAATCTGGTCCATATGTACATTACTACTAACCACCTACAATGGTTTGGAAAAGTTTATTTTGTGTGATAAAACTGGTTATTAACAGCAGTTCAAAACTGTGTTCCCATGTTTAAAAAAAGGGGTTGGAGGGGGGGGGGGGGGCAATTCTTTTTTACTTCTCTTGAAAGCAGAAGTTTTCTTCTAGAGAATGAACCATCATGAGATTAACAGGTACATTTATACTGATTCCAGAAAAATTCCAATTTTAATTTTGAAAGTATACAGCTATGCGAAGATGGTAATGGGGGAATATGTACAGTTTGTTCTTGTCCTTTTATGATTGTCCTTGTATCTCTTACCGGTTGTCCTTTCTACCCATAAGAGCTTGTTATTGTGTTTATCCTTAGTGAATGTTTCTATCCTCAATTCTTGCTTACTCTGATGATATATATTCCTACATTTTTACTTGCTCCCTTTTCCCACTATACATGTACGTTCAGAAAGGTGTTCTATTTAAGATATTAAGAATTCTAAAATATACAAAGGGCGTACTATGTTGTTTTACACTTTATTTTTTGTACGTCCGGATATGGTTCACATTTCACTTTTGAAGGTGGTGACGTGTAACTAGTGTCTTGTTCTACCGTTTGGTAGCAGCACATGCACAGGGGCCAACAAATGCACTCGTCATAGCCATTTCATAATAACACTGTCAGTGTAGGAGCAGACAGCATGGAAAGCAACCGTCCGGGACAGCGCTATACAACTTGGTTCCTATGGATAGAAGGCATGACCACTGCAGAAATTCATCGGCGCTTGGTGGCAGTCTGTGGAGAACATGTGCCGTCACGGAAAACAGTTTACAACTGGGTGGAAGGTTGGAAAACAGGGCGCACATCGGTGGAGAAGGGAACCAGTTCTGGAAGGAATGTGACAGTGTCAACAACACCCAACTTTGCCCAGGTCGAACAGGCCATCCAAGAAAACAAATGCATCACATTTACGGAAATGGAGGTAGCCATGGGAATTAGCTGAAACACCCTGCAACGGATCGTGCACAACAATCGATGCAATGGAAGCATAGGGGCATTCCACCGCCAAAGAAATGTGATTATCACCTGTTCGGGAACATTAAGAAACCTCTGTGTGGTCGCCGTTTTGCGGATTTTGCAGAACTGGACACAGCTGTCAAGGTATGGGTACGCAGCACTCCGAAACAATGGTTTCAGGAAGGTCTCGAGAGACTGACACATCGATGGCAAAAGTGCATACAGTTACAAGGAGATCATGTGGAGAAGGTGGACCTAACAATTGATGTGTAATGTATCTCATTTGGGTAGAAAAAAAATGAAGTGTAAAACAATATAGTACGCCCCTTGTAAAGAACTCCTTCAATAACTAAAAACTGACACCTGACAACATTAATCTTATACTGTCCATATACATCAATATCTTGGCTTTAACTTTACCTGGAATTGCATCTACATACAGTATTTCACATAGATGCCATACAAATTCCACATTATAGAAAATGCTGATCAACTGGAGATAAGAATCTTTCTCGTAGTTCTCCAATTTTGTCGCCTCATCCTGCAGATTTTCAAGACAAGCCCGAATAAATGACCTGTAAGAAAAAATTGAATGCCATTATCTTAAGCTTTCAATTGTTGGTCTTACAAACAAAGCTATGACAAATCAGTCTGGTTCAAAAACAAAAAAGACTGATTAATGGGTTTCAAACACAAGTGAGTGCACATTTCAGAAAATATTCAAACTATTTCCAACTATTTGAGATATTTTCTTTAAATCTGTTCTATATGTACATTACTACTAACCACATACAATGATTTGGAAAAATTTATTTTGTATAATGCAATTGGTTATCAACAGCAGTTCAAAAATGTGGTCCTATGTTTTTAAAAAAATCACGAAAAAATAAAAAAGAAGCAAAATGGGCAAAATAAAACTAACACGCTGTAAATAAAAATTTAACGACAATATACTGACGTTCTACCAGCACAGGCCACTGCAGACACTGCAGTGAGTATGAAACCTTACCACATGTGCTGGGGAGTTGCCCTCAAGGAGAACTGCTTAGGATCAAACGCCATATCATCATCAGAAACCTGATTGCTAATGCTCTTCGTCTCAAAAATCTAGAAGTGTACGAAGAAGTCCACTGCATCGCCGAAGGAGGCAGCACTCGCAGGACTGATATTATACCGATTAACAGACGGAGGAACGAAGCAGAAATTATTGATCCTACGGTACGCTTTGAATCTTCAGCCTCTCAGCCGACTGACGTAGACAATGAGAAAAAGGCTATTTATAATCCAACCATCCCTTTCTTTCTTTAGTCGTATATCCTTAAAAAAATTACGGTGACTGGACTTTTCTTTGGCGCGAGGGGAACAATTCCCAAATCTTTCGTCACATGGCGACAAAAATATAAACTAGCGAGAAGTCTACAAGATGAGATAGTCGTCACACTCATCAAATACTCCGTTTCAATTCTTCGTCACCATTTATATGGATTTCATGCCATTTAACATGGTTAATTGTAACCTATCATTTTTAAACATTAATCATTTTTATCTTCACTCAAAATTGTTATTGTGTATTATTCTGTGTCTTATGGCAAATCTAGGGTGTCCTGGATCAGACTAAATAAATAAATAAATAAAATCTAAAGAAAACTTCCAACTAAGTTTTTCCAATATTCCTAAAAGAATAACGTGGCAGTTTAGTGGTTCCAGTTTTATAGATAATAATGAAATGATATTTTTTGCTTAATGTTTTGTTACTGTCATTTTTAGTTAACTTTTTAACACTTGGAGAGTATTGTAATGTAATGACTGACTGTAAGCTACACATCACAAGCATGGGTCAGAAATGCACCAGTGGAAGCAATAAGCACATTACAACACATTTATTTATTTATTTATTTATCATATGATGAATCTATGTACACACATGTATATAGTTCAGGGTAAATGTGCGTAGTCACAAGTTCGTATAATACTATAACTCTAGGTCTAGCATTTTGACCCAATCAACTGCTTCATCCGATGTGCGGTGAATGTCCATCAGCGTTCCTTTGAAAGCTCAAATTGGGCAGTCAGCAACAATGTGGTGGATTGACTGAGAAGATGCACCACAATCACAATCTGCAGACCTAGTCCAACCCCATTTGCACAACAGATAACCACATCTGCCTTGTCCAGTTCTTATCCGATTGATGATTCTCCACTGTCGTCTTGGAAGATCAAATCCTTGTACTCGTTTGGAAGGATTCTCAACCAGATGTTTGTTCACTACCAAAGACTGATCCCACTGGGCTTTCCATGAACTGTTAACATGAAAAGAGGTTCTTTCAAGATTCATTGCTGTACGCCAGGGTGGTTTCCTTGATTTCAGTCGTTGATGTTCAGTGTGCGTAATATCTTGATGGATGGGTAGTTGGGGGTTCTGCTGAATGTTCTTCCAAACCTTTAGGAGAGCTTCTGATCGTCTTAGGGCTGGAGGTGCAATATTGCTGAGAACAGGAAGCCATAGTGTGTTCGTGCTCCGAATGCAACCCGAGATTATGCGCATTGCCTGATTGAGTTGTACATCGATCTTCTTTGTGTGAACACTATTGATCCAAGAGGAGCAGCAGTATTCAGCAACAGAATATGATAAGGCTAATGCTGTTGATCTTAGAACATGAGTATTGGCTCCCCATGATGTACCAGCAAGTTTCTGAAGAATATTATTTCTAGTTTTTACTTTAGCAGCTACATTTGAAAGATGCTGCTTGAAAGTCAAAGTTCTATCAAGTGTTATTCCCAAGTATTTTGGTGTACTGCAGAACGGCAACACTTCACCTCGGAATCTGACTGTTGGTTTGTAATTAGACTGTCTCTTGCGTAAGTGGAATGTAGATATAACTGTTTTTTGAGGATTTAGGAGAAGGCACCATTTTTGAAGTATACATCCAAGGCTTCCAGATCAGTGGCTAAAGTAGTTTCAGCATCATAAAAGTTGGAGCACTGAGTCACCAAACAAATGTCATCAGCATACATGAATTTTCTTGATGATGTGTCTGGGAGGTCATATATGTACAGACTGAAAAGAAGGGGGGAAAGGACTGATCCTTGAGGTAAACCATTGTTTAATTTAAACACTCTACTTCTGTCATTATCAGCGTAGATCTGGAAGTACCTATTACTGAGCATATTGCTAAGTAAGGCCGTAAGTTTACGACATGGGATCACACTCAAAAATTTTAGAAGGAGTCCTTCTTGCCAGACAGTATCACAGGCAGCTGATAGATCCAAAAAGGCAGCCACGCTTAATGATTTCCTCTCATATCCATTTGCGATATACGTGGTGAGAGACAGTACTTGATCATTACAACTTCTTCCAGGTCTAAATCCTACTTGCTCTATAGGAATGTAGCTGTTGATTGTTTCATAAATTCTATTGTAGATCAGTCGTTCAAGGAGTTTATATGTAACACTTAGAAGTGCTATTGGACGGTAGCTTTCCACTTTAGATGGATCTTTATTTGGTTTCAGTATGGCTATTATCTTTGTTTTCTTCATCAGAGGTGATATGTTTCCAGTCTGCAGAATATTAGTGAAGAAGTTGGTTAACCATTTTATTGTAGCTGGTCCGCAATGAGCCAAATTTCAGGATAAATTCCATCAAATCCTGCAGCTTTTCCAAGTTTCATACTTTTTATTGCGGCTTCAGAAGTGTGTGCAGATATGCCAACAATTGCTGCAACAGTACAGTGTAGATCCATCAGAGTTCTTTGCGTGTATGGTCACTGTTGACGAGTCAAGGTTTTTCCATGAGACTCCAGAAAAGAAACGCCAGTCTATGGAGTGGAAACATATTGAGAGTCTGCATTCCAAGAAGAACCGGCCGGGACTATTCGTGCAGAAACACATGGCGACTGTGTTCTGGGATCAGGAAGGGATATTGCTGGTGGATTGGCTCCCTCCCGAAACGACCCTCAACAATGATCAGTACTGCAGTTCACTGCACCAACACATTCAATAACGCCACCACTGAAAATGGGGCTGTGGTGTTCTGCTCTAACATGACAATGCGCAGCCACATGCCAGTCACCAGACCAGTGCCACTGTGCTTGAACTAAGATTTACTGTGCTGCCACATCCTCCATACCTTTTCCGGATCTGGCTCCTAGCAACTATGCCCTATGTGACGCAATGAAAGAGGTCATGCAGGGTGAGAAGTTCACCCCCAATGAAGAACTTCATGCAGTTGTCCACCACTGGCACCGGGATACCCACGAAGAATTGTTTGCTACACAAATACGGAAGGTGCCAGAACGATGGCAAAATTGTAGAGACATTGGCGGGCAATACCTGTAATATAATCTGTATTCGTTTGTTCAGTAAATGGTTCCTGTGAACATGAAAAAATCGTAGTGCCAAGTATAATGAAATTCTGCAGCTAATCTTCAGAGCTGTGCTGGTTAATATTTCCTTATACTCTCAGAGAAAGTTGTTCATTTATCTTATTCTAGGAGGTTCTATGTTAAAAGCATGGGAAACCAGAAAAGAGAAGTGGAGTTCCTGAAAATACACACTCGCTGATTTAAGACAGTATTTATTTTTTGTATATACAAACTACTCATCCACACAGAAGTGCAGAATCCAGCTGTAGAATAAACCAACCCCATTGCTAAGGAGGGAAGATGGACGCAGAAGCTCCTCAACCTAGCAAGTCTGAAGAGGATGTCATTTCTTGCTCTCAGTTTAGCAACAGTGTTGGTTAAAAGTTTATAAAATAACAATGCTGGGTTTTTAAACAGCAAAAATAAAATTCATTTGGCACTCTATATCATATGATTTAGGCAAACAAAAGAGCTCTGGCATTTACCTGACAAAATGTAATTAAAACTAAGCCGTAAGTCACCCAAGAGAGGTCCAGTTTCTCTGCTATCCGGTAGGGTAAAACATCAGAACTGACATAGACAGCCAAAATGGTGACATTTTAAAAGTTGTTGACAGTTGTTTTACTTCTGGTTTCTTCCTATCTCTAATAAAGGCTACCCTACAATTATTTATAATGGGTTCAATCATAGCTAATAGTTTTTTTGTTTTTGTTTTTTGTTATTTTGCCTTACATCGCACCGACACAGATAGGTCTTACGGCAACGATGGGAGAGGAAAGGCCTAGCAAGTGGAAGGAAGCAGCCATGGCCTTAATTAAGGTACAGCCCCGGCATTTGCCTGGTGTGAAAGTAGGAAACCAGGGAAAACCATCTTCAGGGCTGCCGACAGTGGGGCTCGAACCCACTATCTCCCAATTACTGGATACTGGCCGCACTTAAGCGACTGCAGCTATTGAGCTCGGTACCAATGTTTTGATCTTGAAAGAAATAATCAATGTTTCAACATGAAAAGAAATAGAAGAGTGGTGTAGCAAAATGAAATACGTATCAAAGGAATGTTTTAAGGGATAATTAAAACAGAAAACTTTCAGCCAGTAGACCTAAATGTTGACCAAATTTGTATTTATAAACAGTTTACTCTACTGAATATCACTGGTATCAACAGAGACACTGTGAAAAAATAAATCAAAATAAGCTTTGATAAACCCACTAATTTAGAGATAATCCAAGTCCCCATGATCCTTGAAGGAAAGATCTACGTTGTTTCCAGAAACATCTTCCTTTCCCATATACAACACCCTGTATGATCATGAAAGTCTCGCCATTGCAATAGCATTCTTGGAATCTTCTACACTGTCTACACTCCGCACTGCTTTATTTCTAAATTGACGTTTTGACCGAGTTTCGCTCTGTCTGGTGGTTATAGGCTGAAACATAGACATCCAACCAATCCAAAGCTGCCAATCATAGTGACTTATATCGGCAGAGTGTGGTCTCGAAAACTAGTTGCCAACTCTTAATATTTCCATTCACCACGTGGTGAACCTACCTCGCTCAGCGTGTATGGTATTCGCGATAAGATTCGCTATCTTTTGCATTTTTCTTCAGTAATTAGTGTTTTTCATATTAGTCTTTATCTCTCTAGTATAGTATAGTATAGCGTAGATTACAGTTTAGCATAGCCTAAGTTAGTACAATACAGTGTATAAAAACAGCCGTAATTTTATTTACATCCATGTATTGGTAAATGTACTTGGTACATCCATGTTTAGCCTGTCTCAGTGTAGTTCGGCAAATACAACTGGCAAGAAAGTGACTCTAAGATCACTGGGGAGTTCCCTTTGCACGCCATAACCTCCTTCCTGTGCCAGCCATTAGTGATAAGTGATGTGTTATTTCCTCATTCTCTTTTATTCTTAATAATGTATTCTCTATTTAGTGTCGGATGTTGTTAGTAAGTGTAGTTTTTGTGAATGAGTATTCAATTACGATTCATTAGCTTTTCTGAGTATGGTATTTGGTATTACATTTTACGAGAGCTGTTTACTGTGGTCGTATTGCATCAGCTTGTTCTTGCGGTAGCAGTGCACTGGCGACAGAGGTAAGGCAATGCTCATTTGTTTTCCGAAACATCAAATATGGAAGTAAAGCTGTGCTGAGTACAGTTTACAGTGTTTTACAAGTATATCACAACAAAGTTGTGATCTGAATCGGGAAAACAGTTACACACATATTTCCTCTTATTCTAGCTTTCCATTATTCTTCTGTGTTTCTTAGCAAAATTTCTCCTAATTTGGAAAGCTTTCCCTTCCATTTTAATATCTAACAAAAACAAACATATACTATATTCAACTAGGAAGCATTCAACACAATGTAGACATCTGTAACTGCAAGTTGCAACAATGGTGTGCTGACATACTTAAGAGGTGTAAGGAAACCATAGACACAGCACCAGTGCAATCTGTTGATGAGTTTTAAAATACTGTATAAGAAGTGTCAACAAACTTGAATGGGGTCCAAGAAACACTGACAGAATAAAACAACCAACAAAAAAAGAAAGAACGATTATAATGTGTTCATGCATAACACCGTTAATTATTTTTACTTAAAAAGTTCAGCACACATTACAATATTTTCATAGAATAACTATTTTAGGGGTGAACAATAAATTGGCATTCTAATTTTATAATTTTAATAAATGTCACTAAAATGTATGTCTCATATTATCAGCAACAACATTGTATAAATACTATATGAATATTGAATTCTGAATACTGATCTATAATTTCATGTTATGTCATTCCTACCTGTACTGCCGACTTAATTTGAGTAGTTCAGATCTTATGTCTATAGATGCCCCTTTCTCAGCCAGTTTCTGAGCAGCCAGGAAAGTTCCATTTGAGTCATTGATAAGTTTTCTAGTAATAGGATTGAACAGAAGATTGCTCAACCGAACCTGATGCACCTTTACGTTGTTGACTAATGCCTTTCTTGATTTGCCTGAAATGTTAAATTATGTTTCAATAAATCATATATATATATACATACATACATGCACGCACCCATGTGCATGTGCATGCACACACACTCTAACCAAATCTCAGCCAAGAACTTAAGGAAGAGGACAACAAATTTTACATAATTTTAGTGGAGTGGTATTACTCCAGAAAATGCTCAACAAACAGACTGTATCAAATAAAATAATTAAGTTACGGTGTATATGATATACAAAATCTGTCTATATTATACGTCTGTACTGTTTGAATATTAACCTGATACTTAGTTTACACCAGACAGGTTCGGTCTAATTTTTATCTCTGTTTTATTTTTATTTCTTGTAATGTCGCCTTAACACATCAAAGGTTTCCAGTGACATAAGGATGGAAAAGGGTTAGGAATGGGATGGTAGCAGCCGTGGCCTTATTAAACACGTTCACGGCCGCTCAGATATGGGTAACCGTTACTCATACCATATTAATTTCCCGTTTCCAGCTTTCTGGGTCGGGTTGTGAATCAAGGACCTCCATCGCTGCCTGTCTCTCCACCACTCTTCTCCTTTTTAAGTACATCTTCTGGTTTTCCTCCCCTCTTCTCTATGCACTCCCACACTGAATCTGTCCACCTCTTTTGGGGTCTTCCTCGTCGTCTCTTTCCTGTTAACTTCTGTGAAAAAACTATTTTGGTACTCTCACTTCTCCCATACTCATCATATACCCATACCACATTTGCTTTGTTGTTTCTATCCTGTCTTGAAGTTTCAAGATTCCTGTCCTTTTCCTTTTCTCTTCATTTCTAATTCTATCCTTTCTGGTTTTGCCCTCGATACCTCTTAGGAATTTAATTTCTGCTGCCTGTATTCTACTCTCCTCTCATTTCATTGTAGTCCACGATCCAGCTGCATAAGTTAGTATGGATTCATAATAGGTTGAATATAATACTTTCCTACCTTTCTTCGGGACATCTTGGTTCCACAAAATACCCCTTACACTCTGGTAGAAGGTGTTTGCTTGTCGTATTCTTTTCCCAATTTCCTCAGTTATCTTTCCATCTTTTGTGATCACTCTTCCCAAGTACTTGACCACTTCCAGAATTTTACCATTCAGTTTTATCTTTTCCTTCCTTCCTTCCTTCCCCTTGTCATCACTATTGTTTTACTTTTATCTGGGCTTACTTTCAGCCCAAATTTTTCTATCTCTTGATTCCATACATCTACTTGTTTTTGCACTTCTGTTTTTTTTTTTTTGCTAGGGGCTTTACGTCGCACCGACACAGATAGGTCTTATGGCGACGATGGGAGAGGAAAGGCCTAGGAGTTGGAAGGAAGCGGCCGTGGCCTTAATTAAGGTACAGCCCCAGCATTTGCCTGGTGTGAAAATGGGAAACCACGGAAAACCATTTTCAGGGCTGCCGATAGTGGGATTCGAACCTACTATCTCCCGGATGCAAGCTCACAGCCGCGCGCCTCTACACGCACGGCCAACTCGCCCGGTGCACTTCTGTTTCATCCTCACCACATATCACTATATCATCTGCAAACAACATGGCTTTTGTTGCCTGGCTTCCCAATCTCTGTTTAATGTTCTTATGAATTTCATCCATGACTATGATGAATAGTACGGGGAAGACGTTTCAACTTTAAACCATTTTGTTATTCCTATACTAGTCTTCACGCTACTAACACAATTTTTGTACATAGCTTTCATCATTTGCACTTCCACTCTGTTAACTTGTTTTTTTCTTAATGTGTTCCATACCAACTGTCTGAGCACACTGTCATAAGCTTGCTCAATATCAATAAATGTCATCACTATGTCTTTTCCAAACTCCCATCTTTTCTCCATCATATGTCTTAATGTAAAGATCAGGTCAAATGTTGATCTATCTTTCTTAAAACCATACTGTTCTTCTTCCATTACTCGTTCTAGCTTCCTCCTCTGTCTTCCTTCCTATACTCTCTCAAAGATCTTAGCTACATGGGCAACAAGGGTGATCTCTCTATAGTTAATACATTCTTTTTTATCACCTTTTTTAAATATCAGGATAATTAAACCCTTCCCCCACTCTTCTGGGATCTCTTTCTTCCTCCAGATTATACAGCCACTGTAGCCCTATTGGTCCTGCTGCTTTTATGTAGTTACCTCATCCACTCCTGCTGCTTTACCGCTCTTCAACTTTTGTATGGCTTCCTCTATTTCTAACATCGATATCTTCTTTCCTTATTCTTCTTCTTTCCCCATTGTTTCTTCTTGCTCCTTCTCATCTACCAGTTCACTGCATTTAATATTTGGCAATTCTGAGAAGTATTTTTCCCATCTTTTTAGTATGCCATCTCTTTGCGTCAATATCTGCCCTGTTTCAGTTTTTACAAATTTTGTATCTTCACTATTTCTTAAACTATTCTTCAAAATGCTTTGTACATCTCTCTGTACTACCTGAATATTGACCTGATACTTGGTTCTCATACCAAAAGGAAGACATCAAATGTAAAATAGATGGAACTGCACAGGGCAGCAAAGAGCTAGGAAACTAGTACGTCACAAGTACCTGACAGGGAGAGACTGTCCATCTACATGCCTCAGGATCCCAGCAACAACATCAGGGGTCAACAGAAATATAATCATGCATTAATGTGGTGAGTTTCACCAACAACAGGTACAATAACTATGGCAGTCACCCTGGCAATGTTTCAAAGGCTTTGTACATCTGTATCTACTTTTTTAATAAGCTGATACTGTACTATGTTTATACAGTATACAGGAAGTTTACAGTCTGTGTGGAAAGGAATGAAGGCAGAGAGGAAGACCTGAACACACAGAGAGCCAAATGTGCTTACATCTATAGGAAATATTATTTCCCTATATCTCCTGCACATTGTCTTCGCAACATGCTGGCAAGCAGGAGAAGTGACAGATGCACCTTCCTGTTGAGTTTATCCAACTTGCTGCCTAAGGGCCGGTATTATAATAGAGGTTTAAACTGTTGGTTCAGTTTTAACTTCGGTTTATCTGTTAGTCGCGTATTATAAACTTAATCTTAAGTTTAACTAGAGATTAATTTTACTGCCACTCATATACCGTTTAAACTGAAGTTTAAGAATACATAACATGACAACATGGCAGAACGAAAGGATCTCGATGATATTTTTGAGGTGTTTGAAGAAATACTCAGCGATGATGAAGAAGTGGTTCAAATCATTGAACGATCACGGGCATCACGAGTTTTTCGAACAAGGACACATCACTTTCATACATGGAACGAAAAAGAGTGTTTAAATAGGTTTAGGCTTACAAAACAGACTGACATAACCTTATTTCAGCAAATTGGTGCTAGAATAAAACATGCAACGAAAAGGTAAGAATGTAAAAATGACTTTTTGAACCATTTGAATGTCAAAACTGTAAATTTTAGAAAATAAAGTAGCTTCCTTCTATTTCAGAAATCATGCTGTAGAACCCCTCACTCCGCTACTAACAGCATTGCGGTTTTATGCATCCCGTAGTATATTACAATGGGAGATTTTGGAGGAATTCATAAGGCCACTGTTTCATGGACTATATAAATATTTCTGTACTAATTGCACAAGCAATTCTATCTCCTTACAAGTAAAATTAGGACGTTTATTGCTTTTATCTGCCATTTTACCTACAAGAAGTAAACAAAACATTATCGATAGTCATCTTTTCTTGCAAGTCACTGCAAAACATTATCGACAACCATCTTTTCTCACAAGTCACTGCTACCAAGATCGTATATATCCTTCCTCACCTCAGTTTAACTTAGGCCGGTCATTATAAGACGCAACATCGGTTTAAACTCAAGTTACAGTTTAACTCAATCTTCAGTTTAAACCTTTATTATAAAACTGGCCCTAAGTCATTTTAATTGGAACAATAACAACTAATAGCAGCCCCCCTCCAAGTACTACAAACAAGCCAATAGTTATGTCACCGCAAACAGATCCCCCTCCAACACAAACCTTCAGCTATAACACATGTAGTAAGAAGTCTACTGTTGCAAATACTTCTAACTCATAACGTTACAAGTTATCTTCGTCATCACCAAATGGTAAGTGTACACGATTCTACTTCAATATTTTTAAAACATCTTTTCACACAATTAACTCTACGTTTCTTGTTTCCTTTTACAGATTCCACTATTATATGTCTTTTCAACTAGAATATCAACAAACTCACATTTTTGCAACATTTGAGCATTGCTTCAAATTTGAGATGGTCCATAGAGATCCAATTTAAAACCGTTCTTCAACTTCTATACTATAACTTCATATTCTCAATGTGTTCTACAACTTTACCATATATGCCTCTGACTTTCGTCTTTTATCTTCAAGATTATGATTAACTTCGGATCTCTCGACCAACCTTCGACTTTTATTCTCTCTTCTTTATTTTGAATATATACGATTTTTCGCCATCGTCTAATTGTAACCGCCAGACAGTCCACTTTATTTTTATAGCAATCTTACTACTTGTTGTATAACAGTTGTTGTTTTATCCATTGTACTTATTATAGCAGCCTCCTAATGTTAATTTTGTTAATACTGCCACCATTGTAACTCATCACATTGTATATTTTTAAACCATCATTGTTATTTTTAATGTTATTTTACTTCAAATCTTTTCAAGATTTTTAAAATTAATTTCATTATTACATGTTAATTAGACGCTTATTTTCAATCTAAGGTTAAGACAATGGCTGATGATGCCTTCATACAAGGCGAAACATGTACCACTATTAGTTAACAAATCTATGTAAATCATCCAAGACTAGACTTTGTATTGATTAGGTGGTCTATTTAATAAATAACTTACTGTTATTATTCCAGTCAAATATCATCAATATGGACCAAAAATGATATTTATTACATGTAAGTCACTTTAACCTAGGTGCTCATGGAATACAGTTTTATAGTTTATTCTAACATCACTGTTTAGGGGTGTAAACCTGTTGAAGGTTTCATGTTTGAGTTAGTCAGTTATTGTATTCTCCCAGGGTATTTACTGGACCTAACAACAAAAACAAAACCTCAAAGCATGAAGTCATGCTGAATATTCAACAAAAATTTAATTGTTGTTTTGATGCTTTAGGCTGATTCAATGATTAGTACCTTCAGTAATGGTAATTTATTATCAATTTACTATTAGAATGCAGCCCTGTTACCATACCATATTGTAAGTATACGTACATTAGCACCACGCTATGATGCTACGAAGCCGTGCTACCGTACAAACTTTAAGAATGCAATACAGACTTAACACTAGTTATATAGAAGTAGGATGATACTGCAATTTGGTATCTACCAAAGATTGCAGTTTTATAATAAGTCTCAGCAGAGTACGTGTGGGAGACGTGCAGGGAAATATGAGAATCCAACGTGCAAAACCGTGGATGGGGATAAATAATGGTATTTTTGGCATAAACAAGAATTTGAACAGATTTTTCCTATTACTATTACAAATATTCAGAATCTGGATAGCTCCACACAAAAAGGGACAAATTAACAAAGAACCTTCGAATAATCTCAGTGTAAATGCTTTGGAACAAGCTGTCTAACAATAGAATCTTTACAAACAATGTATATACAGCGTGGCACACGAATAGTTGACATATTTTAGAAACAAATAAAAAACATAACTTTTGTACTGTGTAGTTCAAATTTCGCACACACCTTCCAAGTTTCATGTAAATAACTGTAGAGGTAACACTGCTGCTTTGTCTCCGAATGCCTACATTCCAGTGAGCTTTATGCCATGGCCGACTCTCCATTCAGCAACGCACGAAAACAGTTACCTTTTATTGCGAATCAATAAGTGTTACGAAAACACGAAGGAAATTTTGAGCTGTATTTCAGACTAGGTGGGCACCAGTAAGGAACAGCATCCTTCGCTTATAATGAAACTTTAAAGAACAAGGCAGTATGAAGGAAGAAAAGTGACCACGTGCACCAGCAGTTCGGTGTCCTGAAAACATTGCTGCGCTGAGGGTCGCCATGCAGAGCAGCCCACACAAGTCAACACGGCGAGCTTCAAGAGAAAGTGGAATATCGCACCGTTCAGTTCAAAGAATGTTACACATTGACCTTCAATTGTACCCGCACAAAATGACTGTACTACACAACCTAACAAACCTTCACAGGCAGAAGATATTGCAGTAGCAACGGGACTATCGAATGAAAACTACCGAATTATTCGTGAGTCGTCAACTACCGTTACAACCGATTGTTTCCGTTTGCAATTGGTTTTTCATTCGGTTCGTAAATTCCAATTGTTTCCACTAGTCAGCACTGAAATCGGCCTCCACTTTCGATATGGAATGAAGTCAGTCATTTATTATAAATGAATAGATATCTGACTCAACATTTTATAATGATAAGTGCAATTTTATTATTCTGCACTTAATCAATAGATAATCATGTTATAGTTTTTATAAATACTTTCCATATACTAACCATGTACCTCTAATGACTGAACATTAACCTTAAATGAATGAAATTAAAATTAATTTATGCACTATTACTCGGTCCTAAGATTATTTTTTTTCATTTAGTTTAGTTTGCTGTATTCACATTGCAATAAGATGTAAACCTAACCTTCGTCTGAAATAACCTAACATATGTTATTTTATGAACAGACGATCTTGCATTCATTAACTTGTGGTTAGGGACACAAAAATGCATTTTATTTAAAATGAAATGTAATTACCACAATTACTTTAATCAGGACATTTTATCTTATTTTATAGACCAACATAGGTATTTCAGTTTCCAATGCAGTTACTAGCAAATGACTTATTACCAGTTACTAGTACTACCACAGTACAAAATGTATATTACTACTTTATAACTGATTTAAAACCGAATGAAAACATTCGATAGTCACGCTTCACAATCGGTAATCTACCGATAGTTTAAAACATTCAATATTCCCATCACCAGACTGATGTACACCTTATGGACTGAAGATAAAGATGAAGTATTGTTTAACACCTGATTCTCTGATAAAGCCTATTTTCATCTCAACGGGGCAGTTAGTACACAAAATGTGCGGTTTTGGGCTACAGAAAAACCACACTTAGTCATGCAAAAACCAAGTATGGGGAAAAAGTGAGTGTGTGGGTACCTCTGTCAAGTCATGGGTTAACTGGACCATTTTTCTTCAGTCAGACAGTTAATGCACAGCGATACAAGGACATGCTGGGAATGAATTCATGCCTCAACTTCTGCCTACAGAACTCCCTATTCATAAGCAGTGGTTCATGCAAGTTGGTGCAACACATCACACAGCTAACGATGTTCTTGAGTTTTGATGGGAGTATTTAGTGATCGTGTAATGTTTCAACGTTACCCACACTACAACAATAATGGCGGAATTTTCTGGCCTCCTTTAAGCCCAGATTTAAAATCTTGTGATTTCTTTTTATGGGGCTATTTGAAAGAAAAGCCCTTCGCTTCAAGATCTCAAACCCGCATAGAAATACGTGCTTGGATTGTGCAGTTCTGCAATGAAATTCATGAAGACCTGTGCCGCAAAGTCGTCAGAAACATGCGTACTCATCTCGAAAAGGTTGTCCGCCGCAATGGAGACCACACTGAACATGTCTGCCTCAGCCCTGTTTGGAGCCATTTCTGATAAGCCTTCTTTTTATGTTTACAAGCTGCTCTCACTTCATCATTCCACCAAGATGTTCACCTTTTCCCATTTTTACACACAGTTGTTCCTAGGCATTCCCTTGCCGTTTCTACTACAACATCCCTGTATGCCACCCATTCACTTTCTATATCCTGAACCTGCTTACTGTCTACTGTTCGAAACTTCTCACTAATCATACCCATGTACTTCTGTCCTAATTTCCTCGTCCTGGAGATTTTCTACCCTTATTCGTTTGCAGACAGATTTCACTTTCTCTACCCTAGGCCTAGAGATACTTAGTTCACTACAGATCAGATAGTGGTCTGTATCATCGAAAAATCCGCAGAAAACTCGTACATTCCTAACAGATTTCCTGAATTCAAAGTCTGTTAAGATATAGTCTATTATGGATCTGGTACCCCTAGCCTCCCATGTGTAGCGGTGAATAGCCTTATGCTTGAAGAATGTATTCATAACAGCTAAACCCATACTAGCACAGAAGTCCAGCAAATGCTTCCCATTCCCATTAGCTTCCATATCTTCCTCACATTTACCAATCACTCTTTCCTATCCTTCAGTTCTATTCCCAACTCTCGCATTGAAATTGCCCATTAGCACTATTCTATTCTTGCTGTTGACCCTGACCATGATGTCACTCAATGCTTTATAAAACTTGTCAACTTCATCCTCATCTGCACCCTCACATGGTGAATACACGGACACAATTCTAGTCTTAATTCCTCCAACTGACAAATCTACCCACATCATTCGCTCATTTACAGAAACTATGTTGCGTGCAATGGTATTCCTGATAAAGAGCCCTACCCCAGACTCTGCCCTTCCCTTTCTAACACCCGTCAAGTACACTTTATAATCTCCTATCTCTTCCTCGTTATCTCCCCTTAACCGAATGTCACTTACTCCTAGCACATCCAGATGCATACTCTGTGCTGACTCAACCAGTTCTACTTTCTTTCTTCCATAAGCCCCATTAATATTGATAGCTCCCCATCGAATTCCATTTTGATCGCCAAGTTGTTTCCAAGGAGTCCCTCGCCTGTCAAATGGGAGTGGGACTCCGTTACTCCCATAGGTCCGAGGCTTGATTAAAATGTTCTGAGCTTGGTAAATTCATGAAGCAGGATGCTACCCCACTTGCACATAGTCCAAGTGAGGATCACTCCTCTAACGGGTTAGGAACCACCGATGAATTGTATAGTCCTAGCCGCCTGAGCACAAGGAGGGCCAGGACTCAGAATATGTCCGAGATGCCCACTCCCATTCCATAGCAACTGGTTTCCCGACTCTCAGGACCACTTACTAGGCCACTCAGCCGTTGCCCATGGTTCACAAACTAGGACATGACTACAGTAACCCACAAACTACAAAAGAATAAAACGGGGTAAAAAAAAAAAAAAAGAAACAAAATAGGTTCATTTCTTCCGGTCGCGCACGTGCTCTAAAGTTTGCCGAAATTCGGAAAAATTAATATTTTTACAATTTTTACCATACTTTCTACCTTGCTTAACTTGTCAATATTTAAATGTAATAGCTCTAGTAGACTCTTACTCGAACCAATAATGATTTAGGAAAAAGAATGGTTGAAATTGGTTAAGGTCTTCCGCTCGCACAACAGCCGTCAAAAATCTAACAAATTCTCACGCTCGTCGTAACTCGCTCGGGTCAAAGACTCTTGACGCTCAGCCGAGCTACCACTCTTGCCACCACGCCGTGTCATTGTTGTGACAGTCTGCACTTATCCCTCGTGTTTGATGTGTGTTTCATTCGCTCTTCCAGTTATTATTCTGGCATTTGCATCTACTGTATTTCTATGTTTGTTTTATGTTATGACATTTTTCTGTAACTTTGTGATTTAACTGTGGTTACAGTTACAGCTGAAGTTACAGCTCCAAAACTGACCACTTCCAGAACTATATTTGCAAAATTAGTACAGTATTTTAAATTTTGTGTTACATAAATATTGCATATTTTGGTCATTATTTTGCATGTTGATATTTTTTTCCCAAACAATTATCAGTCCTAGGCACATGAGTATGGTCAGTTTTGTAGACTCTATCACTAAGATCATTAAAGAAAAGTGGCATTGTAATACACCATACAATTTAGAGTTACAAGGGAAATAGTTTTGAGAAAAAGAGCTGCAAAGTTATCTGACCTCTGTAAAGTCACAGCAGTCTTCTAGTGGCTGCTAAAATGCTCCTGGGACATAGGATGTTCCCTCTAAAGCAGTTTTCACGGCTTCATTTTCCAGTCTTAATCTTCTTCTGCTTTGTCTGGCCTCTTTTGTGGCTTCTTGAACCCGTTTTTTTTTTCAACAGACTTTATACGCATCACATACTCTTGTAGTACTGCATGTTCACAGAAGACACCAGGATTCATGCCCATTTTTTGCAGCACAGCCAACCTACTCTTCACTCCACCAATAAATGTCATAATCATAACTGCATCATTTGTGGCAATCTTCACAATTGTCTTTCCACAGAGTCCAGTTTTTGGGCATACTTTCCAAATCCTAGCATTGACAGACTCATTAGTAGGGCTTGGATGTTTAAGACCTAAAAATAGCCCAAATAAACAAGAAAATATGACCTCAAAAGTGATTAAATATGACTTCAAATGTGACGAAATACGACTTCAAAAGTGACGAAATATGACGTAAAAATTACAAAATATGACTCGAAAATGATTAATCTAAATATGGCCATCATAAAATAAGTTATAAATCAAAACGGCAATTCCTTTGATACATATTTGTTAAGTGAATTCTTAATTCTTACTTTCATATTAATTTTCTGAATATAGGGAATACATGTTTAGCAGTTATTCACAGTCTACTGTCCTCGATTCACTTAGCAAACATTTGTGAATACATACCTATAAAGTACTAAGTTCGCTAAGATTATCAGATCACACAACATCTGAAAAGTCAAAACATGTTTGCACCCTTCATTGGTGGTTTAAAATACAAGAAAATTATAAATCAGTCTATTTTTTTAAATATTTAGGAACGTTTGAGTTCAGATTACATTAATATTACTCAAATGCGTTGAAGTTTGAACTGAGCACCACGAAACTAATTAAGTAGACGTCTTTCGATACATTATGGTAGGGAGGCAGGGCAAACAGTGCAAACTCACGTAACTTTCTCATTCTTCTCTGCGGGTGGTATTGAACCGTATGACAAGATTTATCTTCAAAGCATCAGGCACGGAAGACCTCCGATTATCACTTAACACATTCTTATAAGAAGAGAAGGTCCTTTCTACTGTTGTGATTATTGGGATTTGATTATTTGGACTCGGAAGACGGTGATGAATTGTGTATGTAAAGTATTTATTCAATTGTTTGTTTTGGTTTCTCCTCAGTATGTGAATTTTGGAATTGTTTGTTTGAAGTTGATATGATTTTAAAATTATTTGATTGTCATGGTAATTCTGGTGCATCCTGTACCACACGCGCCACATCGGCGTGGGAGATTTCCGGTTTCGTAAAGTTGCATCAATTTCGTAATTTCTAGTGGCTTCCTAAATGTTCTTTGTCAGCACTATTTTTTCTGCGCTCCTATTGGAGAAAATAAAAGGAAATGTGATTGGTAGGTGAAGGAAAACATCGTACGCTCATTGGCCGTGGTAAGATTTCATAATTTCCGGGGAGAAGCGTTGTCGCTGGAGCCTTGCTCTGCGAGGGCGTCTTTTCTGTTTGACCACTGAAGGGAACGGTCACCTTCCAAGGTACGGGTCTTCTTGGCCCCGCCATCCGGTAAGCACTGATTATTTATTTTAACTTTTCAGGTATTCGGTTTCAGATGTAGTGTTTCATTTAATTTATCTTGCCGGAGCGTACCCGTGTTTCCTTCTGCTTCCAAATGTTATCATTATGACTTAGCCGTTTCGGTAAGTCACCTCACTTTGTTAAGAGATAGTTACAGTTTGTTGTTTTGTAAATTAAATGTTATACGCCTTTCGAAGTAATCTTTAAGTTATTTTTTTTTCCTCGGGACTATCTCATTCATTCTGCTTCATCGTGGAATATTCACCTTTAGGTCGGGTACCCTTTCTCAGAAGTGTTTTTGAGGGGGCTACCCACTGAAGATGCTCTGCTCCATGATTATACGTAAATATTTTTCCTCCTTAGATGTATCTCTTCACTTTAGTATAACGTTACCTACCTTTCATTTATTTCAAACTGTTTTGGTTTTTTAAAGGTAACGCCACGACAGTGGAACGTCATGTGGGATGTTCCGGTGTAAAAGAAATTTCATAACTAAATGCTACCCTCATGTAAACTGTAAATTGTAATGGTTGTTGAAATAATGCCGTCAAAATTTTAATGGTATATTGGCTATTGCTTTATATATGAAATTGAATCTAAATTGTTAAGTAAAGTTTAGGATTACATTGACTTCGCTTCTTCAGTATTACCAATACCTTCCACCGCCTGGATATGGTTCCCAGCCGCTTCCCGGTTATCCTTTCTTTACAGTCATGTTGGTTAAACTGTTGTTTATTTTCTGTGATTAATGTGCTTGTAAATTTAGTTTCGTACATGTTGACATGCCTAGTGTAAAGTACTTTTGGCGAATGCATTACGGTAGCAAACATTTTCTCTTCATTAAACCTATTAATTGTAACCTTACCCTTTGGAGAGGTTGCACTACGTCACAAGACGTTATTGGTGCATATTTAAATAATACAGTATAAAATCACTGCTGTAGAGTATGCACTCATCTTGAAGTGTAATGGTACCTTCTCCTCTAAGAACATCATTTATAGTACACACACAGCGAAAACCGTCACTTTGATTAAGCACATTTTGAAGTTGCCGTTTTACACTGACGCCAACTATTCCACATGATTGTTGTGCTGAAAGTTCAACACTTCTCACAATTTCACTACTTGCATGACTTTCTAAGCTAGCAGCTTCTATACGAGTAATTACACTCGATATAATTCCAAAGTTCGACTTAATATATGCCAGACTTTCTGACAAACTGTTGGAAAACAATTCCTGCTCAATCTTGATATAAGAGACAGTATTCCACTTGGATTAAGTACAGATGTGATACGGAAAAACGGTTTTGTGAAGACAGGTTCTCTTCGGAAAGTTGACAATGATTTTGCACAGTTACAGCTGTCGCCAAACCGTAGAAATATGGCCAAAATATGACATTTCTACGAAAATAGCTCAAAATATGACCTTATGACAAAAAATAGCCAAAATATGCATTTATATGGCAAATAAAATCACTTAATTGTGACGATAATCACCTGATTTGCACCAAAATCCAATAAGGCAAGAAAATAGAGACAAAGAAAAAATATGACTTTTCCTAAACATCCGAGCCCTACTCATTAGCATTCTGTGTATAACCTCCTAAACACCTTTTCAACAGTTCATCAGCAATTAAATCCTTGAAAACAGGCTTAATCACATCCATAACAGCTGGAGGTAATGTGTTTTTGTGTTTGCATTCTTGAACTGTGCCTGCAGTGACAGCTCGCTGGTACGAGCACCAGGAACTATCTCCTTTTGGGCAGAAGTAATGAAGTGGATTTTAGTCAGATGGGCTTTTATGGTATCAAATTTCCCAGATAGCAGTTCTCATATCATTTACTGATGTTGAATTACTTCTTATGGCATTTCCATAGTAGATCGTCAGAGTATTTATTGCAGAATCTGTCAGTCTGTTTTTCCAGACAGTAATTTGCAAACTACACGTAACAAAATGAACAGAGGATAAGTCTTTGTTTAAGTTTACAGGACAAATGACTAACTAAAATGGCTGCAAGTATCAAAGATAAAACACTTCGCCTCCAAAGTGCATATATGTTAGATATTCCACTTTCAGAACAACAATCCCACGACAATGGGCATGAAAGTGAATAGTCACTATGTGGGCTTGGCGCTATTAGTGCGCATGCCGCAGAGCTCCCCAAGTACAGTAGCCTATGCAATGTCTAGCATTTTAAATCATAACACCTAAACTAGTGCAGATATTTAAATAATTATGGTAGAAATTCAGTAAGGGTTTCATTACTTTTATAGCATGATAAGGATGTAATATGTTGAAAATCTTAAGTGGAATACATTGTAGAGGAGAGATGTGTTCACTGCGACAGTTAAGAACCCACCCGCCGTCCCCCAGAAGTAATTTTGATTTTATAACCTAATACAATTTATCACACACCATAGACCATCGCCTGACTACGTTCCAGCATTTCCAATGGGTGAGACACAATGGAATATGACATCACTTGTAGCAATGAAGTAAATGAATTCCGTTACCAACCCGCGCACAAGAAGTACACAACTGCCCAGACCAATGGAGGTGTCACGCGGGATACTAGAGGCCTAGGGACACTTCGCGGCTTCTAACCCGGGGGCTTACGCCCCCAGACCCCCTTTGCTTGATCCAGTCCAGACCAATGGCTTTGTCCCGAGATTCGTAAATACCAAAGTAGCACTGCTGCACTAGGACTAGTTCTTTATATGAACAGTTGACAGCTCTGTCCACCGCACAATCAAGCCCTTCACGAGACGCGAGCGAGAGAGAAACAAATGACAGTGCAATCACGCCTAGATGTGTGCGCTGGAAAATGTAACCTGTTCTGAATTTATGCCTGTTGTTTACATTACATCCCCTTTTAACACTAATTACAAGGAAATATGGAAGAGGTCTGACACTCTGAAGATATTGCCAAACGAAGGGCATGAGAATTAAAGACTACCTAGGTCTTGAAAATATAATGCTGTCGAGATTGGAAGAGAACAAGAGTTGACCAAGGAAGGTTGGATAGGAAAGATTAAAGCAAGGAGCCCAGCAAAAGAAAGTGGAACCAATGCCAAACTCAGCTAGGGGAACCACAGTCACCAATGAGACTCTCAAGTTGAGAGCCCCTGGTCCCCCTTTACATCGCCTCTAACAATAGGCAGGGGATGAGTGTATTCTACTGCCCTGCCCATGAGGGGACAAGAGGCCCCAGGGGCTCTTAACTTGGGAACATGGGTTGGCAATTACAGGGTCCTTAGCCGAGCCCTGGCATTGTTTTCACTTACTTGGCCAGGTTCCTCACTTTCATCTATCCTATCCAACTTCTCCTGGTCAACTCTTGTTCTTTTCCAACCCTGATGGTTTTAGAGCATTCAAGGTGTAGGGAGTTTTCCATTTTCATGCCCTTCGTAGCCCTTGCCTTTCTCTGATTAGTGTTAATAGAGGATGGTTGCCTAGTTGTACTTCCTCTTAAAGCAACCACCATTACTGCTTTCCATGAAGCAGAAAGAGAATAAAAGTTTTGTTCTACATAGGGTTTTTGTTTTGTTTGTCCAACCCTTGTCCAGTTTCTCTACGGGGTCAGGATGAGGAGAGATGAATCTGTCATGGTGGGTTTTTATGACCGGATGCCCTTCCTGATGTCAAACTCATCAGAGGAGTTACCGAGATGAAATGAATGATGTGATATATGATAGTAGAAAGGGAGAGGGTGAAGCCCGGTGCCGCCACATAGCCTACTCCTGTCGAACAGCACCAAGGGGTCGGATCAAGGCTTAACATAGTCATCCGACGGACGAATCACCATCAACAGTCATATGCCATCACTCCATATGAGCACTGCGGAGAGGTATGGAATTTAATCCAGGCTTTTGGCAAGCAATCTAGTGTTAAGAAATTGTATACCACCACCCCCCCTTTACCCTGCCGGCCAACATTCTGATAGTGACAATTTTTTCGACCAGCGGGACTTGAACCGCATAACCACGGTATCACACCATTTAGGCTTCATTGCCTTAACAAACATGGCCACCAGGCACTGTTCTACATCGGTATGTACTTAATATATGATGGATTTCTTGTGAGAAATAGCCCATCTAAGAACCACTGTTAGATAAGGAACTGTCCTCATATTTCCTTTTCCTTTCTGTTGCTCCCTCTACCTATACCAACTTGTCACTATGTTTATCCTCTGTGTTACATTCCCACCCCTCATTTTTAGCATTCATTTTCCTTTTCATGAATTGCATACTTAGTCATTTCTTTCCATTTAGGACAAACAAGAAAACACAGAAGTACAAGGAAAATCTCCACATCTTCATCTAATGATATCTTCGAAGCAGATAGGCTCTCCCCTCATCAATCCCTGTTCTTCTACATCCATCTCTTCTCAGAACTCGACAAGCTCATTTCTGTTTTGGGCAGGCATGAACATTCATTGTGGGGACATTCTGACAAATCTTTACACGTGATGCGGGAAGCGTAGGATAAGAAGTAAACTGGAAAAATACAAGAAATGGGAAGAAACATCAGAAAAGATGAATATAGGTGGTTCTCCTTTGTGTGTGGGATTTTCACAAGAACCAGCACATGATAACAGGAAGGGCATGTTTAAAACTAAAGCTAGATGTTTCACCAACTGCTTATACCAGTAAATCTGGGAAGGTAGTGATGAAAAGGCCAACGGTGTAACCATGCTGAAAGAGAAATCCTGCCAATGTCCACGTTTAGATAAGGCACTTTGTTATATAGTGATGAACAAAAAAAGTAACAGGTGAAGAAACAATAATTTTGAAAAAAATGTAGCCACAAGAAAGTGAAGAATTTTCAGTGTGTACATACTTATCATGCTTTCCTACCTTACCACATCGCTTAACATTTTTTTCTTTTGATGATAAGGACTACCTCATATGGTATGTACATTTAATTTGTATTACACCAGCTAACTTTAAATAAAAATATAAAGAATTTACTACTAACTTAACAACCTGTTAATATTAAATCTTACGATGTCATCTTCTTCTTAAAAATTATTATGAGAAAATCAATGGCGTCAACGTAAGTTGTCCTAACAAAAACATTCACCATACCTTCTTCAGCCTAGGGTAATTTTCAATTTCCATATTTAGAGATTTTGGTCAGCGATCTTTTGTGTCCGTACCTCTACTTTTTTAAATAGTGTAGTCACTCTCTCTCTCTCTATATATATATACACGAGCAACACACACACATATGTATCAATAATTTCTTCCCTGTCTGGCTCCCAGGCTGAATAGTCAGTGTATTGGCTTTCGGATCAGAAAGCCCCAGGTTTGTTTCCCCGCAGGGTCTGGGAATTTAACCCATTAGTGCCTGAATTTATTCTTTTTCTGAGATTTGCTTACTTATTGTGTTTTGCCGCAGGTTTGAGACCAAAATAATCTAATAAAACAAGTTTCATAATTTTGGAATCGCTAGGTCATAAAATATTTGACGTTGCCATATGGTAACGCTAGGTGCTTGCACTACCTATTTTAAAACAATGAGTTTTGAAAGTCGAATTTAGGTTGCAAAGTGTTTTTTTTTCGTTTTCGTGCAATAACAATGTTGAAATATCTTAGCATTATTTATTGTAAGAATATGGAATATCAGTTTTTATTCACATCACGGTAAAAAAAATAGAATTACTGAACAAAGGAGAAAATATTTGTTTACAGTATATATACACATATGTACAGTTCATTGCCTGTCAAAATAAAACACTCACTGGAACAATAGAATAAAATCAAAAATACGAAAAAGAAGAATCAAAGAACTTCAGATACAGTTATAAACTATTAGTCTATACTTTCGGAGGCATATAAAAGCCCACCCTCAATACTAGCGCGTTAGCCACAGAGATAGAGAATGACAATCTTTCACTGTCTTCATATCATCCTGCGTGTCCCAATAAGAACGCTTGGAGGGCAACCTATTATATCCAGAAATGAAAAGTATGGCGACAAAGCAACGAATTTCATCAGAAGTTATTTGTGGGTCCGTACAATTTAAAAACACCCCATACATTTTAGACTCTCGAACTAAATGTTCGATCAGCTGGATATCTGTAAACAATTCAAAAATGTCAACAACAGTCAGGGATTTTCACTTGCTATAACTAGGCTCCGGAAATGTCAACAGTCGCCCAATATTAAAATCAGCCCCATCGGTCTATCTTGGATTTTTATTTGATTTATTATTTCCTCCATCAGTTATCCGCTCTTTCGCAGCATCGGGTATTGAAACAGATCCTGCATCAGTAGACAGAAAAGGCACTCCGTCCTCTGGTAACACACCTTCACCATCGTAACTAATCCCGATTCTTTCATTATTTACAAGCTTCATTTCAGCACTGACACATAACTTTCGAGAGAGAGATTATCAACAAGCCCACCATCATCTTCATCACCAGGAACCCTCATCTGTAAGTAAATTTACACAGGGCGGTTCCACAAAAATATCACCATCGAGATCTTCAGTTAGTAGCATATCCAGTGCTTCTAAAAGGGAAAATCCCTTCCTGAAATGAAGATGTATGAATCAGTATAAAGTATCGTGATCTGACAGCTGCAGCTATTTTACTGAGTATAAACGCCTAGCGTTGCCATATGGCAACGCTAATGATTCAACAAGCACTACTACGGCATTGTGCACCCGTACTGTTTCAAATGCTTACAACATATATAATGAAGTGTGCACAACCCTACTGTAAACATAATCCAATGAAAGAACTTCACTTATAGATTTTATATCCTTCGTACGTGAAGCCGGCAGCCATTTCGCAGGAATCTTAAAATAACCAAGAGTCCACCAGTCTTTGTGTCACAACAATAGATTTTAAAACGAAATAAACATGATTACTAGATTATACAAACTCTTCTCTAACTGTCGGAATACACCACAATCTTCCAGATTATTTCTTGTTGCCTACAGCATTAAAAGAAAACGGTGCGAAAATCGTTGCCATATGGTAACGCTAGGCGCTAATGGGTTAATCTTAAATGGTTAATTCCTTTGGCTCTGGTACTGGGTGTTTGTACTATCCCAAAAATCTCTGCAGCAAATACATCACACACAACACTGTCCTCCCCCCACAGTGGCACTCAGTTTCCTATAGACAGTAGATGCTGCCCACCTTCAGCACAGAGTCTGTCTTACAAGGGCTGCGCTAGGCTAGCAATAGCCACAGAATTTTCTTTTTTTCCTTTTTTTCTTTAAGTATCTGAGATTTGGTCTTTAATAATCTTATTTTTATAATAAATTCTGAAGTAACACATTCTGAAAGCATATGGGTCTTACTAATAAAAAGTCCTTATACCGTTGTTTAACTCTTGTTTAGTTATACAGTGAATAAACCCTGTATAAGCGTTTTACATTTTTCTTACTAATAAACGAGGTATACGCATTGTATTACTACACAGCACGTATACACTCGTTCCAAGGAGTAGGAATCTCTTCCTGCAGTTCACTGACGTATTTCGCACGTTCACCGCCTTTATGATCGCTTCTGCTGGTTATCTACGAGCAAAACTTTCCGGAAAGTCGCACAGTAGCACAGCATATCGAAAAGGCAGTGGCAACACTAAGTGAGACAGCTGGAAATTCGCTTATACTGATATCAATATTTCTTCAGCTTGCTTGTGTAATGAACGCCAAAAAAAGAAATGGAATGGCTTAAGAAAAGATCAATAGCTCCTAACTGGGATAGTACGGAAAACGTAAGCAATTGTAATTGAATCGGCGAGTTGAAAAGGGTACACATTCCAAAATCCTTACTTTTCAGGAGAAAGGAAAACCTGTTTTGTAGCTAAACGAAAGGTTAGATCAAAAAGGTTTCTATTAGGCATTTATACATCATATTTCTACGTATTCAACTACAAAGTATGGAAATCATATTACGTACGGTTTTCAAGTTATACCATTTTTTATGTCAAGGAATATGTCCCTTATACTCAAATTTGAGAAAGATCTAAGATCTTTGTAGAGGCAGATAATGTATAATAAACTCGCAATTCAAAGTCTATTAAGCAGTAACACCTTATTACACAAACATACGCCCAACCATAATTTCTTTTATAGTTATTCAAATTCATTCCGTGAGACAGCTGGAAATTGACTTATATTGATATCAACATTTCTTCAGCTTGCTTGTGTAATGGACGCTAAAACAGAAATGGAAAAGCTTAAGAAAATATCAAAAGCTCCTAACTGGGGTAGTACGGAAAACGTAAGCAATTGTAATTGAATCGGCGAGTTGAAAAGGGTACACATTCCAAAATCCTTATTTTTCAGGAGAAAGGAAAACCTGTTTTGTAGCTAAACAAAAGGTTAGATCAAAAAAGTTTCTATTAGGCATTTATACATCAGATTTCTACGTATTCAACTACAAAGTATGGAAATCATATTACGTATGGTTTTCAAGTTATGCCACTTTTTATCTCGAGGAATATGTCCCCTTGTATACGGTAGGTACTCAATTAAGAAAGATCTTTGTAGGGGCAGATAGTGTATAAAACTCGCAATATCAAAGGTCTATTAAGCTGTAACACATTTTTATACAAAAATACGCCCAACCATCATTTCTTTTATAGTTATTCATTGTCATTCCGTCTCTTTACAGTGTTTTACTTTACGAAGATGTCTAGCTTCCATAACCTCTGAATGGTGTACCGTATGTCTCCTATGTTTAAAATATCGTGAAGATCTTCAACGTTATCGTCATTCTTTCAACGTGTGTTCAATGTTAAATGGATAAGTCAAATATTTTACAACGATTATATTACTGTCGACAATAAATACCACGAAAATAAACTGCTCACTCGTTTCTTTTTTCCGCTACACGCTGCTATACAACGCTTATACAAGGGTCGTGGACTGTATAAGCAATTCAGTGAATAACTATAACAGATGTATACACAGGAGGCTTATACACTGTTTATTAGTAACGAATTTCGCGTAAATGGTGTATAAACCTTGTATAAAAGTTATACACCGTTTATTAGTAAGACGGTATATGTACACCTACAGACTATCAAATAAGTGCAAAGTTATGTACACAAACAAAAGGCTTTAAAAACCACTGTTATAGTGAAAAATAAGAATAATTCAATCTAGGCTAAGTACCAGAATTGACAAGGATGAAAAATGAATTATGGTACCAATATATAAAAAATTGCACCCCCCCGCCCAAAAAAAAAAAATTTAGCATCACATGTATCTATCATTAGAAGTGTGATTACTGCACTAGCTTGGCTGCTAGGTTTCCACCTGTACAGCTCAGGATTGAATTCCAGCAAATCTTGGGCTGAAATATTTTTCTGAAAAGTCATGTGGCGTCAGTAAGGGTATCCAGCCTTCAGCCAAAACAAATATTGAGCTATGGTGGCTCCAGCATACCCAGAAATATCTGGTAAAAGCTGAAGAAAGTAGTTTATCAGGTAATCTTCCATTGCAACTAATTTAATTCCTTACTTGTATCAGAATCTCCTCTAAAGGCAAAAACTCCCAATCTGTTCCCTGGAAACCATGCAGCAGCCATGCCTGCTTCTTCACATACAGCATCTGGGATTGCCTGAGAAAAATACAATTGTCATCTGTTAACTTCAGCCTAATCAAATGCAGAAAATAAAAAGAAAAATAATAAAAATATAAAATAACAAAAAAGAAATTTTAAAAAACAAGGGAGAACAGAAGGCTATTTGGATATTCCAAGTCACTATACATAACTTACAAATTAGATTAGATTTATTTTGTATCAGGGCAAGATTAAGGCCCAGTCCATTCTCTCATCCATCCAACCAGAAAATACAAATACTGTATTTGTATAACAGTCATAAGTACATAATGTTAAGAAATATATAATATTTTACTACTATTAAACTATTATTATTATTATTATTATTATTATTACATATTTTAAAAATACAGCTATGATGATACCGAGGAAAAGGAGGAGGAGGAGGAGAATGCAAACTATTGTGATAACATTATTCGTAAAATTATTAACTTTAACGAACTCTATGATTCTTAAAGGTAACAATACCTATACATATATAAAATAAGACTTTTGTCTGTACATTGCTCTGAATGTAAAAAGATGGTATTTCTGTATCAGTTGTGTCCACAGTAACAACAAAATGCACTTTTTAATTTTCCATACTTTCTGTCAGTCTGTATGTACACACAACACGAGAAAACGGCAGAAGAGAATTGAATGAAAATCGGTATGCAAAGTTGGGGACTACATTGCTACAATCTAGACCATGACCAATTTTATTTACACTGAGTGAAATGGTAGTTAAGGGGGAAGGCCTAAAATTTTATTCTCAATTATTTATGTTATTAGTGGTCATATCTTAATGAAAATCGGTGTGCAAAGTCGGGGAATGTCTTTATAATCTAGGCCATAAATAATTTTATTCACCCTGAGTGAAATGGTAGTTTAGGGGAAATGAATTTAATTTCATGGCTCTGTATTGAACTTTAATTAAACCAAATTAAAATAATGAGTTATTCCACCTTTTTAATACAAATTAAATATTGATTACTAATTAAACATTTAATGGGACTAGTTTCGACCTATTTAAAGGTCATCTTCAGCCATATTGCGTGTAGAACAGGGTATTTGAAACATAGTGGGTTTAAAGATGGTCTTAAAACATAGAAGTTTGACACTATGAAAAATTGTTTTTAGAATTTCCTGAAATTTCCTGAAATTCTAAAAACAACTTTGATATGTGCTAGTTACATAATGTTAATACATCTGAGTCATCAGGTGCTCCAAATTAAAATGTAAATACTGTAAAAATGTCTATTTAAATGATAAATCTTCATTACTGTCAGCTAACTGCATCAGTTACCATTCATAACAGATATAATGGTTTCAGGAGTTCAAATGGATTGTATCACGATTGACTTATCTAAGGCATTTGATAACGTAGATCATGGGAGACCACTGGCAAATATGAGTGCAACTGGACTAGACAAAAGAGTGAATGAATGGGTGACTATTAGAACTCTGAGAATTTGAGTAGGTGAAGATTTATCGGACCCTGTAATAATTAAGAGGGGAATTACTCAAGGCGGTATTATTGGACCTTTTATGTTTTCTTATATATAAAAATTATATGAGTAAAGAAGTGGAATCAACGATAAGGCTTTTTTTGCAGATGACATTCTGTACAGAGTAATAAATAAGTTAAGGATTGTGAGCAACTGCAAAATGACCTTGATAATTTTGTGAGATGGACAGTACGCAATGGTATGATGATAAAACGGGGATAAAAGTCAGGTTGTGAGTTTCACAAACAGGAAAAGTCCTCACAGTTTTAATTACTGCGTTGATGGGGTGAAAGTTCATTTTGGGGATCACTGTAAGTACCTAGGAAAGATCTTCATTGGGGTAATCACATAAATATGATTGTAAATAAAGGATACAGATCTCTGCACATGATTATGAAGCTATTTAGGGGTTGTAGTAAGGATGTAAAGGAAAGGGCATATAAGTCTCTGGTAAGACCCCAACTAGAGTATGGTTCTAGTGTATGGGACCCTCACCAGGATTACTTGATTCAAGAACCCTCCCCCCCCCCCAAAAAAAAAACAGCTTGATTTGTTCTGGGTGATTTCTGACTAAAAAGTAGAGTTTCAAAAATGTTGCAAAGTTTGGGATGAGAAGACTTGGAAGAAAGGAGACGAGCTAGTTGACTAAGTGGTATGTTCCGAGCTGTCAGAGGAGAGATGGCGTGGAATGACATCAGTAGACGAATAAGTTTTAGAGGTGTCTTTAAAAGTAGGAAAGATCACAATATGAAGATAAAGCTGGAATTCAAGAGGACAAATTGGTGCAAATATTCGTTTATAGGAAGGGGATACGCCATTGATATTGGTATTGTATATTTACTCAATCAGGACAAATATTTCAGATTCCCTATGGGAATCAACATCTATATCATATAGGAAGGGGAGTTGGGGACTGGAGTAATTTATAATGGAGATGTTCAATAAATTTCGGATTTCTTTGCAATCTTTTAACAAAAGGCTAGGAAAACAACAGACAGGGAATCTACCACCTGGGCGACTGCCATTAATGCAGAATGGTAGTGACTGATTGATTGGTGTTTAAATGTTTAGCTCAACTATTATATAGTGTCATGTGTGAGCGGTGTCTGGATTAACGTGGAACTGCATGAGAGAACTCGATTCCTCAAGATGGCACAAACCCATATAGCACCCCACAGTTACCAAATGGTAATTTCCAGTGTTATGTGATTATGAACGAGCAGTACAACACTAGAAGTTCATAATACTTGGTTACGTTTTGTTTGTGATAATATGACTAAAATCAATTTTAAAGTTATTGTTTACCTCTCTGATATTACTGCTCTTGTTAATGGAAGAGTATCAACCTCCATATCCCAAGATAGTGGGTACAAACCCAGCAGAGGTAGTCGGAATCTCGAAGGATGCAAAAAAAAAAAAGTCCGTTCGACACTTCAGGTTGTACGATGTCAGCATGTAAAAGATCTCTAGTGACATATTTGGTATTTACCCGAGAAAATTCACTAAAACTCAGCCTTAGATGCCCCAGAGAGATTCGGTTTACTCTGCCATCTAATAGGCCTAGAGTAAAACGGAACGTTCAAACTGACAAGCAAGCAGCCAGATGGTGTCAAATTAAAATGCTTGAACATGGTAGCTGAGGCCATATGATTATTATTGTTGTTGTTGTTGTTGTTCTTAATAATGCAAGGACAGGATTAAATTGAAATTTTATCATATTCATTTTTTACATAGTATTCTCCGCCCAGCTACTCATTCCTGCCACCTGCCTGACAAAATTTTCTGGGGAGAATACTGAACACCGATGGATCGAACTCCATTGTAGTGAATAATTATCCACAGGCTGTTTGATGCCAGGAATCTATCTGTCCAGTCAAAAGGTCAACAATGCCATACATATTCTGTAAGAAAAACTCGCAAAGAATAAAGTTCATACGGTACTGTTTTACATCGTAGCTCAAGGAAACTTTTCATGGAAAATTTCCTGATACTACCTACAGCATCAGGTTTAAAACTCGACAGCAATAAAGAAATAATAATTCCTGTGAACAAGTTGAATCAACAAAGTGACGTATACAGATTTATATGCCAAATGAGCAAATGATGTGTTCACTAGGGAACTTTGGTGCAGGTAAAGAACTACTTTGTTGCCAATCTATTTACTGACACACTTACAATAAAGCTATTAAAAAATGAAGCGATAAGGAATAACTTTAGGTGCAAAAGTAATGCTGCATTCATACACAATTTTATTTATTTATTTATTTATTTATTTATTTATTTATTTTGACCGCACTTACTTGAACAGGTTCTGACAATTACAGGATGGAAAAGGGCTAAAACTGGGAAGGAAATGACCATGGCCTTAATTAAGGTACAGCCCCAGCATTTCCCTGGTGTGAAAATGGGAAACCACAGAAAACCAATGTTCAGGCTATCAGTGGTGTTTTAACCCACCATTTCCTGAATGTAAGGGTACGGTAGGCTACTACTACATCATCCATACCATGCAGCCAACTCTATTCGTACAAATTCATTTTTCACAGATTTGTTTCATAGTCCTACTAGCATTTCAATAATGTTTGACCAAAGTTCTAAGAATTTAAAAAAATCTGATTAATCAAAATATGGGTTACGTGAACAAATTCGATCCACGAAATGTCACTGTAATATTAGTCCCAAATGGAAGATAATTGCTTTTACTCAAATAAAGTGTAAAATCTGCAGTAAATGAATATTTTACTTGCAGAGAATAATATGGATACATACTTTACTACATTACAACTATTTTTTCTGCTACGTCACACCGCTTCTGAATGTGTTTTGTTTGTCTAATACTTTTGTGTGTGATGTCTTTGATCACTTAAGTTGTTTCAATTAATTAGGTGTTTTCTTCATGTTGCTCATTCGTTTTGTGCCCTAACCCATTCATTAACCCGTAACTTACACATTTTTCACATGTTGGTCGCAATGCACTTATCCCCCTGTACTCTCCTTTCCGTTCGTCCTCTACATGACCTTGGCAGGTGCGGATGTGCTGAAGTTTCCTTTTGTCTGTTATTGCAGCGTTTGGGTCTCTGGGATCAATGTGTGTAAGGAAAGTAACTAATTTGTGTGTGCCCTAAAACATTTTTGGAATAACATGTCACTAAGTAGTGATAATGTGAGAGCTTTGTTAGAAGAAGATTTAACTGATATATCGGATGCAGAAAGTGAGTTTGAAATTAGCGAACATATTCAAGTATCAGTGAAAGTGTGGAGGAGGAGGAAGGCTTGTCGTGCATGTACTAAGTGTCAATTTCCACTGTGTGGCTCTTATGGAACTGTCATTTGCTTGAAGTGTGCTGAATTACAAAGGCTTAAAGCTTCCTTTTGCTGATTAAAAGTAATTTTCTCCTTCTTTGAAGGTTTAATCCCATAACTGTTTGCTTAAACTTTATTAGAACAGACTGATACAGAGAGTTTTCCCCATTGCAAATCTGTGCAAATGTGACTATTTTGAGAAAATCCTCGTGTAAATATGTAGATCCTATTCTTTATGACAGAACCATATTACTATTACAGTAGAAGTCCGATAACCCAGCACGATCGGGACCGGCCCGGTGCCGGATTACCGAAAATGCCGGACTATCAGGTGGTACCTCCTACTACGATATTTAAGGCCTATAGCAAAAACAGCTGTAAAATGGTGTTTTGCAGTAAAATGTTGATCAGCAGAATCATTAGTTTAATAAATACTCTTCTTTTCAATCGTGTTGTTTCTTATTGCCATTCCATAATAACGCCAATGTTCATCGATGTTTTTATCTGTAAGTCTTCCTTTACCATTTAGAGTCTTTCCATCTACAACTTCTCTTTTCCTTCTGTCCACTTCAATTTTTGAAGGCGTGTACCCATCTGTTTTTGAACGTGGCCCATGCATTCAATTTTTGAAATCTGTTTTTTTTGTTTCATATGGTTGGCATTCCAGTACTCAGTGTAGCACACAGCCTTCCAGACTGAATATTTCCAGTGATAGAGATATTTAAGTAAGTCAATGGATATCAACTAGCCCGCCTGGTGGCCATGATTGTTAAGGCGCTGAAGTCTAAAACGGTCTAACACCGAGGTTAGCCGGTTCGAGTCCCGTTGGTCGAAAAAATTTTCACCATCAGAATGTTGGCCGGCAGGGTAGGGGAGGTGGTGGTATACAATTTCTAATCACTAGATTGCGTGCCAAAAGCCTGGATTAAATTCCAAACCTCTCCGCAGTGCTCATATGGAGTGAGGGCATATGACGCTGTTGATGGTGATTCGTCCGTCGGATGAAGACGTTAAGCCTTGAGCAGACCCCTTGGTGCTATTCGACAGGAGTAGGCTATGTGCCAGCACCGGGTTTCACCCTCTCCCTACTATCATATATCACGTCATTCATTTCATCTCTCATTAACTCCTCTGATGAGGTTGACGTCAGGAAGGGCATCCGGTCATAAAAAAACCGCCACGACAAATTCATCTCACCTCATACCCGACCCCGTACGGAAACGGGACAAGGGTTGGACAAACACAATGGATATCAACTAGATTGTATCAGATCAATTTGCATTATTAACTTTGAAATAATAAAAAATACACGTCCAATGGTTTCGACAAATAATACATCAAATTGTTCAGGAGAGATAATTATTAAGCGATAATAACATTAAAAATCCTGAAATAGTGCTGGACCATCAGGCGTTCCAGACTGTTGGATGCCGGACTAAAGAAATTCTACTGTAATAAAAAACAAAATTTGAGTATGGTAAGGATATTAAAAATAAGTGTTTTTGGAATTGTAATTTGTTTAAATAAATAGGCCTAGATTTGAAGAATATTGTAAAAGAGGAACTGTCAATTGAATGTATATTTTCACTGAAAATGAGCGGTTAAAGCTAGTGCAATTTCAGAAAAGTTTACAAACCTGATACAATATGTGGTAGAAAAACTTTACACTTCAGTCCCTTGGACCCATCGGTGTAAGCAACATAATATTTTTTCACCATGCAAGCTACGGGTTAAGTGATATATTTATTGGTCCAGGGATCATGCTATTTTGCTGTTGCTCCAGATTTAACAGTGTGTGATTTTTACTTGTGAGGTAAACTGAAAGAAAATGTGATTCGGACAAATCCTCACACATTGAATGAATTGAAAGAAAACATTACAAATGAAATCAGAAACATTACAGTGACAGAACTCACTTACGACAGCCAGAATGTAGTTAGTTACCAGATACAATGCCAGTAAAACTCAGGAAGGACGACATTTACAGCATCTTTTATAAGGTAAGATTGTAAACACGCTTAAAGCAGGGCGGCAGAGCGCGACATGAGTTCGACTGAGGCAGGTGCCGTAGCGCAGAATACAAATACGAGTTCGGTCTTAGTTTATATGAGACCCCCTCTATTTGCAGATGGAGGTGTTGGGTATTATTGTTTTAAGAAGAAATACAACAAGTCAACCATCCTCCATTAACATGAACCAAAGAGGAAAAGGAAGAGACCCACTCCGTGTTAAAATGAAGGCATTGGTAAAAGAAAGGGAAGTGCCAAGAAAGGCGCGAATATCTAAGATTTCGTAGGCCTCGCAAAAAAAATACCGTCGGGGTAGTAAGACGGGAGGTCGGGTAGCAAAGATTAAAGTGATGAGTGACACAAGTACTGTAAGTAGGAAACATTTTATACGCATCTAAGGCCCTGCGGTTGCCACATATGCGCCCAAGCTCCCTTTTAGTCGCCTATTACGACAGAAAGGGGATAATGTCGGTATAGTCTACTGCCCCCATCCACAGGAGATGTACATGGCATAGTAACAGTACCCTCATCTTAAAATAATAATCACCACCAACATCTCTGTAAGAAAGATCGCAAAATCATCTAATTATCCTTTTAAAGAGCAAGGGACGTTATTAAATTGCCATTCTTATAGATATAGTTGCAAAAGGGTGAAATGCATATGGCAAGTTTGGTTTAGAGGTTATGATACCGGTTTACAAAATGAGGACAGCTGTATAATATTAAGAACAATATACCTGAGTAGAAATACTTACATAAATCTCCATATCGTCCATAGTGAACAATGTAAAATGTTCTTCGAAAAAAAGTTTTAATGTCAGATGTAGTTCAAAATAATACAAATTCAAACAACCACTATTCAACCCGCTTGTGAGATGATAGCAAAGTAATGAAAAGCGAAAAATACTCCAGGGCACCCAACACTTTACACCAAACTTTCCCTCAACTAGCACTGATGCGTCCATATCAACATGATATAAAAATATATTCCGGCGCATTCAAAATAAACCACAAAAACACTATTATGCAAGATCTTCATTCATTTTATGTTTCTACCTCGATTCCCGTCCTTTCTTCATTTTCTTCATTCGAATATTTTATCAAATCATTCAATTCTTTGTCAATAAACACATCTCCACAATTCTCACACACGGTACTTGAGAGAGTAACACATCGCAATTTACAGAATTGTGTAATCGTAACTTGAATCTACTCTCAGAAGGATACTAACTTAACACAATTTTAAAAGAAATTATTAGTTCTGTTTTACAATAATTTTCCAGATCCATTGTGAACAATATGTAGTATTTTTAATAATGCTTCAGAACAACATGCACAGATTTCAGTTTATCACTCTTTCGGCTCCTTGAACGAATGGTAACGTAGTTGCCCTCGAATCAGAGGGCCCAGTGTTCGATTTCTGACCGCATCGGAGATTTTAACCTTAAGTGGTTATTTCCTCTGGCTAGGGGGCAGGGTGTTTGTACTGTTCCCAAATTCCTGCAACTCGCACAGCACATTAAACACTACGGTATCCTCCACTACAAAATCACGCAGTTTCAATACACTGCAGATGCCGTCCTCCCTCGTTGAAAGGTCTGGATTACAAGTTCTGTTCTGTTCGTGAAGGTTATTTGGGCTCGTTATTTCACCCAGACACTATACCGTATGATATTTGTACTAAATCGACACACGCACACTTTTTCAATAAAGTAGTACACCAATGGAGTGGACAATGTTTTCGAAGGACGAAGTACTTGAAGATTGAGGGAAGTAGACCATACAGCAGACTCACAAAATGGGTTCAAAGCGCGGAAAGTAGATCAAGAAAAGATGTATCACCGAGACAATTAAGAGTGAGGAATTACGTATACAAGACTAGGAGTTATAGGAAAAGCACAGGGACACAAGGTATACTAATCTTCACGCTAGAGTGGCCGTCTCAGCGACTTCTACAATACATACACACCAGGCCAACATATAAGGGACAAACAGGAGAGGGCAGGGGAACGACGGAGGGGTGGATATATGTGAGAGTGTAGAACTTTGGACAGATGGAAAGAAATATCTGAGCAACGTATATGGGGGATGTAGGGAGGGTAAAGTGTCAGTGAAAGCGTAAACAAAAGAGGAAGAGGGGCGACATTGTGTTGATATGAACATCAATAGTGTTTATTTTGTAGGCTCCTAGCATTCCATGGAAGGATGCGTACTACCATTATTAAAGATAAGGTGTAAACTTTCGCGAAGTTGACTAAGAACTGGTAAGATAGTGGGGTGATCGCCAAGTAGTTGAGTAAGCTGCATGAGAATGTGGAGAACACACTGATGAACATGTTCTCGCTGAGGAAGTGTAGTACCTGTTTGCGGATGCTGTGCGGGTTGCAGAGGCACTGACGGGCTCGATGTTGAGGGAGTGGGCTGACTGGGTTGAATGGGGTATTGAGAACTCAGAGATTGAGAGGGGTGCGAGGATGTAGTGGATTGCACTAGCTGGAGATATGCAGCTCTATCATAGCCGGGAGAAGGTTTAGGTGGCAAATCCTTAACAACCACTTGTGTGAATTTGCGTTTGCGAGGGGCGTCTGGTAATGGAGAAGGATGTTGAGAGGGTAGGGGAGGAAATTGGTGAACGTTATGATACTCCGAATAAGTAGGTGGAAATAGTCGAGCAGAAGCTTCTGAGAAGGAAATGTTATCAGTGCACATAAGTTTTTTGATTTCCACTTGCTTCTGATGAACAGCACAGTCTGATGAACCCGTTTCGTGTTCCTGATTGCAATGCACACATAACTTGACATTAGCAAGGCAGTCAGAGGTAGAATGGTTCATACCACAGTTGCGACAGCGAAAGTTAGTGGACTGGCAATTGCGGAGGGTGTGTCCATAACGCTGGCATTTGGAACAAATAATGGGGTAAAATATAAAGGGAGTGACTTCTAACATTACATGATAGATTGAAACATATTTGGGCAACGTTTTGGAGCAAAAAACAATCTTGATGGAGCCAGTAGGTAGATATACTGTCTGACCATCGTGGAGGGATTTACGGCGTAGGCGATGAACAGAATGAACTTTGACGTCAATCTGAAGTAAAGTAAGAATATCGGATTCAGTTAGATCTTTCTCAACACCGCGTATAATGCCTACGCGGAAGATATTTGAGTGAGGAATAAAGGCATGTAACTTTTGTGTCTCAAGGAACTTATTCTGCAGAAAGTCATTAGCATGATGAGGAGAGTGAAAGTTTACCTGAATCCTGTTACGGCCTTTATACTGGATGGATTTAATAGGAAATTTCCTTTCATGGAGTAGACGCCCTATAGCCATAGGGTGTAGATTGCCAATATTATTACCTTGTTTGGATGAAACAAAAACAAGATATGGTCCTGGGTGGTTTAATGGGTATAAATTACATGCACTAGTATTAGGAGGTTGAGCAGGAGGGGGAGGGTTAGGATTGCATTGAGTCGCAGTTTGCAACGAAGGGGTAGGAGTAGAATTAACATTCACGGTTGTATCCATTTTCACTACTTCTTCTCGTTCAACATTACTATTGGACGCGGGATGAAAGTCCCGAGTACCTCCACTATCAGAACTCATGCCACCACTGCCGTCTGGATTACAAGGACTGACCAGCAAGCCAATTGTTTACACTGGTCCAAAGCAGGCCAAAATCGAAGAAAAAAGAAAGAAAGAGAAGAAAAAGAGAAAATAAATAAACCCATCAAAGACTATCAATCTTTATCTACCTTCCTGACAGCGGCGTATACTGAGAGCTACCAAGACTATCGGCGAAGCCCAAATCTCAATTGAGAATTATGATGTAAGCATCTGACACATTGTTCCATTTACAAAATTTAAGCAGTTAAAAAAATCGTCATACGTATTTCTGAGAGCAAGGCATCGGAGACAGATATTGCAGCCCAGACTCTCGTCCATCTCCCCTCGACCCACTTCATGCGGAATGCTGGCGCATGTCCGATAGGTGCTAGACGCGGGGTGATAGCTATGCTAGGCTTGTAGGCTTCGTTCCGTCAGATCGCCACTGCTAACTATGAACCATGCGTTATTCATCGTATATACTTCCTCACCTCATACTTCCGACTTAATTAGGTACTTATATAGATAACAGAGCGCTGGTATTTCACTCTCGTTTACTTCTACATCCTTGTAGGAAGACAATGCAGGGCGGCTCTTATAAGAGGAATATAGTTTTTTTTATAGGTAGACTAGCTGATGTACCCGTGCTTCGCTACGGGATTCTCAGAAATACTGACGTGGTTTTCCTAACTTAAGTCAACAGAGGACATTACAAAAACTTCAGTAGGAATGTAGCGATTAAAAGCAATGTTATCATATAAAATACTCGATAAAACGGAAAATCGCACTCTTCTGCCATTATTCCGTTAAATATGCACACTGCTCATTCCAATCAGTACCTCAGAGTAGGGAAAGAATAGCTCGAGTGCTATGATGAATCAGTGTGTAAAGTACGATAACAGTAGTATCAGAATATGTATGAACCAGAGGAATGGCATGCTAAAGAAGAAAGTTATCTAACTCCCCATCTAATTCCCGTCAATAATCATGCAGGCTGTTACACTCGGTACGACGGGACAAGTTGGCCGTGGGGTTAGGGACGCTTAGTTGTGAGCTTGTATCCGGGAGATAGCGGATTCGAACCCCACTGTCGGCGGCCCTGAAGATGGTATTCCGTGGTTTCCGTTTTTCACACCAGGCAAATGCTGGGGCTGTACCTTAATTAAAAACAAAGCCGCATCCTTCACACTCCTAGCCCTTTCTATCCCATCGTCGCCATAAGACCTATTTGTGTCGGTGCGACGTAAAGCAAATTTTAAAAATACCCGGTACGCAGCAGTAATCTTATCTATCGGAGATGAGTGACAACAGAAGACACAAAGCACATCACAACAAACAATAGTCAACGTAATGCTATTGTTGATCCATTTTATGAGCTCTCTATATTGTGGTCCTTCACATTTAGTTTTCTTTCGAGTCTGTGATATTAGGGCGGCTTATAAAATTGTTTATAGCGTAGACTATAGTTCCTTATTCTTCGACGTCACATACCGATTTTCATTAAATCCTGTTTACTAATTTTCTCGTGACCCCGCGCTCATATGTACTTAGCAACAAAAATCCAAATTCATGAATATCTCTGTGATCATAGCCGGTACGGTAACAATGTATAAGACATAAATGATCGGAAATATAATACTACATAACTCATAACATTAGTTATATAGTATTTATCGATACGACCACTAATAACATAATTATTTGGAAATTAAATTTTAGCCCTACCCGCAAACTACCATTTCGTTCAGCGTGAATACAATTCGTTATGGCCTAGATTATAGCGACTTATTCCCCGACTTAGTATATCGATTTTTATTGAAATAGGGCCACTAATAACAAAAAATTGAGAATTCCATTGTAGATCTTCCCCTAAACTATCATTTTTCTCAGCGTGAATACAATTATTTATGTCCTAGATTGTAGCGACTTATTCCTGGACGTTCTCTACCGATTTTCGTTAAGATACGACCATAATGACAAATATTATTTTTTAGGCCTTTCCCTAAACTACCATTTCCCTCAGTGTGAGTAAAATTATTTATGTCCTAAATTATAACAATTTATTGCGCGACATTATATACTGATTTTCATTAAGATACGACCACTAATAACATAAATATTTGAGAATTAAATTTTAGGCGACAGACAGACAGACAGACAGATACCATGTTGTAAAAGGAAGCAATCCTATTTTCTCAGGCAAATCCCTGTTTCCGATTATGTTTTTGCTTACAGCACATGACATTGTTTATGTGTGCATGTTTTGGGCGCCTCATCGTCCATTGTGGTTTACGCTTCGGTGTGATTTTTCTAATATTTCGTAACCACGTGATTTGCAATGTATTTAAATTCCTTCGCGATACCAGTGTACTGTTCAGCATCTTGTTACGTTTACCGTGTTAAGGCGTGGTATTAAGGGTCAGGGAACGACCACATAGGTAGAAAAGAGCCCATATGTAAAACCTGTCATTTTTTATAGCACATGCAAGGATGTCGACTAGAAAAGTTCAGATGTAGTGTTAATTAGACATATGTGCCATGCAGACGTAACTATTTTCCTTGCGTTTATCAGTTATTATGTGGATCAGTCGTTCTTGTCAATGCTGGTGCGGATCGGGTCGACTGGCGTCTGATCATTGGGCCAGCGGTCCCCGGCTCCAAGTCTCATTTAAGTAGAAGGGAAATGGAGCCAAGC
Source organism: Anabrus simplex (assembly GCF_040414725.1). NCBI lineage: Eukaryota > Metazoa > Arthropoda > Insecta > Orthoptera > Tettigoniidae > Anabrus > Anabrus simplex. The sequence continues at coordinate 83,336,228 of NC_090270.1, forward strand.
CTTTCTTAGTGTAAGGGGCTTCTTCTTTTTCGCCTGATGACTTACCGTTCTTGCAAGACCGACTACAATATATCAGACCTTAATGTTACTATCGATTGGGAGGAAAATGGCGACTTCGTGGGCGAGATTTTGAGACATGTGGTTGGTTCATATATGTACTACCAACTCAAGTGAGCAGGCGGATTGATTTGTCCTTAATTGGTGACTCAGAAAATAGGATAATTATTGAAGAACTACAAAGTGGCACTCTGTCAGAGGCAGCAACAAAACTAGAAAAGATCATTAAAAAGGCTGTCATCTCCAACGACATTCGCCAAAGAAAAGCGAAGCCTTGGTTTACTATGGCGTGTTTCAATGCAAGGAAAATTGCTTTACAAGCCTTACAGGATGCAAAAGTGCAACGGACAAAGGAACGGTTAGCAGTTTACGCTAGGTTAAGAAGAGATTATAAAGTCATTGTCGCAGAAGCTAAGAAACAGTTCAGAGAGAAGGAAGAGAGACTACTAATTGAGGAAGCGAAACAGAATCCATATAAAGCCCTTCGCCCAAGGCAACCATCATTCCCAAAGAATATACCGATGAGTGTATGGGAGACACATCTAACTGCAATCCTACAGGAGAGAGATACGCGGCCGGTTAACTTTCATTTAGCCCACACGGAGGCTAGCGTCCATTACGAGGAATTCACACTTGATGAAATATCAGATACCATCTATAACCTGAAAGACAAGAAAGCATGTGGCCCTGATCTCTTATTCAACGAACATTTGAAAGCTACTTTCCCAGTATTACAGAACTCGATATCACTACTACTAAACGAATGTATGCGTCAAGGTAGAGTACCAGAAAGTTGGAAACGATCGACAATTAAGATGTTATATAAAGGGAAAGGTGATACAGCAGATCCCAATTCTTATAGAGGTATCGCACTGGAGTGTATTCTCTTAAAGACCTTGACTGCTTTAGTTCATAAACGCATTACAGAGTTCATTGCGGACAAACTCCCAGATTCTCAATTTGGTTTCAGGAGTGGTAGGTCAACACTTCAGGCAGTTCAGTGCCTTCAACGGGACATAGAGGAAGCCTTGGATCAACCTAGAGGAAAACTTCATGCCATCTTCATTGATTATTCAAAGGCTTTTGACACGATTGACAGAACTATTCTATTAGAGAAGTTACAAAATATCACCGACCATAGTTTCTATCTTCTTCCACTAATCAAAGATCTGCTCACCAGCAATTGGATAGAAATCAGTGATGGCATTACCAAATCAGGTCCCATTTTACAAACTATTGGTGTACTCCAAGGTGACCCGTTGAGCCCTTTGCTCTTCATTATTGCAACGGCAGACATTACAAAATCGATAACGTCTAGTAATGTCAAATTACTCATGTATGCAGATGACATGGCCTTAACGTCCATCTCAGAGTCTGACCTGCAAAGTAATTTTAACAAAGTGAGTAAATGGGCAGAAGATACTAAGCTGAGACTGAATGAGGATAAGACCGTCTCGATGACTTTTAGGAGAGGAGGCAAGAATGGAACATTTTACTACGGAGACCGGCAGTTAAGATCAGTATCAAGTTTCCGGTACTTGGAAATAACATTTCAATCGGCTGGAAAACAATTTTCCCTTCATGTCAAAGAAAGACTAAACGCGGCCATTAAAGCAATGGGTGACATCAAACTTCTCAGCAGCTTGTCACTGACGACGGCCATAGAGTTGTTTCATCTCAAAGTCAGTCCAGTTGCGTCCTACGGAATAGAAAACATATGGGTGCATCTTACCAAGGCACAATTGCAAAGTTTAGAGAGTGTAAAATCAGCATTTCTTAAAAGAGTACTTTGTCTATCCAAGTACACTCCTTCGCGCCTCGTTTACGTACTGACAAGAGAACTGTTCTATGTAGAAGAGCTGCGTCTGAAGTTCCTGCTTCCCACCACCGCGGCGTATAAGGCACTACTGCAGGAACTTCTTCAAAAGAGGAACAACATATCGGACGATTTTTACCTCAGTGACGCAATGATTAATTTAGAGTGGATGCAAGGAGGTTATAAATTAAGACATATATCAACAAGGCTCGCCGTGCATGGATTTCACCATAAACTGTGTGAATCCATGCAATTTCATGACCCCTGCCATGACTGTAAGTGCAGAAGATGTGGTGAACTCTGTGAGAGATACCATGTACTAAGGTGCAAATTGAGAACAGAATCTCTGAGACACTTTTGTGAATCAGTGTAATACTTGTATTCATGCACATTGTGCGCAATTAAATATTTATTATATATGTGTTTACATTCCGTTAAAGAGTGTTATTTTGATCGAGTTATTGAAGTATAAAGTATATGTTTGGTAAAATAGTAATCTATAACGGTTTATCAGTATGGTGTTTTGTTAGAAGTTTATTTGATGGAATTTTTAATGTATAATAGTGTTTATATTGCCGTGCTGTAACATAGCATAAAATGGGTCATCCTGCTGCGTTCGTGGTTGTAGATATAATTATACCGTTGCTGAAGCTTTTAAATTCCCTGAAGATAGATCTCTACAGGAGAAATGGATAAGGAATATTCACCGGGAAAAATTGGAAGTCAAAGACCAAACTATCGTAGGCTTTGTCTGTAACCAAAATTTGTGGTTAGGGAAGATATCTTTCCAACCGATAATGGTGAGCCTATTCGTTTTTGTTTTCTTATTCAGTCGGAGTAATTTCATGTAAGTTGACGATAAGTATTAGTTTCTATGTAGAATATAAGTGTGTGAGTGTATTTATATGAGTCAGTGGTCACTAAGATCTGTAATTATACGCAGTCATGTGAGAATATGTTTGTTTTGATCGCGTTATGAACCGGATTTAAATCGAACTATGGCAGTGCCTCTCATACATCTATTCTTAAGTTCGATAAGGAATGAAGCATTAAGAGAGAAGTGGATCAGGAACATACATCGTGAATATTTCTACAAAACAGTAGTGTGCATATGTCATCTGACAGTAAGTCTGAGATTAGGGAAAACTGGGTATAGTGCGCATTGGTATCACCTAAATATCACTATAAAATTTGTCACAAATGGAACATAATAATTACTTTTACACATATCAAGTCAAAAATCCCTGGCAAATTAAGAAATATATGTTTTTTGGAGAATATGAATACGTACTTTACTACTTTACAAGTGCATTTGGTGTTGCGCTCACACTGACACACGTATGTCTTTTGTCTTACACTTTGAACAATTTCGTGTGTGATATCTGTGTTCACTGAAGTTCTTTGCTTTCGTTTCATTCTTCACTTGTCAATGACATCATTTCATGAATTGTATCGCGATATGCAATATTTAATAGGCGACAAAATGATATGGCCAATGTACATAAGAAAAACTCAGTGGACTAGTGATTTCGTTCGAACAGAAATAAAAATATTTATTGGTCCAGGGATCATGCTATTTTTCTTTTGACCTCCATTTTGCTGTTTGTACTGCCAAAGATAATGAGAATCTACAGACATAGCACTCCTATTCCACGGTGCTAGCCCTGGACCTGAAGAAAGTAACAAAAACGGCACCAGCAGCGTAGTACGACATAAACCAGTCCTGTCTACAAGCCTTAAGTATGTTTTCATATTTCTCAAATAACGACGGTATTTCTTAATTTGCCAGGGATTTTTCACTTGATATGTGTAAAAGCAATTATTATGTTCCATTTGTGACAAATTTTATAGTGATATTTGGGTGATACCTTTGCGCATCATACCCGTCTGTGCTTCAAAGTGTCGTGTGATTTAGATGCAATAATTGTATTTTGAAAGAATCTATGCTTGCCTGCGGGAACATTTGGCTAGACCTTGGTGTATAACAAAACTTTTATAGTGTGACAGATGGAGCAATCTGTACACTGTTACACAGAAGAAATAGTGACTTGCAGGGATGGTGGTGGCAGTGATTATTGTTTTAAGAGGAAGTACAACTAGGCAACCATCCTCTATATAACACTAATCACAGAGAAAGAATGGAAGGGGTCCGACACTTCGAAAAATGAAGGTATCGGCCGAAGGAAGACAAGGGGCACAAAGGGCATGAAAATGACAGACTCCCTACGAATCCATACGTAATACCGTTGGGGTCTGAAAAGAACAAGTATTGACCAAGGGAGGTCGGATAGGATAGATGAAAGTGAGGAGCCTGGAACAATTGGAAGCAATACCAGGACTCAGCTGAGGGCCCCGTGGTCGCCAACCCACGCTCCAAAGTTCAGAGCCCCTGGGGCTCCTTTTAGTCGCCTCTTACAACAGACAGGGGATACCGTGGGTGTTATTCTACCGCCCCCACCCACAGGGGGGACTTGCAGGGATTAGCTTTGTTTGTAACTCAGGGGTTTTATTGTACCAATACCTTCCGATTCATGCTGTGGATATCAGCTATCAAGCAGTCTACACCAAATTGTAGCTCGTCCATGTAGTTTAAAGACATCATTGTTTAGAGTCAATAGAGTTGTTTTACTCATGTTATTCAATGGGGAAAAATCCTATTATATCTTTAGTGTTTGAACGCTTCATTTCTAAGTTTACCATCATGGTTGGAAGTGCTACTATATCATATGTCATTATACGATTTAAGAGTTTCCAGTAAGGAAGGCTTAACATCACCGGGGCTGTTCATTGAGCTGGCGTAATCATTTCGGGTGTACTTCATTTTCATCGAGTGCTGAACATTAGAAATTGTCCACCACTTCGAAACTAAGGCAACACGTTATGTTTCGTAGTTCTTATGAGAGTGAATACATTGAGGAATTTCGAACCTTAAATTTTTTTTAAACATTCCGAATGATGTTATAAATATCATTTAAACAGTTTTATAATGTATTTCCATCTATCCAGCGAAGTGTAATCTAAGAGAAAACGTTATTTGACTAGTGAAATTTCGAAATAATCAGCTTGTTGTTCTCTTTTGCTGTGGGGTTGTCCATTTATTCTAGCACAATATGTGTGATTCTAGTTGTTTATATGTGATGAGTACTTGTTCGCGAAGCGTTTTCATCGGTGCAACAGTGATTTTCCCTATGATGTCACATTTATCATGTTAAATTACCTACAACCGTTTGCAAAATACGTACGTGATCCTTTCGTAATTTCTGGCTGATTGAACCAGATATTGTGTAGCTCTTTCAGTGGTATCAACACAATAATTTAATGTGACGCTGGGCTGAGTGGCTCAGACGGTTGAAGCTCTGGCCTTCTGACCCCAACTTGGCGGGTTTGATTCCGGCTCAGTCCGGTAGTATTTGAAGGTGCTCAAATACGTCAGCCTCGTGTCGGTAAATTTACTGGCAGGTAAAACAACTCCTGTGGCACTAAATTCCGACATCTCCGAAAGTCGTGAGTTGGTTTTTTGTCGAAATGAAGTTATTGCGTGCTACCCTAACCTTCATCAGTCGGCAGCTTCTGCGTCCACGACGTCCACCATCTTGGTCTTGATATTACGGTCTGGTTCTTGCTACTCTCCACCGTTCAAAGATAGCGAATCGAGTAGCCGGAATTGTTGGAAATGTGGGTTTGTTTTGGTTTGTTGTTATCGTATGTAGTCGATGACATTTTATGAAAGTTAACGATAAATGTTAGTTTCTTTGTAGAATATAAATGTGCGAGTGTATTTATATGAGTCAGTGGATACATAGGATCTGTAATTACACAGTAATGTGAGAATGTGCTTCGTTTTGATCGTGTTTTTACCCATTAAAGATCATGCGTGCTCTAGGTGGACCAGTTTTAAATCTATTGCAATGCCTCTCATACAACTATTCTTAAGCTTTCTACGGAATAGAACATTAGAAGATAAATCTATTAGGAATATACATCGTGATTATTTTGAAGTTCAAGGCAAAACCGTAGCGTGCACACATCATTTTGAGAATAAATCTGAGGTTAGGGAAGCCAGTTCTCTAATACCAAACGGTGATCTTATTCGTGTTCCTCGGAAAATATTAACTTAAATAGAATATAATTTATATTGTGTTATTCCGACAGTGTCTATCAGCTTCGAAATGTCTAGTGATTTAGATGCAAGTGTATTTTACAATAATCTGTGCTTTGCCTGCGGAAATGTTTGGCTGGATCTTGGAGTATAACAAAACTTACAAGTGTGACAGATTAAGCAATCTGTATACTGTTACACAAAATAAATAGTGACATAGAGGGATTAGCTGGGTTTGTAACGTAGGGTTTTACACTACCAACACCTTCCGATTCATGCTGTGGCTATTTGTTATCAAGCAGACTGCGCCGAACTGAAGCTCGTCCATGTGGTTAAATATCAATGTTTAGTCAATAGAGTTTTTACACTCATGTTCTTTAATGGACAAAAACCTATTATACTTCGTATCTTTAGTGTCTGAACATTTCATTACTATGGTTGCTATCACTGTGTGAAGTGCTGTTATGCAATATGTCAACATTATATTAACATTGCCAGGGCAATTCATTGGGTTAACAATCATTTCAGGTGTACTTGATCTGAGTGACTCTGACGGTTAAGACGCTGGCCTTCTGATCCCAAGTTGGTAGATTCGATCGTGGCTCAGTCCGGTGGTATTTGAAGGTGCTCAAATACGTCAGCCTCGTGTCGGTAGATTCACTGGCACGTAAAGGAACTACTGAATGACTAAATTCGGCATGTCCACGTTTCTGAAACCCGTAAAAAAATGTAGTTAGTGGCACGTAAAGCCAATAACATTATTATTTCGGGTTAATTCCCATTCATTGGGTGGTCAACTTAAGAAGTTGTCGCCCATTCAAAGCTAAGACAACAAGTTACGTTTCACAGTTCTCATGAGAGCGAATAAATCGAGGAACTTCGCACAATTTATTTTGAAACATTCAAAATAATGTTAGAAATATCATTTTAACAGTTTTATCATGTACTTTTATCTATCCAGCGAAGTGAAATCTAAGAGAAAAAGTGATCTGACGAATTGAAATGCCTAAATAATCAGCTTGTTGGTATCCTTTCTAGTAGAATATATGTGCTTCTAGTTGATTATATGTAGTGCGTACTTGTTGGCGAAGCGTTTTCATATGTGTAAAAGTGATTTTCCCTACGATGTTCCATTTATCATTAAATTACCGCCGTTTATATAATATGTACGTGTTATTTTCGTGTTAGCCAATACCAGCAATTCGGCTACTTCGGCCGCCATGTTTATATATTATATTATATTATATTATATTATATTATATTATATTATATTATATTATATTATATTATATTATATTATATTATATTATATTATATTAGGATTGGAGTCGGTCTTGGTTGGTGGCACACACTTGTCACTGCAATCTGTAACTATATACATTTATGTGCACTTACACTGACTGACAGAGCAAATGCAACACCAAGAAGGAGTGGTCAGAACTTTATGCCAATTGCAGGGTAGACTGACGTCACTGAGGTATGCTCATGATGTGAAATGCGCCGCTATGCCGCGCACGTAGCGAACGATAAATGGGACGCGGCGTTGGCGAATGCCCCACTTCGTACCGTGATTTCTCAGCCGACAGTCATTGTAGAACGTGTTGTCGTGTGCCACAGGACACGTGTATAGCTAAGAATGCCAGGCAGCCGTCAACGGAGGCATTTCCAGCAGACAGACGACTTTACGAGGGGTATGGTGATCGGGCTGAGAAGGGCAGGTTGGTCGCTTCGTCAAATCGCAGCCGATACCCATAGGGATGTGTCCACGGTGCAGCGCCTGTGGCGAAGATGGTTGGCGCAGGGACATGTGGCACGTGCGAGGGGTCCAGGCGCAGCCCGAGTGACGTCAGCACGCGAGGATCGGCGCATCCGCCGCCAAGCGGTGGCAGCCCCGCACGCCACGTCAACCGCCATTCTTCAGCATGTGTTCCAATATCGACCAGAACAATTTCCCGTCGATTGGTTGAAGGAGGCCTGCATTCCCGGCGTCCGCTCAGAAGACTACCATTGACTCCACAGCATAGACGTGCACGCCTGGCATGGTGCCGGGCTAGAGCGACTTGGATGAGGGAATGGCGGAACGTCGTGTTCTCCGATGAGTCACGCTTCTGTTCTGTCAGTGATAGTCACCGCAGACGAGTGTGGCGTCGGCGTGGAGAAAGGTCAAATCCGGCAGTAACTGTGGAGCGCCCTACCGCTAGACAACGCGGCATCATGGTTTGGGGCGCTATTGCGTATGATTCCACGTCACCTCTAGTGCGTATTCAAGGCACGTTAAATGCCCACCGCTACGTGCAGCATGTGCTGCGGCCGGTGGCACTCCCGTACCTTCAGGGGCTGCCCAATGCACTGCTTCAGCAAGATAATGCCCGCCCACACACTGCTCGCATCTCCCAACAGGCTCTACGAGGTGTACAGATGCTTCCGTGGCCAGCGTACTCTCCGGATCTCTCACCAATCGAACACGTGTGGGATCTCATTGGACGCCGTTTGCAAACTCTGCCCCAGCCTCGTACGGACGACCAACTGTGGCAAATGGTTGACAGAGAATGGAGAACCATCCCACAGGACACCATCCGCACTCTTATTGACTCTGTACCTCGACGTGTTTCTGCGTGCATCGCCGCATGGTGGTCCTACATCCTACTGAGTCGATGCCGTGCGCATTGTGTAACCTGCATATCGGTTTGAAATAAACATCAATTATTCTTCCGTGCCGACTCTGTTTTTCCCTAACTTTCATCCCTTTCGAACCACTCCTCCTTGGTGTTGCATTGTCACTGTCAGTCAGTGTATAACAAGGTTATTAAATCTAAAGCCTGCCCTGCGTTCTCAGGCTTATTATCAAATACTGTACTTCACATACGCTTTAATTTTAAGATTTCAGTGTAACTTTCATTTCATGTCTGATTGTGAGATTGCAAAAGAATATTATACTTCCAAAATGAGTTTACAAAATGAAGCATTAGCTATAGTAGAGTTGAGACGTCAAGAAATATGTATTCGTACATGGCAGAGCCCTCTTCAGTAATCCTACATACTCCCACTTTGAGTCGTGACTAATTTCCAACGACTCAAACTAAAACAATGAATCAGAATTAAACACACGAGTAAAATTATTCAAAATGAAACAGTCAGTGAAAGTCAATCACAATAGTAGTATAATTGGATGGTTCTAGCAAATACAGTAGAGACAATACGCGACACTTACGGATTTCGCCTTGCTAAAATGGGAGACAATTCGACGGTGGCGCTCCTAGTGACTTGACCTGAACAAATCGCGCTAAATTCAAATATCAATGGAAATGTATATACGGAAATGGATGAATAAATTACGTCTAGAAAAAAAGTGGTATTGAGATATTAACTTCGAAGTTGCTAAAGCAATTCTGGAAAAATGAATGAAGAATTATTTAAAAGGTTATTATTCAAAGACTGAAATTAGACACACAAACAAGATATGAAATAGACTGCTGTGAAATGGCTTGATCTTTCATTTATACATTACTTTTTTAGCTTTAGCATTCCTGCCTGAACTTTTACGGTTGGATTTCTTTTTCCTCATTTGAAAACATTGTATGATCACATTAAGACACTTGCCAATAAAAATATCGGCACATTCCTTACACACATGATGCAATGAATTAAAATTTAAAGCTGGACAATTTTCCTTTTAACATGAAGCCTACTAACAGAAAGAAAATCTATAAAATTCCGGCTTTAATCTGAGAAGAGGGATTAAAGAAAGAAAAGTATGAAAATGTTGTCGATAGTGATGCTTTGAGGAATATTTACGTACAATTAGCGTAAAATTGTTACATACCCTTGGCTGTATAGTCGAGGAATTTTAAAGTCGCTGGCCTGGAAATGATCTGAACCGATCTTATAATTCTTATATAAGCGTAACGTCCCTTCTTTCTTGTACACCTTATCCAAATCGCTTCTGTGACATTTCAAAACCCACAGATCACACCTACAAGAACACATCGGTATTGAAGGTTAACTGCTGCACTATACAATAAAATATGCGTATTACATTTTTTTTGCTAGGGGTTTTACGTCGCGCCGATACAGATAGGTCTTATGGCGACGATGGGATAGGAAAGGCCTAGGAGTTGGAAGGAAGCGGCCGTGGCCTTAATTAAGGTACAGCCCAAGCATTTGCCTGGTGTGAAAATGGGAAACCACGGAAAACCATCTTCAGGGCTGCCGATAGTGGGATTCGAACCTACTATCTCCCGGATGCAAGCTCACAGCCGCGCGCCTCTACGCGCACGGCCAACTCGCCCGGTCGTATTACATTTTATGCCAGTTAAAATATGGGTCGAACAGGTCAGAAGATTATGAAGTACTATAAAAATCTCTGTCACTGGAAGAATATATATGCAAACACAATATTACTTACATGTTCTTGTCACGAGGGAACCTGAAGAACGACCGCGCATTTTTCTCTACTTCGTAATTACTGCAGTCAAACACGGCACATACCTTTCCCCTCATGTTGAGAGGAGATATCAAGGAATGACACCCGCTACTATTTATTTATGTCAACTCACTGAAAACGCATAAAACTTTACACAAATATTCACGTGCTCTTATGACAGTATCAGTACTGTTCAGGTCTATCCGCTAGAGTGAGCTCCAATAGCTGTCCCTCGATATCTCGCTCAGTGTCGCGTATTGTCTCTACTGTATTTGGTTCTAGCGCCACCTCCACCTCCGGCTCTCGGGAGAGGCCTCCACCTCCCGAAGGAAATTTGAATTTTGGCGGGAGATTTGGATTTTGGCGCGAGATTTGAATATGTAAACAAAGCCACGTGCTTTTTGACAGCTGTCATCGACAACAACGCTTCGCTAATCTCACTGCTGCCAACTTGACGGGCCTAAACCTCAGTGCTGCCAACTTAACCTTACTAGCGCTGTACCCCCCGGTATATTTCATCTAAACTTCACTTCCTCTCTTCCTTCCATAATCGTAACACTCGCTCGGGCTCCACTTTAGCAAATACAGTAGAGACAATACACGACACTGAGCGAGATATCGAGGGACAGCTATTGGAGCTCACTCTAGCGGATAGACCTGAACAGTACTGATTCTGTCATAAGAGCACGTGTATTTTTGTGTGAAGTTTTTGGTGTTATTTATGCGTTTTCAGTGAGTTCACATAATTAAATAGTAGCGTGTGTCATTCCTTGCTATCTCCTCTCAACATGAGGGGAAAGATATGTGCTGTGTTTGTCTGCAGTAATTACGAAGTAGAGAAAAATGCGCGCTCGTTCTTCAGGTTCCCTCGTGACAAGAACATGTAAGTAATATTGTGTTTGCATATATATTCCTCCAGTGACAGAGATTTTTATAGTACTTCATAATCTTCTGACCTGCTCGACCCATGTTTTAACGGGCTTAAAATATAATGCGCATATTTTATTGTATAGTGCAGCAGTTAACCTTCAATACCGATGTTGTTGTAGGTGTGATCTGTGGGTTTTGAAATGTCACAGAAGCTATTTGGATAAACTGTACAAGAAAGAAGGGACGTTACGCTTGTATAAGAATTATAAGATCGTTTCAGATCATTTCCAGGCCAGCGACTTTAAAAATCCTCGACTATACAGCCAAGGGTATGTTACATTTTTACTGTAATTGTACGTAAATATTCCTCAAAGCATCACTATCGACAACATTTTCAAACTTTTCTTTCTTTTATCCCTCTTCTCAGATTAAAGCCGGGATTTTATAGATTTTCTTTCTGTTAGTAGGCTTCATGTTAAGAGGAAAATTGTCCAGCTATTAAATGTTAATTCATTGCATCATATGTGTAAGGAATGTGCCAATATTTTTATTGACAAATGTCTTAATGTGATGATACATTGTTTTTAAATGAGGATAAAAGACAAATCCAACCGTAAGATTTCAGGCAGGTATGCTAAAGCTAAAAAAGTAATGCATAAATGAAAGATCAAGCCATTTCACAGCAGTCCATTTCACACCTTGTTTATATGTCTAATTTCAGTCTTTGAATAATAACTTTTTAAATAATTCTTCATTCATTTATCCAGAATTGCTTTAGCAACTTCAAAGTGAATATCTCAATACCACTTTCTTTCTAGACGTAATTTATTTATCCATTTCCGTATATACATTTCCATTGATATTTGAATTTAGCGCGATTTGTTCAGGTCAAGTCACTAGGAGCGCCACCGTCGAATTGTCTCCCATTTTAGCAAGGCGAAATCCGTGAGTGTCGTGTATTGTCTCTACTGTATTTGACTTTAGCTATTCCTCTTCACCACTCTTCTGTGTATAATAAATCTTTCATTGTAACCGGATCCAGGCTTTGGAATTCCCTGCCAGTAAGTGTCAGGAGCATTGACTCCTTCCTCAAATTTAAAATATCTTGCCGAGACTTCCTGTTGAGAGATACCGATTGAAGTGTGTACTGGTGTGTATTGTGTGCGTGTGATTGGTTATTGTAAAATTAAAAATTGTTTCTGTTAGTTTTATATAATATAAACGTAAGGGTAGTTGATAAGTGTGTACATTGTAAGTGTATGTGCAAGTGTCTGTGTGAGATAGAAAAGAGGACTGAAGTAACGAGCTAATAAGATAATAAGCTGCATATTGTGTGGATGTGTAACTTAAGCTTAATTTAGGAAATAGTATAAGTAGTGTAATTAGTATAATCAGTAATAGGTAACCTTAATATTATTTATTGTATTGTGGTTAAGTGTAAGAGAGGGCCATGTGCCCTAACTTCGCCACATGAAAAAAGCCATAATAAATAAATAAAATAAATAAATTTGAATCGGTAAACAAATCCACGTGCTTTTTTGACAGCCACGTGCTTTTTGACAGACAACAACGCATCGCTAACCTCAGTGCTGCTATCTTGACGGGCCTAAACCTTAGTGCTGCCAACTTAAACTTACTAGCGCGAGATTTGAATCGGTAAACAAATCCACGTGCTTTTTTGACAGCCACGTGCTTTTTGCCAGCCGTCATCCACAACAACGCATCGCTAACCTCAGTGCTGCCATCTTATCGGGCCTAAAACTTTGCGCTGCCAACTTAACCTTACCAGCGCGAGATTTGAATCGGTAAACAAATCCACGTGCTTTTCTGACAGCTGTTACCCGCCATCCTTAATCAACAGAGCACCGTGCTGCTATCTATATCGTAGTAGCGAGCAATTTAGTCCGCTATCTTTAATCTACAGAGCACCGTGCTGCCCTCTTTATGGCTACTACCTTAAGCAGGTAGTAGCGGGCAATTTGAAAAGTTCCGTTAGCTGTCATCGACCATCTTTAATCAAGAGAGCACTGTGCTGCACTCTTTAGCTAGATACCTTTGAAATGTGGTGGTGGCAAATTCTACGTACTCTTGTTTGGAAACAAACCCACGTGTTTTTTGACAGCTGCCATCCGCCATCTTTAATCAAGAGAGCACCGTGCTTAATTTCATATTGCGGCCCTTCCGACCCTTTATAATAAGGCAAGACACCAGCCAACATTATGGAACAATAATCAAGAAAAGGACTGCTAGATTGAGAAGATATTGAGCATGCTGCTGTTTCTAAAGCTTTAAATTTCATTGGTGTTCTTTCCTTGTCACAGGCTTTTCGCCTGCATGTTATATCAGGCTTGGTTTCTCAAAAATGTTTGCTCCCGCTCCCATCCTGACCAATTTAATGTGATGGGTTTCTACAAGGATGTTTTTCGACAGTGATTTCAACATGTTTTCTTATTGTTACTAAAACAATATTTTGTAAACTATGAGGTCCACAACCTAACCATGTGCTACTATTGTTCATTTCCATCTGCATCATTTGTTTTTTCATTCCTTTTGTTTTCTTAGGTTAACACAGTTTTTAGTTTTAATTGTTATTTTAAATTAACACCTTTTCGTTGAATTTTGTCACAGTGAGTTTCTTTTTCTCCGCATACTGATGTAAATATTGTATATTTGTGCTAATTTTGTTTCCGTCTAGGCTCTCTTTCGTTTGTGTATTCATTTGCTCCTTCATTATGTTTTTTAGCATTTTTTCAACTTATATTATGTAAATTATTTCAAACTCCCCTCATTTTTCACTTAAGATGGCTCAAACGAGCCGAAACATGTTTGAATTTGTTTACTCCATCTAATGACGGAATATTTATTGTATTGAATTAGGAGGATACTCTCATTTTTTACCTTTGCAAACAGCTGGTAATTGCTTGCGTGCAGCTGGCTTATGAGCCCGTGTCCCTGCAGAAGATGTTCCATTGACCCCACAACAGCGATGTGTAAGCCTGGCCTGGTGTCGAGAAAGATCGACGTGGGTCAACGAATGGCATAGGGTCGTCTTTAGTGATGAATCGTGCTTCTGTCTTGCCCGCAGTGATCGTCAGAATCGTGTGCGCCGATGTACCGGGGAGAGGGGTCACCCAGTGCCAACACCAAGCATTATGGTCTGGGGAGCTATTGGCTTTAATGTGAAACCATAATTAGTGCTGGTTGAGGGCACTATGACTGCTCAACAGTACGTTGATAGGGTACTCAATCTAGTGATTGTCCCTATGATGGCGAACATTGGTAATGGGATGTTTCAGCAGGACAATGCCTGGGTTCACACTGCATGCATCTCCAGAGAAGCTCTCCACGACATCACAACCTTAGAATGGCCCGCCAGATCCCCGGACCTCAGTCCTATTGAGCATGTGTGGGACATGATGGGTCGACAACTGACCAACCGTCCTCAGCCACCCACAACTCTGGAACAGCTGACCCATGCAGTGGAGCAAGCATGGGCCACAGTACCTCAGGAAGCGATCCAAGGCCTTATTGACTCCATGCCTCGACGAATTCATCAATGTATTGCAGCTCCTGGTGGGCACATCCTGTATTGATTGTTCTCCAATCTTGCAGTCAGAGGGACCTGAAAATGTAATCATCGAATCACAACCGAACACTCGTCCTGTAAGTTCAATTGCAGCAATGTAGCACCACTCCTTCTGAGTGTTGCAATTTCCATTTTCTTCAGTGTAATTACGAGGGGAATTCCTCAAGGCAGTATTATTGGACCTTTATGTTTTCTTATATATATCAATGATATGTGTAAAGAAGTGGAATCAGAGATAAGGCTTTTCGCAGATGATGTTATTCTGTACAGAGTAATAAATAAGTTGCAAGACTGTGAGCAACTGCAAAATTATCTCGATAAATTTGTGAGATGGACAATAGGCAATGGTATGATGATAAACGGGGATAAAATTCCGGTTGTGAGTTTCACAAATAGGAAAAGTCCTCTCAGTTTTAATTACTGCGTTGATGGGGTGAAAGTTCCTTTTGGGGATCTTTGTAAGTACCTAGGTATTAATATATGGAAAGATCTTCATTGAGGTAATCACATAAATATGATTGTAAATAAAGGGTACAGATCTCTGCACATGGTTATGAGGTTATTTAAGGGTTGTAGTAAGGATGTAAAGGAGAGAGTATATTTGGGTCTGGTGAGACCCCAATTAGAGTATGGTTCCAGTGTATGGGACCCTCACCAGGATTACTTGATTCAGGAACTGGAAAAAATCCAAAGAAATGTAGCTTGATTTGTTCTGGGTAATTTTTTACAAAAGAGTAGCGTTACAAAAATGTTGCAAAGTTTTGGCTGGGAAGATTTGGGAGAAAGGAGACGAGCTGCTCGACTAAGTGGTATGTGAAGTCAAGTAAATATTAAAATTTATTTATTCCACCTATTCAATACATAAATAGAGATTTTAATTAAGAAATTAAATCTTGAATAAAATTAAAGGGACATGTTTCACACTTTAATTAAGAGCATCTTCAGCCTTAATCTCAATCTGAAAGGTAATTAATTAATTAATTCAAGCGTCAGGATAATGATGAAGAATGTAGTTAATAACTCCGAGTGGAGTTTAAACACAATTTTAAAAAATAGTAAAGAGACGTTTCTGCTGCTTAGAACAAGTGGGGTTTATAATAATATAAAAATGGTTAGACTGTTGTAACTCTCGTGCGAAGAGATAAAACTGTAGTCTTCTAAAAGTACAAGTGAAGAAGAGTGCTTGATGGTAAGCAGCTGTGTTAAATATTATCTGGAAGGAACGATTGAAGTCTCTTGTATATAGTCGAAAGGGAAATTAGGTTTGAAGTCTCTTTATTAATGTTGAAATTGGTTAACGTAAAGATGAGTTGGAGAGAAAACGCTTGAACTGTTCAAAACCCGATAATTTTATCCGACACCCTCAATCTTCACAAGGCCCCGCTTTACTTGTTCCAACGTAACAATTTTATTATAAACTTCACTTGAAGTGAGCAACGGTAACGTCTCTTTACTAACTTTAATATGTTTTAATACTCCATTTGGAATTATCAACTGCATTTTTTCTTTTATCATTATTTTAACGCCCTCAACCTCCACAGGATGCCACTTTACAAGGTTTAAATTTAACATTCTTACGTTCTTATAAAATTACCAGTATACAATTTGTTACCAATTATTAAACAATGACTTTCAAGAAAGTGTATAAATTTACGACTATTTGTTTTTTAAGACTTTATTAAGGCTTCATTTTAAGAATATCATAACTATTGTAAACCATTTGCTCAACATCTGAAGCACATTTCCAACATTATCCTCACATTCATATGTAATTTTAATACAATCAGGTACCTGATTAATTACCTTTCAGATTGAGATTAAGGCTGAAGATGCCCTTAATTAAAGGGCAAAACATGTCCCTATAATTTTATTCAAGATTTAATTTCTTAATTAAAATCTCTATTTATGTATTGAATAGGTGGAATAAATAAATTTTAATATGTATTTGACTTCATTGTACATTTCAATACGGACCAAAACATGAGAATTATAACATGTAAGTGGTATGTTCGAAGCTATCAGTGGAGAGATGGCGTAGGAGGACATCAGTAGACGAATAAGTTTGAGTGGTGTCTTTAAAAGTAGGAAAGATCACAATGTGAAGATAATGTTGGAATTCAAGAGGACAAATTGGGGCAAATATTCGTTTATAGGAAGGGGAGTTAGCGATTGGAATAACTTACCAAGGGAGATGTTCAATAAATTTCCAATTTCTTTGCAATCATTTAAGAAAAGGCTAGGAAAACAACAGATAGGGAATCTGCCACCTAGGCGACTGCCCTAAATGCAGATCAGTAGTGATTGATATGAATATTTTCATAAACACTAAGATAAAACAGGGTAATTAATGTTTTTGGAAATATGACTATATTTATGTTATAATAGTTGTATTCAGTTTTTATTTTCAGGTACTAAAAATGTCCATCACTAAATGGTTAGCGTGCTGGACTTTGGTCACAGGGGTCCTGGGTCGGGAATTTTAACCATCATTGGCTAATTTCTCTTGCGTGGTGGCCAGGTGTATGTGTTGTCTTCATCATCAATTCATCTTCATCATGACGCTCAGGTCGCCTACGGGTGTCAAATAAAAAGACCTGCACCTGGCGAGCCGAACATGTCTTCGGACACTCCCGGCACTAAACGCCATACGCCATTTCATTTTTTTCAGCTACTAAAAATGCCAAGGTGCTGAAGAGTAGCTGGCTGTAAGAGTAATTATAAATCACAGCACATTTTCTTTACCTCATATATGAAGAACTGAAGAAAAAGAAAGAAAAAGGCAATGAGAAACAATTCCCCACAGACTTCTCAAAAGTAAGAAAGCATGTTATATGAATAAAACAGTTTAGTGAAGAGTGCATAATCAAGACAGAACAGTTCACAGTTGATGAAGAAATAGACATTTGCAAGGGTTTATCCAAAGGTGAAGCCAGATACACCACCTTCATTTTTCCTAATTTACCACGATAGGCTACTTGACAACAGCTGGAACCTTGTGCAGAAGGTTGTGTGATGCAGAAAGTGACAATTTTGGAAAAGCAGTGGCTAGAAGCGTGAAAGACAACAGGCAGTATTTCTATTAACAATTTCGGAGATATATATAAGTATTTTTCAAGCTAAGTGAGCAATAGTCATCCTGTATTGAGAGTGAACAAAAGAGAGTGAGTGCTGTGTTGTATTGATGTTAGTGAACAACGTCGCCTACAAAATACTATAAGGCCGGTAGATAAACGGCTAACGGTGGGCGGCAAGCTAATAGTTCGTCAATCACACACCAGGTTCGTAGTTAAGCTCCCTACTTCCTCAATAATTACATACACACAGTTCCTACTAATGAAGTATTTTTATCGTAAATCCCCTCATACTTACACTATATTTACGAATATTCATTCCTACACTATCTTCTCAAACTGAACATGCAACTTCACTAGGCTGAGGTTTTTGAAAGAAGAAAAATAATAAACAGATTCCAAATTAAGGCCGCATATCTTTCACAGATAGAAACTGTGCCACTTTCTTGGTTTTGCCGTTAAGATTTTGCTGAGGTTTTAAAACCTTCCTACTGAGAGGCTGGCAGGACCTAGTGTTTACAGTGCACTATGTCTTCTGGTATAGGCTAGAGCAATATTGTTACTTTCATAGATCTGTCTCTGTCTTATCCTTGGCTTTGACAATATGTAAGTGACTGAGGTATGAGCGATGCTAGTAATGCCAATCCTTATGCAGCCAGTCCCTGCTATGAATGGTGTGAAAATATTGCTCATAGGGTCAGTTGGTGTGTACATTTCAGTGGGCTTGGCAGACTGATGTGTAATAGTAACTCTGGCTCGGTGAGGAAAGCAACGGGAAACTACATCACTCCTCATTTCCCTAGTTCGCCTCTTCAGTGATGCCGAGGCTATCTATGACAGCTGATGGCAGAGCTGTTGAGGATCCCACCAGCGTTAGTGGTGACGGACTGAACATACATACATACATACATACATACATACATACATGCTGAGAGGCTTCTCATCGACTTTTATAAATTGCTTGCACTGCTGTAAATTTTTTGTGGCCATATTATTTAAGAGTGGCTTTAGAAATTTATCTAAGCTGGGGAAGCCCATCATCACAAGTGTCACATTTTATTTCTTTGGTGAATTTGTCTGTCAGGAGATTACAGCAGTTCTTTAATAATTCTCTTTGTGGAAGGCAATGCACAACTGCAATAAACAAATCAGAGACAATTGTCAGAGATGATACAAAAGATGACTTTGGATACGTTAATCCTCCCCGGTCTTGGAATCTTATTAAGCACAGTGCTGTGTTTTGAATTGCAGGACTCAATATTTTTCTAAACAACCAACACTGTTTATTCGTTGTTCTACTACGCGGACCAACAGAATCAGCTAAGAAAACCACTGGTTTCAAGAAAAAGGTAAGAGAAGACTGGTGTGATAACAACAACAAAAATGTGTGTGTCATCAATTCTAAATGAGAAGCGCACGTCAGGAGGAAATAAGAGAGAGAAGGAACAGCTGATGGCAGCAGAAAGCTCAGGAACTGCAAAGTATGTCTGATGCCCGAGAACTGTGTAACTTCTATGCAGAAATAAGAGTTATATTGCTCAACTCGCTCCTCCTCCGGGACACTGAAAGCTATTACTGATAGTCAATAAATCCTAGAGCGTTGGAAGGAACATTTCTCCACTCTCCTCAATTGGAATACAAATGCAGCTGAACACTTTCTCAATGCTGTGCCTCTACAGGGTTCCCAGCCAGGTCAAACTAATTTCCCTGACCAAAATTTGGCATTTGTGCAATTTTTAATAGCCTCCTCCACCCCATTAACTGTCCAACACAAACCTGCACACAATATTTATTACTCAAATAGGAAATACAACATTTTGAACAGTAAAGTACATACAATTTAATAATGATCTACCAGATAATAATAAATGTTAATACATTTATTTATACATGATTAATGAAAGTTTCACTATTAAAATTACTAATGAACACACAATGCTGGTATTATTGTAAAAAAAAAATAATGCAGCACAACAAGAAAATTACACACAATTTTTTCTGGTTTCAAGTAGGAGTATTTTATCTTAAATTCTGGCTTCACATTCTTGTGACTGCATTCTTTTAACTTTTTTTCATCTTCCAACTTTCTTCTTTCATCACTTATTCTTTGTTTCTCAGCTTTATTTCTGTCCTCTTCCTTGACCTTCAGGCGTGTCTTCTCCAAGTAATCCTGGTATTTCTTATGAGCACATCTCACCGATAACATTCTATGATTAATTGGTACGCATCTGACACCTCCATAGCAAAAAATGGGATCATACACTTATCTTTGTGCAATAATTGACTCCTCATGCATGTTTTCAACCAACATTGATTTATTTATAGGAAAGCCATTCTCCACTGCAGCATTTCCATGAGACAGTATAAGACAAAGCTTTATTACTTGCCAAAGTTCACTATACTGTTTGTTTTCTACTAAAATGTCAGCAGCCGGGCTGAGTGGCTCAGACGGTTGAGGCGCTGGCTTTCTGACCCCAACTTAGCCGGTTCGATCCTGGCTCAGTCCGGTGGTATTTGAAGGTGCTCAAATACCTCAGCCTCGTATCGGTAGATTTACTGGCACGTTAAAGAACTCCTGCTGGACAAAATTCCGGCACCTCGGCGTCTCTGAAAACCGTAAAAAGTAGTTAGTGGGACGTAAAACAAATAACATTATTATTATTATTATTATTATTATTATTATTATTATTATTATTATTATTATTATTATTATTGAAATGTCAGCAAAGAAAATGTCTAAATCCATACTATCATCAGATGAGATATATTCTTTGAATTTAGATTCCAAAGCAGAAAGATGTACTGTGCTTTAGCCCTATCGGCCATATTTTCAGTTATTCTGTTAACTTCATGCAGCACTTCCAAGACATATTCCATTCAGGCCTGATCAAGGCTTGGTTGCTGATATAAGTGGGTTCAAACTCGTAAGACTTTTCAATAATCTATAATTTAAAGGACTGCAAAGTATGTCTGATGCCTGAGAACTGTGTAACTTCTATGCAGAAATAAGAGTTATATTGCTCAACTCGCTCCTCCTCCAGGACACTGAAAGCTATTACTGATAGTCAATAAATCCTAATATTTTCTGACATTCGTGTTTAAAACCACCTTTTTCATACTAAATCCAACATCAACTTTACCTACCTCAATTTTGTTGGGTCCTGCAGATCAAGCAAATCACACTCCTAATAGCAATGGTGTATGCCATTTTACTACGTTTGACAAAGCGATTCATCAAACTTCTTAATAGTTCATTCAGATGGGAGTAAAAAAATGGAGCAAGCAGTTTCTTACTTTGAAATCACCTGAGCAAAGGCTTATATTCCAAAGAAATTGTCTTGAAAAATGCTAGTTTGCATTTTATTAAAGGGTATTGGATTTGTTCTTTAATATTTTTACAGTACTTAACTTTCTGGCAACTTAGCATTTGCAACTTATGCCTTGATATGGTGAAATACTTCTAAGGCTCATTCCAGACAATGAATATTTTCAAGCCATCATACTGTACAATACTTTAGTGGGAACAATGTACTACCAGTCACTGCAGTGAACTGGGCGCGACGAGCTGGTGAGTATTTGAAAAAATAATACATGTTACGCAGGAATGAGTTAAGCCTCCAATTTACTGTCATTAAACCTTTAACAGCTCCATTGATGACATGAAAATCACACACTCTCAAGTTCAATCACTTTTTCCCATCAGGATTTTCTGTCTCCACTTCAAGCTTCCTGAGAAAGCTCAAGTTCACATTAGGGCCAGCCATTGAGACTTGCAACAAGTTTGTTCTTTGAAGAGGTTGCAGTCCATGATTAAATTTCTGCAACAGGACTTGGGCAGTAGCATGACTCAGAGAAACACTGTTCCAATATCTAGAAACCACTTTATGAGTGTTCATATAAAAAAATCTGACAATGACATCCATTTGTCCTTATTGTGTTACCTTATTGAGTGACTCATCAAAAGAAACTACATAGTCCTCACAAGTTTTCAAATTGTCTGTTAATAACTCACTGAAATGTCATGCAAAACCATGATTAATCACATAGGAACACTTACTTTCACCAAAGGTGAATTTCGATGCAATTGCACTATCTGAGAATATATGTTTAAATGTATCATGTGTATTTACTAGCAACAACTTTTAACGCCCATAAAATTTCTGCTTTGGCTACTTCATCTTTATTAAAATAAGAAGTAGCACAGTTTACCAACTCTCCACTTTCTATACCTCCTTCATTCTTTGCTGTTTCTATTGAACTAACACACGGTTTGACAGCAGCATTATCAAGAGATCCATGTCCAATGTCTACACTTCTTGTTTCTGTTGAACTAGTAGCTACACTTCTTAATTCTGTTGAACTAGTGCTAGGTTTGACAAGATATGATGACAATGATGGCTGTCTTAATTTAATATTCTGAAGCTGAGTGAGTTTTGGTCCAGTTCTATGTGAATGAATTGCCTGGTGCCCCATATTGCAGAGTTTAAACTTCTTTCTGCACACACAACAGGAGGCTTCAAATTTATTGTCCGGTACATCACTGAGCCAATCCACGAACTCTGGATTAAGGGTTGAATCCAGCCACTGATAGTTGAAAGTTGTTTTTCTTGCCATCTTATCTAATGCATAGGCCTAATCTGAAACAGAAGAAAAACATTGTAATTGTACACAAAAGCTATATCAAAGCACAAATATATTTATCTCAGCAATGTAAAGATACCTCGTTGGGATAAAAAAATATATACATATACATACTATATATACATATATAGCATTGTAGAGCCAGAGCCGCCACACACTGTTCAGCATTTCAACAAACTCACTGTTTTAATTTGCCGCCATAGCCCAAAACATGTACAATTTTAATTTTTTTAAAAATAAAATACAACTTACCTCATCAATTGATCACTTTTCCTCGCTTCAAAGGATTCACAGGCTGCAGTTTGTCATTGGCATGAATTATCGAATTATCTGACACATAACAAATTGAGTCATTTCCCTGACTTTCCCGGACACACAACAATTTTTAAAAGACTTCCCTGACTTTCCTTGACAATTTTTGTAATTTCCTGACAATCTCTGACTTTCCACGTCACTGGAAACACTACTCTAGATCCCCAACAACCATGGATGGCTCTCCCACCAACATTCAAGGAATTCAATGCTGCTCTCATCAAACTGAAACCTGGCAAGGATCCTGGCCCAGATAACATTCTTCTGGAATTAATTCGAAGTGGAGGCCTACCTTTAAAGACCAAACTTCATATGCCTATCCTCTTAATACAGAAAACGTGCAAAATACCTGCTGATCTTTTCAAATGAGGTGATCATAGAGTTTGTGGCAACTATCAGGGAATATCATCGCTATCTGTAACAGGTAAAATTCTTGCTAGAATCTTGCTCAATCACCTGAAGATTATTTTTGAGAGGATCTTACCTGAGTCGCAGTGCGGTTTTCGAACGTCTTGAAGCACAACAGATATGATTTCCTGTGCAAGAGAAATCCAGAAAAAATGCAGAGAGTAACAGGCTCCTTTATACCTAGTGTTCCATGACCTGGGAAAGGCTTTTGACTCAGTCCCAAGACCAGCTATGTGGATAGTACTGACAATTTTGGCTGTCCACAGCATTTTGTAGATATGGTCAAGGCTCTTCATGATAATACATATGGACAAATTATTCATCAAAATATTATCTCTGATCCATTTCCAATCACTCATGGATTGAAACAAGGATGTGTGCTTGCTTCAGCACTCTTTGCTCTTTATCTAACTGCCATGATATATGGAACATCTACAGATAACCAAGGTGTAAAGGTCAGATATTGCTTTGAAGTGGGACTTTACATTCTGGCTAGACTTTGCATCCAAAAGTTTACTAGATTTCCTCCATTATGGAATTGCAATATGCAGATGATGCTGCTGTATCTGCTCTCACACCTGAGGAGCTACAACAGTTAGTCAGTTGTTTCAAGAGTGCTTGCGATCATTTTGGTCTACACCTTAATGTTCAGAAAACCAAAGTACTAGCACAGCCAGCACCATCTGGGTCAAACCTCCCAGCTTTCAATATCTCCACTGCGGATACTCCGCTGGAGCAGGCCGACCACATTTTATATCAAGGAAGTAGCCTCTCAACAAATGCTAACTGCTCACAAGATGTGGATAGGAGAATTGGTGCTGCCCACTCAGCATTTGGATGTTTATCCGATCATGTATTCATGAATAAGGACCTTACAATGCATACCAAGATCATGGTTTACCATGCTGTTGTCATATCAACACTGCTTTATGGTTGTGAAACTCAGACCCTCTACCATCAGGATATAAAAAATTTACAGCGCTTCCATCTCCAAAACTTAGATCCATCTTGAACATCATATGGGAGGACCGTGTAGACATTATAATGTGGTCTTTACTCAGTGAGAACTGTGCAGTGCCTTGGCGCTTTGTGGTTCATGCGTTCATGAACGTACCATTTGATGATAATTTTTGCTGTTTTCGGTACCTTTCATATTTCTCTAAATTTAAGTTACATGCTGTTCTTACCTTAATTACTTTTTTCGATCTGGCTACTTTTCGTTGATTGCTTACAAGTTTCCTTCGACGTGCACTCATGTTACCGGTTAAACGAACTCTGTGCACATATTTTCCTTCATTTTGCGCTGTCCTACGTCATTCCTTCTTGGTTTCTGATTGGTTGCAGCACCTTAACATGACTGATTACGTCACTGGCAACTTTTCTCTTGATTGGTACCGAAAGTGTATCCTTCCGCGCTTTCTTGTTCTTTTATTGGTTCTTTTCGTTATTTGCATTTAGTATTTATATATTAATTGTAAATTTTAAGGATATTCTTTCTGGGTTCCCCTTTTCTTATTGTTTGGTTATTTTTTGTTAAGATTTCCATACACAGTTTGTAAATTACTTTTGTTAGTTTTCCAGTACTATGTTGCGTCGCATGTGGAATCTTCCTTTGTGCTATTTAAGTGACATGCCTGCCTGTATGCTTCGCCTTATCATTCCGGATTTGGCCGGACTCGCCGCCTGGTGTTCCGCAGCAGTTACTGTGCTGTACCTTCTTGAGAAACATATTCGCTACACGCATATGTAATAGCAACTTCTCTTCAGCGTGCATCTTTGCTACAGTCAACTCGAGGTTGTTTACCTCGCCTTCATCGCTCAGGTCTGGTTTGCTCTAAGCATGTTAGCCAGCCAGCTGCACTGACGTGGCCTTGTCGGCCTCGTACTTTACATTTGAACATGATAACAACACCGGCTTAGGCTTGGTCTTCGCACCAGTATCTATTGAATTGTTTTTTAATGACTGGTTTTACCTAATTTGTGTCTATGGTCATGTTTTACCCAGATGTCGGCTGGTTCGTCTGCAAACTCATTTACTACAGCTCTTAAACGAATAATGAAGATACTGGACAAAAGGTCCCCTTTTTCTTGAACTTATTACTCTCCGGTGGAGACTTATGTGTTAAGACTCAATTTCAGTACTGTTGTGCTACACCGTAAATTTTTTTCAAAATTCCTATCTTTAACCTTGTTGTTTTGATAGCTTTAATTTTCAAGTATTTATAATTATTCCACTTATTCGGTCTGGTTTTTAACCAGCCTTCAACGTAAATTAATTATTTGGAGATTGTAATCTCATTTCACAGCTAGCGTAAGACACAGTCTTACCTATTTGTTCTTGTTCGCACAGCCTGTGGCAACTTTTAGCTCAAGGCAAGTGCTGAAATATAATATATTAATCATTGTTAGAATTTTCCTAAATTTTCTTGTTATTTCTACATTATTTATTTAATAAACATTGTAACTGCTGATTTCCTTTCTTATTTCCCGAGAAACCCTGGAAACACCCCTCCGGCTTTCCACTGTTTTCTCCACTTTGTAAAGACACAGCTCACGGACCAGATAATGGCCATAACCAGATGTTGAAGCACCTCAACGAATATAGCTTATTATGTCTTCTTGGGGTGTTCAGCCGAATCTGGATAGGGAGTGAGTTTTTGTCATAGTGGCAAGAGGGGATAGTAATCCCCTTATTCAAGCCTGATAAAGATGCTAGAAATGCAGAAAGTTACAGACCTATTTTACTGTCTGTGTAAATTGTTTGGGAGAATTGTGAACTGACAACTTGTGTAGCGTTTGGAGAAAAGAGGACTTTTTCTGAATACTAGTGTGGTTTTCAAGCTCCTTGCTCCACCACTGACTACTTGGTATGCCTGGAGATTTCTATCCAGGATATTTTTCTCTGAAAACAGCACCTTGCATCAGTAGAAATTCCAAGATAAACTGCTGGTTTTTATTGCAAATTTTTTATCCCTTGCTCTATTCCATGTCCGAGTAAGGAGGGCATATTTGCAATATCATGTACAAGAAAATGGAGTACCACAAGGTTCGGTACTCAGTGTCACCCTGTTCGTGATTGCCATAAATTGTATTAGCGCTGCTGTTCCAGCAGTAGTACGTCACTATGTGTGGACAATTTTGCTGTACATTTTAGCTCAAAAACTATTGCTGTCGCAGAGAGATAATCAGATAATCAGAGTAAGTTATTAGGAGAGTGGAACAGTAGATCTTAGAACATGTCTTCTGTCAGGTTGAGTGGCTCAGACCGTACAAGCACTGGCGTTCTGACCCCAAGCTGGCAGGTTTGATCCTGGCTCAGGTTGGTGGTTTTTGAAGGTGCTCATATACGTCAGCCTCGTGTCCGCAGATTTGCTGGCATGTAAAAGAACTCCTGCAGGGCTAAATTCTGGCATTTTGGTGTCTCCAAAAACTGTCAAAGTAGTTAGAGAAGCGTAAAACTAATAACATTATTATTATTATTAACAATGTGGTTTCTGGTTTTTAACTACAAAGAGCTTTGTCGTTCACTTCTGCCAGAAATGCACTCTTCAACCTCATCCTGAGCTCTGTTTAGTGGGATTGCTCTTCCGGTTGTTGACACTTACAGATTTCTTGGGCTTCTTTTTGATAGTAAATTAACATAGGAGCTGCACTTGCATCAATTAAAACTCTAATACAGCAGAGTTAGGTTGGCAATGAGAGCATTCTGTACAAGCCCCATTGCTAGCCTGCTTGCTGAATCTGGTGTGCCACCTTTACACCTGCAGGGCCAGCGAACGCTGTTGCCCTATGCTGCAAATTTGCAAAAGATGCCACTTCCGCCAAATTGTTCGATGTACCTTCAGTTCCTTGTCTCGTTAGACAACCAAGTAAGGTACCCCCGCGGTTAATACGACGACCTGAAATCATCCTGGATCTGCACATGAGCCCAAAAATGAACATGGACCGCTTCATTTATCAGAGGCTCTTCCTGTCTATTGTTAGCTGGTAGTTATTTACACGGATGGTTCAAGGGCAGGAGCCCCTCATCTCATGTAGACCGGAGGGGTCTGAAATGCTTGTTGTTTAAAGGGGCCTAACGTCGAGGTCATCGGCCCCTAATGGTATGAAATGAGATGAAATGGAATGACAAACTAAAAGTCCAAAATCCTCCACTGACCAGAATTCAAAACATGAAGACGAATGAATGGATATGAATTTAAAACAATCAGTGGATCCGACCCACAATGTCTCGCATTCACAGAAACTGATGTGAAACAATAGTATTACTGACCAAGGGACTGTGTCTATAGCATAATATTGAATCGATGATGCTTTTAGTCTAAAGGCGTCCAAAATCCAAGTCATTGGCCCCTCATAATGGTACTTACTGCTAGGAAAGTAGAACCATGGTATTTGTCATGTTGCGGTACTAATCAAAAGTAGCGCAGACTTGCGGCTTTCCACATAGTATGGTACTACACACAGGTAATGAAATTCACACGTGGAATACAGACCTATGGTGTTTTGCACATTGCGGCACTATTTACAGGCAACGAAAACCTATGGAATTCATCACATACGTGTACTAACCACAGGGACCCGCACTATCTCGTGGTGTTCCTCATATAGTGGGTACTAATCATAGGCAAGCCAGAACCATGGTGTCACTCGTAAAGTTGTACTAATCACAGGTACTGTAGAAGACGGCACCGCACTCTGTTGCAACTAATCACAAACCTATTTGGTACCTAACATAGTGGTACTACGCCCAAGTAAAAGCGACCCATGGTGTTCCCCGTGTGGTGGTACTAATCACAAGTAGTTTCATGGTTATAATACAATCATCCCTTGGTTGCCCCTTTTAGTTGCCTCTTATGACAGGCAGGGGATACCGTGAGTGTATTCTTTGTCCGCGTTCCAGACCCCCGTCCCCCACCCACAGGGGGTCAGGAGAGCTCTATGCTATATCTGAAGCTCTGCAGTATGCGCTGTCTAGTGAATGTCGGCACTTTCTACTGTGTACTGACTCCTTGAGTTTGTTATAGTCTATCGATACATGTTTCCTGCGGCACCCTCTGATGCAGCGGATCGACGACCTGCAGGATGGGTTTTGGAGGGTTAGCACCAGGCATGTTTCTGTGGCTCCTGAGCCACATGGATGTGGCGGGAAACCAATTAGCTGATAGGGATGTCAAAAAGGCAGTCGGATTGTCCCCACTGCCTTATAAGATTCCAGCCAGTGATATTAGTTCTCAACTGAGGCAACTGGTAATCTCCCATGGAGCGGGAGTGGCAGGCTAGTCTTTCAAAACAGCTGAGAGCAATAAAAGGAACTATGAAGGTATGGAAGAGAGAAGCAGTGGTGTTATGTTGTTTTTAGATTGGCCTTGGCATAGCAACACACTCCTACTTGCTGAAGGGAGAAGCCTCCTGGTGCATACTTGCACCAGTCATCTGACAGCAGTTCATGTCCCTACAGAGTGCGCTGACCTTGCCAAACTGTGCTGTAGTGTAAAACTTCCAAGTACCCAGTCCCTCATTCTGTAGATGAAGAGCAGTCAGTAGACCTCGCCATCTGTTTTATGAGGGATAGTGGCCTGTTTTATCATGTTAAAACGTGAAGTTTCAATCTGTTTTTATTATTTTAACTGTTTTTATCTACTTTTGTACATTTTAAATTTGAATAAAACATATGATTTCACTTTAAAGGCAATGCCTTATTTAATTTTATTACATTTTAATCCAATTTTAAATAATTCTATAAGAAAAGAAGGCATTGCAAATTAGATCCACTGATTATTTTGAATTCATGATCATTTCTTTAAATTCTAGTCGGTGGGTGATTTAAAATTATAATTCCATGTCATTTCAGCTTGTACCATTAGGGGCCAATGACCTACATGTTAGGCCCCTTTAAACACCAAGCATCATCATCATCATCATCATCATCATCATCATCATCATCATCATCATCAAAATATATATGCCCAGTTGGCTCACCTGAACAAATGCACACATTTCCTGAGGAGACCTATTTGAAAGAGAAGAGTGAGTTTGGATTGCTTCAGTGATAACTGTCAGAATGATCTTAAATTTGTTATTGGAACTCCCACCTGTGATGACTCCTTCTTCATGGGCTTTAACACCCTCATTCCTGAATTTCTTCTTTTCATTGATTTTTCATTGCATCTAAGGATTGTATCAGCTTTACAAAAAAAATTTACATTTTGGACTTTGCATATGGTTGGTATTGCGAGTATGTGTGACGTTCATTGGGTCGGCAATAAGTTTTTGTTTTAATGTGTCCAAACAACCTCTAACGGCCTTAAGAGATATGAAATTGCTATAGTTTAGTCAAGAAAGAGGTTATTTCCCGGTAAAGATGCGACACGAGTCTCTCATAAAATTCCATCGATCAGCCCCGAGTGTTGAAGGTGAGTACCATGGCAACTGCAAAAACCACCTCTTATGTCTGCATGAACTGCAGATGGATTGTGATACATGACCCAGTGGTGACTACGAGCCAATATAGTTAGTCGGTTATTGGACTTTATAAATTTTCCAGCTAACTCATTTCCGTTTGCCAGCGTTTCGCCCCAGTGTGCTAAGTTGGGCTCATCAGTTGGTAAACAGCACACCCACCAAGACGCATGGCTAGTGCATACCGTGAAGGCCACTGCGTAGGCTACTTGGAGCCACCGGCAGTGCCAATGCACTACGAGCGACTTTGTCTCATTTTCATTGGTATTATAAATAAACTCATTGGGGACAAATATTTCAAGTTTTCTTTCTTTTTTTTTGCGTCTCACTGACACAGATAGGTCTTATGGCGACGATGGGACAGGAAAGGGCTAGGAGTGGGAAGGAAGTGGCTGTGGCCTTAATGAAGGTACAGCTCCAGCATTTGCCTGGTGAGAAAATGGGAAACCACGGAAAACCATTTTCAGGGCTGTCGACAGTGGGGTTCGAACCTACTATCTCCGGAATACTGGATACGGGCCGCACTTAAGCGACTGCAGCTATCGAGCTCGGTTCAGGTTTTGCTATGGGGATCAACATCTGTATCGACTAAGAACCAACCAAGGAAAAAATTCAACTCTATTTAATGCAGGTGTTTTTCCAATTGTCACCTTCGACAAGTGAAGATCTACCATTATGTGTTAGTGAGCTGGGAGAAAATTCCGTACATGGAACAGATCAGTTACTTCTTGTTTTTGAGCAGTTCAAACACATATTCTCTTCTACTGCATATAGTTTTTTTTAATGCTTTATGTCGCACTGACACAGATTAGGTCTTATAAGGCGACAATAGGATAGGAAAGCGCTTGGAGCGAGAAGCGACTGAGGCCTTTAATTAAGGTACAGCCCCAGCATGTGCATTGTGTGAAAATGGGAAAACAATGTAAAACCCTCTTCAGGGCTGCCGACAGTGGGGTTCGAACCCACCATCTTCTGAATCCAAGCTGACAGCTACATGACCCAAAACATGCAGCCACTCACTCAGTCAAATTTGAATCAAAGTGCATCTTTCAAAGTCAGAGTTAAAAATGATTAACAATAACACTTATGTATCTGTATGTGATTTGTATGATATTCAAATGTTCAACCTTTCAATTGTTAAAACTTCCAAAATTTCACAGTCCCAGTTTGTCCCTCCAAACGTTGTCAGTCTATAGCAATTGTCCTACTTTGAGTTTTCCAAAATACAGAATTATGTTTCTATATGCATATTATTACCATTCTCATCAAAGATAGCATAATTAATCTATAGGTGGAAAATTCAAGTAAAATAGGATTGCCGAAGCAAAGATAAAGCCTCCAGGAGGCTATATATGGATATGCTGTCCATCAGAACAATTTTCACTGTGTCAATTTTTATATGCTTATGGATAAGGGAAAATGAACTTAAATACATTATACCATAGGAGTGTACGAATAAGTCGTGCAAACATACATTCCTACAGTACGATTTATGATTGTTATTTGAATCTCATAGGTACCTTCATGAGCACATACTTGTACAGGGGAATGATGAGAGGAAACAAATGGAGGCTTCCATAAACTAAAAAGTTCTTCCAGAACCAAACAGGTAATGTAGACTCAAGCACAAAAAAAACCGGCCAGCAAAGAAATATTTAATTTTATACATTCTCGAATAACGAGGATATTCGTAAACTATGGATAAACGATGGCCGAAGAGATGATACTTGGAATCCTACAATCTGCACAATTTGTTCATCCTCTTCCAAGCAATAGGATTTTTAAATAAAGTTATTTACTGTGACGGTAAGTTTTTACTTGGCTCAATGTATTTAACCAAAATTTTTACATAGGATATTCAACATATTCTCACGAGTAATATAAATTTGAAAAGATTTTTCAGCCTGCTGCACAATATAAATACATGCTCTTGTAAGATAAGATTACCTTTGAGTACAGTTTGTTAAAAATCTCAGCATGAGAAAATCAACCACAAAAACAGTATACAGTATTGGGACAAATGAATATAAAATAACCTACAAATGAAACCACATTTCTGTAGGTAAATGATGGTCCTTCAAAGCTGAGAAACTCTTGAGAAAAGAAGCTACAGGGTTGTTGTTTTTCAAGAATGCAACAGCGATAGTAGAATCGAGTGTATCAGTCTTGAACGCAAAAAGCACATCCTTGGCTGTACTATCAAGAGTAGCCTAGCATTTGCAACAGTTGACAGGATATTAAGATTGACTCCAAAGTTGAATTTTTTCAGAGAAGTTGAGTACCCTATGAAACTAGAATAATTAGAGAACATACCAAGCGCTCCTTTAAGAGAAGAAGAATCCTATTACCAGATCTGAACTGTAAGAGTACATAAATACATCACACAAACCTGCATTCCTACAGTGTGGTATGGTATGGTTCATTTTCCTTTACACACATGCATATGAAAATTATTACAATGAAAACTGTTCTGATGGACTGCATATCCATACGTGGCTGGGAGGTGTGACCAGTCTTAAGGATATTAATGTATACGAAGAGCATTGTGACATACGAGGCATTACCAATGATATGACTATGAATTAACAAAATTATCTCCCCAATCAGCCTCTAGTGGTCCTAATCTTTGAAATATGTGATATTTAACTTCCCATCACAAGTTACAGTTCTTCTTTCCAATCTGCCTATCTTAGCCCTAGTCATTTAAGGCTGTGAAATTTAACTTTCATCTGTTGTGGGAGGATTCTTTCATCTCTGTGGCTAATAGCTTGTAGAAAACTCTCCTAAACATTTATCTTATTATTATTTGCATAATTATTAATAATTTATCAGCATGTACAATTCCACAAAATTTAATGCCAATAATATTAGAAGTGTAGAAATACCCACTTTTCTACACCCACACAAACACAACAAAGCATATTACTGAAATAAATGGTCATTTATTCTATATTCAGTTGTATATCAGTTTAGATATCAGATGCTCAGTATAATCTACATAGAATGTTTCATTGCTAAAAGCTTAAAACATATGGAATGTACTGCACTATTTGAAAAACTATTGTTAAAATATTTTGTTGACAGACCACACTTTTCCACACAGTTTCATTAATACGCCAGGACTATTATAACACTTGATGATAGATATCTTCTTCCAATGATGAAATGTAGTCAGTTTATTTCTCAGCACTTGGAGCCGAAATTTCAGTCACTAAATCTGGATATAGTTCAATAGCTATAATATCTAAAAGAGTGTATACAACCTGGAAAGAACACCAAATCAAAAATATTACTGATATAACATTTACTTGTTATAAAAAGGGTACCGGTAATTTTAGATTTATATATAGGTATTTTCTCTAACAAGGAAAAAGGAGACCTTTGATAAATACACTCAATATAAATAAAATACCTGTTTATTGAGAGCAGGAT
Organism: Anabrus simplex; assembly: GCF_040414725.1. Lineage (NCBI taxonomy): Eukaryota > Metazoa > Arthropoda > Insecta > Orthoptera > Tettigoniidae > Anabrus > Anabrus simplex. The sequence continues at coordinate 83,369,405 of NC_090270.1, forward strand.
TCTGCACAGCTGAAAACAAAGTATGTATGCCATCTTTGTAACTGGGTCCAACCCAATTTGCAATAAAATGTGGTACTATGGACTGAAGTTGCTCCAAAGCACGAGATGCTCTTGCTGTCAGCTCTGCTTGTGATGCTGGAGGACTTCTTGGATTGAAGATTGCCCCTACACAAATTTATTACCATTATTATTCTTTGTTAACCTCAAGCTGTTTAATTTCATGTTTACACAGATAGGCTTTAGGTGACATTGGGATAGAAAAGGGAACTGGTTATGGCCTTATACAGAAGGTGCAGCCTAGTGTGAAAATAGAAAACCATGCAAAAATTTCTTCAGGACTGCCAACAGCAGGGTTCAAACCCACCATCACCTGAATATAACCTTTCAGCTACACGACTCATACTGTATAGCACCCTTACTTAGTTTTTTATTATTATTATTTCCTTAAGTCACAATCTTCATATCTGATGCGATCAAGTAAGGGCCGACAAGCTCAGATGTTAGGACCCTTTAAACAACAAGCATCGTCGTCATCATCATCATCATCGTCATCATCAAGTACAGTCATACTTGAATATAACACTAGGCCATTTTCAAAACTGTCACTGAACTTTCATTAAGAAACTTTTGCATGATTCTGTAGGTGCTGAGAAATTTCCAATTAGATAAATACACTTCCATATGTAGGTAGCTGAAGTCTCTTCAAGGACTTTTTCAGGTTGTTAGTGGTTGACACACATAGTCCTGTTCCTCCAAGCACAACTGGTACAATGGTTTCTTGATTCACTTGCCAATGATTTTTAACATTCAGTGCACTTGATATTTCTGCAATTTCATTTGATAAGTTCATTGAATATTTGGCATATAGAGCACAGGCAAATTGATCATTCAAACATGTTTCACAGTGAGAGTGATATCTGTACAATGGTGAGTATTAATTCTGATGACTCTTTATATCTACCTTGACTGGATTTGTGCTGAGTAGTTATATATTTGATAGATTTGTTCTGAGTAGTGATACTGCTCCCAATTCTTCCACCTTTACCTAACAGAGAATTAGCCCTTCAGTACTTTAATTTTTAATATCATTTTATATTTTCAGGGAACATGATTAGCAGATTGGCTTAGCTACTGCTGGCTTTTCACCCAGAGGGCTGAAGTTTTATTTTCAGGTGATCCTGTGTTAGAACCTGACCTGAAAAAAAAACAACTTGGGTTTGTAAAGGACATCTCGCCTCAAATCTCCAGCTAAAACCTAAAATGAGTTACATACCTCCAGTGACCCCAGAAATATCTCAGATAAGCTGAAGAAAGTTCTTTAAGACAAACTGCCCCCACAACATTACCGGTTCTTCCCACTTGAGATAACCACCGTTCTCTTTAACAACAAGGTATTAAGAAACACGCTCTTTCTCATCTAATTAAAAAAAAAATTAAAAGCAGGCAATGGTTTTCGTTTTCTTAATGCCATAGCAGCTGCTGAAAATTAATTCTATATGATATTGTATATCTTCAGATTTTTCATCAGATAAGACCCTCCTTTTATAATGCCCTTTTCTGTTTAAGACGGATCCAGTTGCATGCCAGTTTTCAAAACAGCACAGACATATGGTCCTAATGGTATAGAACTTTCTCAAAATTGTTTGCAATAATTCTGCATACATCTATCATACAATTTCTTTTTTAAATGTATGTTTAAAAAATAAACACTCTTCACTCAATAGTACACTTAAACCATGATGGATAATTGTTACTCTGCACTTTATAATCATAATCACCAAGCACGTGAAGTAAATCACGTCCCACTACCACAAGTATAGAGATGTCATAACAACCGAGCCTTATAGGACACCGGATGGGACAAAGAAGCTGCTGTCTTCAGTCAAATAGCTCCTAGCTTGTCCCTTGAGTTGGGAAATAAAGCCTGTCCTTTCCATCAGCTCACCACGCACACCTCACTTGAGTTTGCCATAAACTCTTGTTTGGAGGTTGCTGTATACTAGTCATCATCATTATCATCTTGAATAAGCTCCAGTTCCCCAGTGCTCTCCACTTATTTCTGTCCATGTAGGTGTCTTCTTCAATAACCTGCTGCAAATTCAGGTCTCGCCTAGCTAGATCATTTCTAATCTGATCGACCCATCTCTTCCTTGGTTGACCTCTTGTTGACATTTCGCCTTTGAGTTCCTTCTCAAACCACATCCTAGCTTTTCTTTGTGGGTCCATTTTTTAGAAATCACCAGACCATTTCAGCCTGGATTCAACACAGATCTCATTAAGGGATTGTTCCAGTTGGACAAGATGAAGTTTCTTATTTTGTCCCTTTGTTTTTCTGAATCATAGTTCTTAAGAACTTCATTTTCATTTCCACTGCTTGTAGTTTGCTGGTATTTCTGTTGGTTTGGATGCAGGTTTCTAGACTGTAAGTGGTAACTGGTACAAAGAAGCTTCCTTAATGGAAGTTGCTAATCCCAAAGTAGTTTTCTCACGATATGATAAAGCTGTGCTTCATTCTGTACTCTCATAGTGAATTCTGAAGGTGATCAGCTAGCTGTCTTTTGTTACTACACTGCCAAGATAGTAGAACTGATGTAGTTGCTCCAACTTTGATTCATCTAGAGTGATGTTAATACACATGTTCTGTCGACTAACAGGCAATACTACCGAGCTCAATAGCTGCAGTCACTTAATTGCGGCCAGTATCCAGTATTGGGGAGATAGTAGGTTCGAACCCCACTGTCGGCAGCCCTGAAAATGGTTTTCCGTGGTTTCCCATTTTCACACTAGGCAAATGCTGGGGCTGTACCTTAATTAAGGCCACGGCCACTTCCTTCCCACTCCTAGCCCTTCCCTGTCCCATCGTCGCCATAAAACCTATCTGTGTCGGTGCGACGTAAAGCAACTAGCAAAAAAACAGGCAATACTACCATTTTGGACTTGTTTATCTTGAGAGCAAATTGCTTAAATTTAGCACTCCAGTTATTCAGCTTGTGTTGTACTTCAGCCTCATTATAACCCCATATGGCACCATGATCTGCAAAGGCAAGAGCTTTAAACTCAGAGTTGTTGTTGAGTCTTTTAACTCTTTTCATTATTTCATCCATTACAGTGGTGAATAAAAGTGGCGATAGTATGCCTTGTTGTACAGCCTGCCTAGTCTCAAACCACTCTGAATATCTATTGCCTATTTGGACAAAACTCTGCCAATGCTCATACAGCACTTTGACTTAATTAAGTAATAAAGCACATGGTATAGATCTATTCTCAAGGCATTCCCAGATTTTTTGTGTATTTTTTTAATTTAGAAATGCATTTATTTCTGCTTCCTCCATTCGGAGGCTGCCAAAAAGACAAAGCTTACATAAAAATTTTGATTAGTAATTGCAAGGGCCGTTTAAAATGTGTCTATAAATAGGTATACTACAGTAAAGCCTAAATAATAAAAATTGTATCAGTCAATAGTTATGAAATCAATGATAAATTCCTCATAGGACAAAGATATAGCTAGGAGTATAAATGATTTTTTACTATTGCTAACGATCCTTTCAGGGCTGCTAACCCAATGTCCTTAATGAATTGGTTATGCAAATTAAATTTCTTGCAAAAATTGTGAAATATGTGAGTAATGGTGCCTCTTGCTCCTATCATCAATCCTAAAACATCTATGGAGTCCAGATGATATTTCTCGGCATAGTATGGAATTGTGGGTTCATATATATCACATTTCTCCTTGTGTACATCATGTGGTTGAGTGGATGATGCTTCGGTTCTAATTGTGGGGTCTATTATGAACCCTTTACTTGAGCCCGGTGATATAGCTATCATGTCAATCCGCCAGTTTGACCCTGTCTGAGACAATCCATGTACCTCCTCGTGCACTGTATAGTGCTTTTACACAGTTGTAAGCCTTCTCAACATCTACAAAAAATGAAGATGACGTCTTTTCCTTTTTCCCAGTGCTTCTCCACGTTCATCCTTACAGAAAATATTAGATCTGTTGTTGTCCTATTCTTTCTAAAACCATATTGCTCTTCTTCAAAATGTGGTTCAATGATAGTTCTTAATCTCTGTTTTGTGATTTGTTTCATTATTTTAAGTCCATGAGACAGAAGAGTGATGCCCCAGTAGTTGCTGGGTTTCCATCTGTTTCTTTTAGTCCAGTCTTTGGGTAGTTTTTCTTCTTTCCAAATGGTGTTTAGTACTTTAAGCAATCAATGCAATCATTGCACTCTAGCAACATTCATCATGTCAGCACTTACTTTATCTATGTCTGTTGCTCTCCCTTTACTCATGTTCTTTAGGGCATTTTTCACTTCTATCCATGTTAACCCATATGCATCCACCCGCCCTTTGCTCTGACATTGCTAGGAATCCGCCAACTTTTTAGCATGCAACCTGGGTGTTGCAAGCTTTCGGTTAAAACAGTATAGTGGGTGATCGACTGCGCGTATTATCACGGGACCTGTTGTATATTATTGAGAAATTCCACACTATTGCTCATGACACCAAAAACAGAACTTTACAGAAATATAACACATAAAAATCCCTTTGAAATCTTAAATTTTTCATTACCTTATCCCACCTCGGAAGTTCTTTAGTGTGTGTTATGGCCTTAATTATACGGCACGAGCCTAACATTTGCCTGATTTGAAATAAGGAAATAATAGGAAACCAATACGACATGAGCCTAACATTTTCCTGATTTGGAAATAAGGAATTAATAGGAAACAAATCACGAGTAAGTGAATGAAGGGATTCGAACCTATATCCCAAATACGAACTTACTGCCATATGTCTCTCTCGGTTTATTATTATTATTATTATTATTATTAAGATTCAGTCTGAGGATCAGTGGTAAAGTGTTCACATCCAGGTACCAAGATCGTAGGTTCAAATCCGGCAGTCGCAATCGGATCTTGAGGGGCGGGAGAAAGTTCATTCGGCATTCCATGTCGTACGATATTACTACGCGAAAGATCTCTGGTGATATATTTCGTTTTCATTCATGCACAGGATCACTAATAACTTCTTCCTCACTAACACTGCTGAAATCAGAGCCTAAAACATCAAATATGCTTTGAATTTCGCTATTACTGAGCATTTCGTGTGAGCAAGCAACTTCCTTCTCAGTCAGCCATCTTGTCAAAAACAGAATACAGATTTCTCGATCGATATTTTAATCAATTCTCTTTGCCAAAGTTGCATTCCAGAGCACTCTGGTGACACTTTGAGACACCAAGAACAGATTTCAATTAGAAATGTTTCCGGAAAATGCCAACAGATGTCACAAATGTCTCCAATATGCGACCTTGCATCCCGGCGTACCAGTCCGCTTGTGGAGTCCTGGACCAGGCGCTCGAGCGCGTACCAGTCCGCTTACGGGTGCATAGGGGTTAAAGGTGGCTCCACATTTTGAATATTTTCTTTTGCCATGGTAACCTGTTGTCTGATATTTAAATTTTCACCATTATATAATTTTTCAGAATATCATACCATCTCATCTGTTATCTCTTTGTCATTCTAATTGATGTTTCCATCTTCTATCTCCAGGGCCTTTAATCCTTCATAGTTGTTTCTCTTACTTCTCACCACTTGATATAACAGTTTCCTTTTGTTCTTACTGTCCTCTTTTAGTTTCTGTGCGAATTCAGTCCAGGTGAAATTATTATTTTCACTTTAAGCTTCAGGTCTCTGTACAGCTGACCGAGTTCTTATAACTTCTCTTTATTTCTTGCCACGTAAAATGTTTGCACAAATCACTGACATCTTTGTAAAGACATGCTACTGGCTTTTCACTCAGAAGTCCAAAGTTTGATTTTTGGTTGATCCTAGGACTGAAAATAAGGATATAAAATCAGTTTTTGTTATGTGCGCAGAGGTTTACCACAAGTAACTGGTGAAGGAGTACCATCAGCCAGCAGATATATATATGACTTGACAGGGCATGGCTTATTTCCATCAGTGAAGTACAGTAAAGATAGGTATCTACAGCATTGCTTCTTGGTTATTACAATACTGTATTGGTATTTCTATATTTCAAGGTTCTTTAAACAGAGTGTGGGTATGGTTTCTGTTGTTATTTTTGTTAAAAAGAAAACTGGTTGTAATCATAAAACAGAAAACCACTAACACTGGATGGAAAGATCATTGAGAGGATGTCAGAATTCTAACCAGGATGCTGGCTAACACAAGAATGGGATCTCAATGTAGAGGTCAAAACCAGAATCAGCATGCAAGAAATTGTATGCTTCTGAAATTAAAATATGTAACCGTGACTCCAAATTGAAGCTCGCTGATGTTACATAAAATCAATAAGGTGGATAATAAAAAATACTTAGTTGTGAAGCTCGCTGATGTATCGTGAAATGTTATGAGTTTTTGAGTTGCTGGTATTGTTTTACAGTATTGAAGGATGGACATTAAAGGCTTTGTTAATGAACTGATTGGAGACCTTTGAAATGTGCAAGTATTGCAGAATGTTCCAGATCCCATGGGTGGACTGCATCACCACTGAGGTGGTACTCCATCATGCCAAGAAATCATGCAAAGTTCTAACAATTCCAAAACACAGGAAAGCAGCCTATGACAAAGACAGCCTCATACAACTGATCACAGAATGCAAGGCAGAAGGGAAATGTATCATATCAGAACAGGTTTTTTGCTGCTCTGAACGTCCAGCTTGGTGACATTCTGTAGAACATTTTCTGAAAATTATCTCATAATTTCATAACTGATGGCAGTGCCAGATACAACATGGTTGTTCAGAAATTATTTAGTTCCTTGTCTTCTGGTGCCGTCTGCTCACAGAAGGTTGGTGACCACCACGGAGTAACTTTTCCTATTTTATGTTTCCTGTATCAGAGTTGCTGTAATGTGGATGTCCAACCACAGTCAGAGGTTTTGCATCCAGGATAATCTTCTTTGCCCTGTTTGTCTTGCCTTGTATGAGCAGTTGGGTCATGCTTTCCTTTGTTTTTGGGAGATCTAACCAAAACAGCAGGAAGCATTCTTTCTAAGATCTTCAATGCCTTGAAGGTGAGAAGTTCTGACCCCTTGTAGAATTAAGAGTGCTAGGTGAGATAAAAGTCATGAAAAACAAGAAAATAAAGAAATTCTTAGGGCTCACTAACTTAGTAGTACAGAGATTAGAAAAGAACAGATGTTGACAAAGGGATGCTGGGTAGGAAATATGAAAGGTTCCATTAGGTGGAAGCAATTCCAGACTCACCTAGAAGCAAGCCCCTGGGAGGAAATGTTTTTCTTTTTTTCTTGCTAGTTGCTTTATGTCGCACCAACAAACAAAGATAGGTTTTATGGTGACGATGGGACAGGAAATGGAAAGGAAGTGGCCGTGGCTTTAATTAAGGTACAGTCCCAGCATTTGCCTGGTGTGAAAATGGGAAACCAAGGAAAACCATCTTCAGGGCTGCTGACAGTGCGGTTCGAACCCATTATCTCCCGGATGCGAGCTCACGGCTGCGCGCTCCTAACCGCACGGCTAACTCGCCCGGTGGGAGGAAATGTAATGATGGGATTAAAAAGATTCTGAAACGTAGACCATGACATAAAACATAGTCTGGAAGGGCTGATGATTTTGAAACCGTCATATGTGAAGAATATCTAGCTACCTACTTTTCCACCACTAAAAGTATGAATAAGCTACTGCTACAAATCCAGTGGAATTCATATCTGTTTAGTTTTAACATTGCTAGCAAGGTCCTTTCCGACCCAAGCTGTTGGCAAATTTCCTCATTTCTTATTTTGTCCCTTCTGTCCTTATAGAGACAGGAGCAGAAGACATTTTTATAGGTTGAAGTCTACTATTTTCTGGTCCTGTAAAGGTAGCTATTTCAAGTCCATAGATCATGACTGGCACCAAACACTGTGCACTTGGTCTGGGTTTATGAGAGAGACCCTGTATATGTTTATAGAGTGTGACTTTTGAAGATTGGGAAAAAGACCGTTTCAGCAAAAGTAACATATGGAGCAGCAGAACTGTGAAGCAGTTTATATCTGATTGCTGATTTCTTATTTGATGGTGTTATCGGATGGGACATGGATGCCTAAATATTTAAATAATTAATAATGTCCATGACATTTTGACCAATTCTTATGTGGACTGTTTCAGTTTTCCTGCTTATCACTACACCATCTGTCTTGTTTCTTCTCATTCTTATCCCATCTTTCCTAACTCTGTCTTCCAGGGATCTAATTTTTCCTATATCTTGGATTCTGTCCACCACATCACCCTCTGCCAACAACATCATAAGCAAAAACAAGTGCATTCCTTTTCAAGTCTTTTTCCTTCACAGCATTGATTACCTCATCCATAACAGAAATGAAGAGGAGTATGGATAGATAAACTGCAATATGCCCCCCTCATTCCAATGAATGTGATATACTGATGAACATTGTAAATCAATATGATAAGCATGCAAGAATTATCATAAGAATCCTTTTATAAGAAAGATGACCAACATTTTAAAACAACTTGGTTACCTTTCAAAAGACGCACAAGGTGAGCTAATCTTGGTGCAACCAACAGTTTCTTCAATTTTTTGTCGAGATAATATCTACAAAGAGCATTAAGCGTATTGTGTGACATAGCACGAATGGCCATAGCAAGTCGCACAGCAGAGAGTGGTGCACCAAACACCTTAACAGCTGTAAGAAAGAAAGAAAATATCAGTTATGCCAAAGAAAATGTATTTCCCACATAAATACAAAGTTTAAAAAATAAAGAAATGAGACATTACCACACCTATGGAGTCCAGGCTGTCCTATTCTGAACAAACAAAATTAGTACAGCAATGATTTTTTTTTTTACAATTGACTTTACATCGCACCGACATAGGTAGGTGTTACGGCGATTATGGCGACAATGGGATAGGAAAGGACTAGAAGTGGGAAGGAAACTGTCATGGCCATAATTAAGGTACATTTGCCTGGTGAAAATAGGAAACCATGGAAAACCATCTTCAGAGCTGCCGACAGTGGGGTTCGAACCCACTATCTCCAGAATGCAAGCTCACAGCTGCGCATCCCTAACAGCACGGTCAACTCGCTTGGTGTGTACGGCAATGAGATTATGTGTAATAATAAAGTTTTTATTCTAATCCACCTGTTCAATACATTATAATGTTGTCACATTTAAAATATCTTCATTAATTGACAAGTTATTTGTGGGACATGTTTCGCTCCCTTACAGAGCATCATCAGCCAGATCTGAATCTCGAAGAATGGTTATGTTTGGAAACAATGACTCCAGAATTATTGAAACATTTTTCACGAACTTAAATCTACTGTATTAGAATATCATAAAATACATAAACCTTGATCATGCATTAATAACATGAGCTTAGTAGGAGATATGCATGAAAATTGTGGCTGAATGAGTTATTTTAAAATACTTAAAACAAGTAGCATGTTTACCATCTTTGAAATAGGTGAAATTCAATCTTAAGAACTAAATTTTAAAGTTTCCTTGTAATGAGATTTGGTAATTAAAAAAAAAAAGTTTTATATCCTTTAAGATTCAGATCTGGCTGATGATGCTCTGTAAGGGAGCGTAACATGTCCCACAAATAACTTGTCAATTAATGAAGATATTTTAAATGTGATAACATTATAATGTACTGAACAGGTGGATTAGAATAAAAACTTTGTTATTACAAATAACACATTTCAATACGGATTAAAACATGAGATTAGTCACTTGCAATGAGATTATGTCCACTGTTGTACTGAAATGCAATTTGGAAAGTAAACAGAGAGATGTCATGCTTTGTTCTAGAGAAGCTTTGTGTTCCAGACAAGTTTTGTGAAGAGTAACAAAGTTGCTTCAATTACAACTACGCAGTGGGTGAGGGCAGTGGAATTCATCCATGGTACCCTCTGTCTGCTACAAGAGGTGAGTGAGAAAGGGGAACATCTAGAGCCTCTTACCACAGGAGCATAGTTTGGGGACCATCCCTATCTGAGGTGGGTATTGTTTGCACTTACTTAGGCCAGGCCCCTTACTTTCAAATTTCCTATCCAATCCTTGGTCAACTCTTGTTCTCTACAGACACTGACAATATGAGGTTTGCGAGGCCTAGAGTGTCTTTCATTTTCACAGCCTTCGTGGCCGTTCTTTTTCTTTTGTTGATACCCTTATTCTTTGTTGATATTTGCTTTACGTCACACCAACAAAGATAGGTCTTACGGCGACAATGGGATAGGAAAGGCCTAGGAATGGGAAGGAAGCAGCCATGGCCTTAATTAAGGTACAGCCCGAACATTTGCCTGGTGTGAAAATGGGAAACCATGGAAAACGATCTTCAGGGCTGCCGACAGTGGGATTCAAACCCACTATCTCCCAGATGCAAGCTCACAGCTGTGCGCTCCTAATTGCACGGCACCCTTATTCTTTGATTCAAGATGGTCATATTGAAAATACTGAAAATATTTCATGAACTAGAATTTGTTATTATTGAAAAACCACTGACACCATTTCAATCAACAGAGCTTCATTTATTTTTCAGAATAATCTTCATGCCTGTGCACATATTTTTCACAATAATAGGGCCTCAGCTACTGTGTGCAGGCATTTTGATTTGATGCCATTTAGGCAGCTTGCACATTTATTTTGAAGTATTATTTTATTCTACTAAATGGCAGAGTAAACAGTATCTCTCTTGCGTGATATACGACTTAGTTTTAATTAATTTTGTCAGGTGAATACCAAATGTCACCAATGGTCTTTTACAGGTTGACATGATACAACATGGAGTGTCAAATGGACTTCATTCCATCTTTGTAAAATCTGTCTCTGAAGCATCCAAATCTCCAATCCTGGGATTTGGATGCAGACACTCTACCACTGATCCACTGGAAGAGGTATTTTTAACGCTTTTCTGCAAGCCTGAAACTACTCTTGTGGTAGAACTCTACTCCAGCAGCCAAAGACACTGACATACTGCTATATGTACTGTATGTCCTCCATCTACTCGTAGCACTGACCTTGCATCTATTCCACCTTCTATAGTTGTGAATGCAGTAGAGCCACACTTGTGGCTTAGATCCTTTCCAGCAAAACAAATATGACCTAGGCCACCATAGCTCAACAGGATAGAGCATATGATATGAAATCGGAAGGTTGTGAATTCAAATCCCACTGGTGTCCGGTTGGCCATTTTTGTTCTGTGCTTAACATCTCTTCGATATGTACAATACGTACTGAACATGATCTAATACATTGAAAATTTACTTTGAGTACAATCAGTACAATGCCTAGCCTTTGCGGATGACATTGTGATTATGTCAGAGTCAATACAGGAGGTACAGAACGAGATTATCCAGCTCCAGGAGCAAGCAAGGCAGGCTTACGGATCTCCTTTGAGAAGACATAGTACATGACCAACATCGAAACAGCACCCCGAGGGATGACAGTGGAGGGAGGAAGGATTCAGAAAGTAGAGAAATTTAAATATCTGGGAGAGTGGATAGATAACAACCTGTCAGAGAAAGAGGCACTGATATCGAGAATCAACAAAATGAACTTGGCATACAAGCTAAGTATGAACACCTATAACAAGAAGAAGATCTCAATCAATACAAAACTCAGACATTACCAGACAGTGATCCGTCCCGAAGCCTTATATGCAGCTGAATGTCTGAACCTGATAAAGGTAGGATTGGTCAAGAAGTTAGAACTGGTGGAGCGAAAAATTCTAAGGAAGATACTGGGAGCCCAAAGAACAGAGGATGGATCACACAGAAAGAAAGCAAACCAAGAACTGTACCCCAAGATAGAAAAGATCTCAGACACCATCCAGAAGAGGTAAGCCATGTTCTACATATCTACAGAATGGAAACAGGAAGAGTGACCAACCAGATAGTAAGGTTTTTTGAGACCAGGAAAACTGTGGTACGCTAGCATCAGAAAGTGAAGAAGGACCTGACAGAAATGGGAATACCAGGATCGGAAATAAGCAACAGGGAAACTTACAAGTCAAAAATAAAAAAACACAAAGAGTTTTCAAGAAAAAGTTAGTTTGCGGACCCAAACACCATGGACAGAAGAGAGAAGAAGGTTGCAGAGTGAAAGAATGAAGGATTACTGGGCGCAGATCAAAGCCCAGAAGCAGCTGAAATCGAATTAACGTGGTCCACAGTTGGCCAAAACGAAAGAAAGAAAGAAAGAAAGAAAGAAAGAAAGAAAGAAAAGAAAGAAAGAAAGAAAGAAGAATGCAGTCATGAAAATTAATATTCATGCAATAGGTTTATTCCTTTACTAGCTGTAGTACCAGTCTTGATGGGACAGTCATATAGCATGTGCAAAGTTATCTAACTCATATTCTAAATCATGTTCAAATTTTCATTGTCGATACAGACCGAAGACCACGCAGTTTTACACCCTAAGATAATCATGACTAAATCCATTGCCAGCTAATACGATTAAACAATATTTCCATCTTAGCATTGGTACATACTAAGGAACAAAGGTCTATATTCATGAATTCTATTATATAATATTTATTGCAGCCAATGGCCATATGTAAATTTTCTACTCTTTACTATATTCATGTAAGGACTTTTCTCTTTTGCTACACTTATTGAAGTGGTATCGTTCACATATTTTCTCACACAGTTTGCACACGCATTCGTCGCTTGGATCGTGATATATCTCTTTTACGCATAGCTTATGATGGAAACCATGTACTGCCAGCCTGTTGATAGCGCTGCGCATGATCTTATTTGGGCCCATCCAGTCTCTGTTTGTCATAGCATCCGTCACGTAGAACTCCGGCCAGATTTTTTCTCTTTTGCTTAACCTTAGATTTAGGTGAGCAGTGGCTTGGGGTGTCGATGGCACAGAAAGATATCTAAGGTCCTCGATAAGGAAAGGCTCCTGAGCTAGTTCATAAGCTAGTCTAGATGGAGATGTCTTAGAAATACCTAATATTCTTTTCAGAAAGGTAGCTTTCACTTTTTCAAGGGTAGTTATGTCAGATGTTGATAATTTGTCCCAGATTAAATCTATGCCATATGTCAGAATGGGTAGTATCTTTGCATGAAAAAGTTTCATTGCTGAGTCTATTGATATTTTGGTTGGGTCTTGTATAAGTAATAATAATAATAACTTAAATGTTTCCACCTTTTCAATACAATATATTCACAAATTTACAAAATTATACGGTACTAGTTTCGACCCATCTAGGGGTCATCATCAGCCGTATTGGAGCAAAGATCATTTGTGGCGAAATCCTAAGACAATATTATTTTAAAGAATAACAAGTGAAATGAGATGATATGGTAATAGTTAATAATACAAGGAATATACATAATAAGAGGTTTTTAACAAAGAATAAAGTATAAATGGGGTGTTGTAAAAATTATAATCATGGAAATCAGTAAGTTCTTGTATTGAAATGAAATATGGCTTAGGAAGAGGGCTTAAGGTGGGGCTGAAGGGTGCGGGAGAAAGTGTAATTGTCTTGGAAAAGTACCTTTGATTAAATTTAGGATTGAGTTTAGGTTGGCTGCATTATTGTTTCTGAGGAAAGTGATAAATAGATCGAAGAGTATGTTGGGTTTCTCTGAGATTTCATTGAGATTGTGACTGGCATTAAAGTATTGGTCTAGGTGTATGTAGTAATTTTCCATTATGTTCAGTAAAGGGCCCTTGTTTGCTAATATGAGGATGTCCATGTCTTGTTCAATATTGGTGAAATTATGGTTATAATCTTGCATGTGTTGGCCGATGGCTGAAAACTTGTTGTATTTTATTGCGTTAGTGTGCTCGTGGTATCTGATAATGAAGTTTCTCCCGGTTTGCCCGATGTAGGTTTTTTTACAGGTGGTACATTTGATCCTATAAACTCCTGATTTTAAAAAACTGCTGGTCTTGTTGATGTATGAAGTATTGTATAAAACATTCATGTTCTTATTGTTGGTTTTGAAGGCTATTTTAACGCCTTTTTTCTTAAAGATGTTGGTTAACTTGTAGATATCATTGTTGAACGTGAAGGTGGAAAATGTTAGAGGTTTGGTTATTTCTTTTTTGAGGGTAGTTTTTGGGCGATGTTTGTGTTTATTGATTATCCTTTCTATAAAATGATTGCTGAAGCCGTTGAATTTTGCGATTCCGCGGATTGTGTTGAGTTCGTTTTTTAGATCTTTATTGGACATAGGTATGCTGAAGGCTCGGTGAACTAGGCTGTTGTATGTGGCTCGTTTGTGGGACTGGGGGTGCACTGAATCTTGGCGAATGGTGGAGGCTGTTTGAGTGGGTTTTCTGAAAATTTTATAACTGAAAGAATCTGAGTTTCTAGTGATGGTTAAATCTAGAAAGTTGATTTTTTGATTTGATTCGGATTCTAGTGTGAATTTGATATGAGGATCAATATTGTTGAGTCTTAAGAGGGTGGTGGGTGCGTTAATTGATTTCTCATTCATGATTACAAAGACATCGTCGACATATCTGGCCCAAAAGAGAATGTTTTCGAATTCGTTGTCAATTTTGGTGTATTCGAGGAAGTCCAGGTATATTTCTGCTAAGATACCTGAGGCCGGTGACCCCATTGCCAAACCATTTTGTTGATATATGACATTATCAAAAGTGAAGAAGTTATTGTCGATGACAAGTTTTAATATTGTGATAAAGTCTTGTATCTCTAGTTTGCTTAAGTGGCTGTTTTTGTTTAAATTGTTTATAATTATCGGAATTAATTTTGATACTTGTATGCTTGGGTACATGTTTACAATATCGAAAGAGTGGATGGAGTGATCCGGTTGCAAATTGAACTTGTTTAGTTTTTCTACTAGCTCAGATGTGTTTTTAATAGACTTTTTGGATAAGAATTGATAATTTTTTCTTAAGAAACATTGGATGAATTGTGATATTCTGTATAAGGGGCTCGGTCTATAGTTGATAATTGGCCGGATGGGAATTCCGGTTTTGTGAATTTTGGGAAGAGCTTTAGCAGTGGGGAGTCCTGGGTTCATATGTATGAGTTTGGATTTTTCCTGTTCGGTAAATAAAAATGAAGTGTTTTTAAGAGTTTGTTTAAGTAGTTTTTGAATTTTTTGGGTGGGGTCTTTTTTGATTATGGAAAATGAGCTGTCTGTGAAAAAGTTTTTTGTTTTTTCAATATATACTTTTTTATCCATGATAACTGTTGCATTGCCTTTGTCAGCTTTGGTTATGATGAGTTCGTTGTCTTTAATTTTCTTCTTGAGGGCGTATATGCGCTTTTGTTCAGCAATTTTTTCTTTATTATTGAGGTTATTTGCGGGGTTGGTTAAATTGTGGAGGATATCAGTCAGTTTCCTTTTAACATCGGTTCTAACCTCATCTTGCGTGTCTTCCGGTATTTTGCTGATGGCTAGCTCTGATTCTGTGATCATAGTAGCGGCTATGTTGAGGCTGTTCAAGTTTGGCCAGTTGTGTTTCGGTCCTTTGGATAAAGTTAAGTGTTCACTTTCACTTAAGGGCGTGTTAGATAGATTTATAACAGCTGGATGAAACTGCGTACGAACGAACGTGTTACTATTGGAGTTTCTAGTTTGTTGGTTATGTAGTTGGCAGTTTTTTAGCCTGTTGAGTTTATTCTCCAAATTTGACTGTTTTTTGGCTAGTTCGTAGAATAATTTGTTCTCTACTTCTTGATAGAATAGTGTCCATTGTGCGTTTGAAAGTAGTTTAGTCGCTGCGAGGTGAGTGTCGTATAATTTCTGATTCAAAAAATATTTCTTCCTGTACAAGAATTTAATTTCGTCTCTTAACCATATTTTGTTTGTTTTGTTTTGAGTTTTGATGGTTTGAGGTGAAGTCCGATGTTTCTTTTTATTGCTTCTTAGAAAATTAGGTGTCAAGTTAAGTGATATACATTGCTTTAGGAAATCGATGTCTTTGCGTAATTTGGCTATCTTTAATTTTAGGCCTAGATATTGAAAGGCTTTCTGTTTTGCCTGGTAAGCTACATCATTGATGGTTATGAATTTCATGTTTTTGGTCCGTATTGAACAATATATAAGTAATAATAATAATAACTTAAATGTTTCCACCTTTTCAATACAATATATTCACAAATTTACAAAATTATACGGTACTAGTTTCGACCCATCTAGGGGTCATCATCAGCCGTATTGGAGCAAAGATCATTTGTGGCGAAATCCTAAGACAATATTATTTTAAAGAATAACAAGTGAAATGAGATGATATGGTAATAGTTAATAATACAAGGAATATACATAATAAGAGGTTTTTAACAAAGAATAAAGTATAAATGGGGTGTTGTAAAAATTATAATCATGGAAATCAGTAAGTTCTTGTATTGAAATGAAATATGGCTTAGGAAGAGGGCTTAAGGTGGGGCTGAAGGGTGCGGGAGAAAGTGTAATTGTCTTGGAAAAGTACCTTTGATTAAATTTAGGATTGAGTTTAGGTTGGCTGCATTATTGTTTCTGAGGAAAGTGATAAATAGATCGAAGAGTATGTTGGGTTTCTCTGAGATTTCATTGAGATTGTGACTGGCATTAAAGTATTGGTCTAGGTGTATGTAGTAATTTTCCATTATGTTCAGTAAAGGGCCCTTGTTTGCTAATATGAGGATGTCCATGTCTTGTTCAATATTGGTGAAATTATGGTTATAATCTTGCATGTGTTGGCCGATGGCTGAAAACTTGTTGTATTTTATTGCGTTAGTGTGCTCGTGGTATCTGATAATGAAGTTTCTCCCGGTTTGCCCGATGTAGGTTTTTTTACAGGTGGTACATTTGATCCTATAAACTCCTGATTTTAAAAAACTGCTGGTCTTGTTGATGTATGAAGTATTGTATAAAACATTCATGTTCTTATTGTTGGTTTTGAAGGCTATTTTAACGCCTTTTTTCTTAAAGATGTTGGTTAACTTGTAGATATCATTGTTGAACGTGAAGGTG
The DNA here is from genome assembly GCF_040414725.1 of Anabrus simplex. Taxonomy (NCBI): domain Eukaryota; kingdom Metazoa; phylum Arthropoda; class Insecta; order Orthoptera; family Tettigoniidae; genus Anabrus; species Anabrus simplex. The sequence goes on from NC_090270.1 coordinate 83,386,331, forward strand.
GAAAATGTTAGAGGTTTGGTTATTTCTTTTTTGAGGGTAGTTTTTGGGCGATGTTTGTGTTTATTGATTATCCTTTCTATAAAATGATTGCTGAAGCCGTTGAATTTTGCGATTCCGCGGATCAATAATAAAGAAAAAATTGCAGAACAAAAGCGCATATACGCCCTCAAGAAGAAAATTAAAGACAACGAACTCATCATAACCAAAGCTGACAAAGGCAATGCAACAGTTATCATGGATAAAAAAGTATATATTGAAAAAACAAAAAACTTTTTCACAGACAGCTCATTTTCCATAATCAAAAAAGACCCCACCCAAAAAATTCAAAAACTACTTAAACAAACTCTTAAAAACACTTCATTTTTATTTACCGAACAGGAAAAATCCAAACTCATACATATGAACCCAGGACTCCCCACTGCTAAAGCTCTTCCCAAAATTCACAAAACCGGAATTCCCATCCGGCCAATTATCAACTATAGACCGAGCCACTTATACAGAATATCACAATTCATCCAATGTTTCTTAAGAAAAAATTATCAATTCTTATCCAAAAAGTCTATTAAAAACACATCTGAGCTAGTAGAAAAACTAAACAAGTTCAATTTGCAACCGGATCACTCCATCCACTCTTTCGATATTGTAAACATGTACCCAAGCATACAAGTATCAAAATTAATTCCGATAATTATAAACAATTTAAACAAAAACAGCCACTTAAGCAAACTAGAGATACAAGACTTTATCACAATATTAAAACTTGTCATCGACAATAACTTCTTCACTTTTGATAATGTCATATATCAACAAAATGGTTTGGCAATGGGGTCACCGGCCTCAGGTATCTTAGCAGAAATATACCTGGACTTCCTCGAATACACCAAAATTGACAACGAATTCGAAAACATTCTCTTTTGGGCCAGATATGTCGACGATGTCTTTGTAATCATGAATGAGAAATCAATTAACGCACCCACCACCCTCTTAAGACTCAACAATATTGATCCTCATATCAAATTCACACTAGAATCCGAATCAAATCAAAAAATCAACTTTCTAGATTTAACCATCACTAGAAACTCAGATTCTTTCAGTTATAAAATTTTCAGAAAACCCACTCAAACAGCCTCCACCATTCGCCAAGATTCAGTGCACCCCCAGTCCCACAAACGAGCCACATACAACAGCCTAGTTCACCGAGCCTTCAGCATACCTATGTCCAATAAAGATCTAAAAAACGAACTCAACACAATCCGCGGAATCGCAAAATTCAACGGCTTCAGCAATCATTTTATAGAAAGGATAATCAATAAACACAAACATCGCCCAAAAACTACCCTCAAAAAAGAAATAACCAAACCTCTAACATTTTCCACCTTCACATTCAACAATGATATCTACAAGTTAACCAACATCTTTAAGAAAAAAGGCGTTAAAATAGCCTTCAAAACCAACAATAAGAACATGAATGTTTTATACAATACTTCATACATCAACAAGACCAGCAGTTTTTTAAAATCAGGAGTTTATAGGATCAAATGTACCACCTGTAAAAAAACCTACATCGGGCAAACCGGGAGAAACTTCATTATCAGATACCACGAGCACACTAACGCAATAAAATACAACAAGTTTTCAGCCATCGGCCAACACATGCAAGATTATAACCATAATTTCACCAATATTGAACAAGACATGGACATCCTCATATTAGCAAACAAGGGCCCTTTACTGAACATAATGGAAAATTACTACATACACCTAGACCAATACTTTAATGCCAGTCACAATCTCAATGAAATCTCAGAGAAACCCAACATACTCTTCGATCTATTTATCACTTTCCTCAGAAACAATAATGCAGCCAACCTAAACTCAATCCTAAATTTAATCAAAGGTACTTTTCCAAGACAATTACACTTTCTCCCGCACCCTTCAGCCCCACCTTAAGCCCTCTTCCTAAGCCATATTTCATTTCAATACAAGAACTTACTGATTTCCATGATTATAATTTTTACAACACCCCATTTATACTTTATTCTTTGTTAAAAACCTCTTATTATGTATATTCCTTGTATTATTAACTATTACCATATCATCTCATTTCACTTGTTATTCTTTAAAATAATATTGTCTTAGGATTTCGCCACAAATGATCTTTGCTCCAATACGGCTGATGATGACCCCTAGATGGGTCGAAACTAGTACCGTATAATTTTGTAAATTTGTGAATATATTGTATTGAAAAGGTGGAAACATTTAAGTTATTATTATTATTACTTATATATTGTTCAATACGGACCAAAAACATGAAATTCATAACCATCAATGATGTAGCTTACCAGGCAAAACAGAAAGCCTTTCAATATCTAGGCCTAAAATTAAAGATAGCCAAATTACGCAAAGACATCGATTTCCTAAAGCAATGTATATCACTTAACTTGACACCTAATTTTCTAAGAAGCAATAAAAAGAAACATCGGACTTCACCTCAAACCATCAAAACTCAAAACAAAACAAACAAAATATGGTTAAGAGACGAAATTAAATTCTTGTACAGGAAGAAATATTTTTTGAATCAGAAATTATACGAAACTCACCTCGCAGCGACTAAACTACTTTCAAACGCACAATGGACACTATTCTATCAAGAAGTAGAGAACAAATTATTCTACGAACTAGCCAAAAAACAGTCAAATTTGGAGAATAAACTCAACAGGCTAAAAAACTGCCAACTACATAACCAACAAACTAGAAACTCCAATAGTAACACGTTCGTTCGTACGCAGTTTCATCCAGCTGTTATAAATCTATCTAACACGCCCTTAAGTGAAAGTGAACACTTAACTTTATCCAAAGGACCGAAACACAACTGGCCAAACTTGAACAGCCTCAACATAGCCGCTACTATGATCACAGAATCAGAGCTAGCCATCAGCAAAATACCGGAAGACACGCAAGATGAGGTTAGAACCGATGTTAAAAGGAAACTGACTGATATCCTCCACAATTTAACCAACCCCGCAAATAACCTCAATAATAAAGAAAAAATTGGTGAACAAAAGCGCATATACGCCCTCAAGAAGAAAATTAAAGACAACGAACTCATCATAACCAAAGCTGACAAAGGCAATGCAACAGTTATCATGGATAAAAAAGTATATATTGAAAAAACAAAAAACTTTTTCACAGACAGCTCATTTTCCATAATCAAAAAAGACCCCACCCAAAAAATTCAAAAACTACTTAAACAAACTCTTAAAAACACTTCATTTTTATTTACCGAACAGAAAAATCCAAACTCATACATATGAACCCAGGACTCCCCACTGCTAAAGCTCTTCCCAAAATTCACAAAACCGGAATTCCCATCCGGCCAATTATCAACTATAGACCGAGCCCCTTATACAGAATATCACAATTCATCCAATGTTTCTTAAGAAAAAATTATCAATTCTTATCCAAAAAGTCTATTAAAAACACATCTGAGCTAGTAGAAAAACTAAACAAGTTCAATTTGCAACCGGATCACTCCATCCACTCTTTCGATATTGTAAACATGTACCCAAGCATACAAGTATCAAAATTAATTCCGATAATTATAAACAATTTAAACAAAAACAGCCACTTAAGCAAACTAGAGATACAAGACTTTATCACAATATTAAAACTTGTCATCGACAATAACTTCTTCACTTTTGATAATGTCATATATCAACAAAATGGTTTGGCAATGGGGTCACCGGCCTCAGGTATCTTAGCAGAAATATACCTGGACTTCCTCGAATACACCAAAATTGACAACGAATTCGAAAACATTCTCTTTTGGGCCAGATATGTCGACGATGTCTTTGTAATCATGAATGAGAAATCAATTAACGCACCCACCACCCTCTTAAGACTCAACAATATTGATCCTCATATCAAATTCACACTAGAATCCGAATCAAATCAAAAAATCAACTTTCTAGATTTAACCATCACTAGAAACTCAGATTCTTTCAGTTATAAAATTTTCAGAAAACCCACTCAAACAGCCTCCACCATTCGCCAAGATTCAGTGCACCCCCAGTCCCACAAACGAGCCACATACAACAGCCTAGTTCACCGAGCCTTCAGCATACCTATGTCCAATAAAGATCTAAAAAACGAACTCAACACAATCCGCGGAATCGCAAAATTCAACGGCTTCAGCAATCATTTTATAGAAAGGATAATCAATAAACACAAACATCGCCCAAAAACTACCCTCAAAAAAGAAATAACCAAACCTCTAACATTTTCCACCTTCACGTTCAACAATGATATCTACAAGTTAACCAACATCTTTAAGAAAAAAGGCGTTAAAATAGCCTTCAAAACCAACAATAAGAACATGAATGTTTTATACAATACTTCATACATCAACAAGACCAGCAGTTTTTTAAAATCAGGAGTTTATAGGATCAAATGTACCACCTGTAAAAAAACCTACATCGGGCAAACCGGGAGAAACTTCATTATCAGATACCACGAGCACACTAACGCAATAAAATACAACAAGTTTTCAGCCATCGGCCAACACATGCAAGATTATAACCATAATTTCACCAATATTGAACAAGACATGGACATCCTCATATTAGCAAACAAGGGCCCTTTACTGAACATAATGGAAAATTACTACATACACCTAGACCAATACTTTAATGCCAGTCACAATCTCAATGAAATCTCAGAGAAACCCAACATACTCTTCGATCTATTTATCACTTTCCTCAGAAACAATAATGCAGCCAACCTAAACTCAATCCTAAATTTAATCAAAGGTACTTTTCCAAGACAATTACACTTTCTCCCGCACCCTTCAGCCCCACCTTAAGCCCTCTTCCTAAGCCATATTTCATTTCAATACAAGAACTTACTGATTTCCATGATTATAATTTTTACAACACCCCATTTATACTTTATTCTTTGTTAAAAACCTCTTATTATGTATATTCCTTGTATTATTAACTATTACCATATCATCTCATTTCACTTGTTATTCTTTAAAATAATATTGTCTTAGGATTTCGCCACAAATGATCTTTGCTCCAATACGGCTGATGATGACCCCTAGATGGGTCGAAACTAGTACCGTATAATTTTGTAAATTTGTGAATATATTGTATTGAAAAGGTGGAAACATTTAAGTTATTATTATTATTACTTATATATTGTTCAATACGGACCAAAAACATGAAATTCATAACCATCAATGATGTAGCTTACCAGGCAAAACAGAAAGCCTTTCAATATCTAGGCCTAAAATTAAAGATAGCCAAATTACGCAAAGACATCGATTTCCTAAAGCAATGTATATCACTTAACTTGACACCTAATTTTCTAAGAAGCAATAAAAAGAAACATCGGACTTCACCTCAAACCATCAAAACTCAAAACAAAACAAACAAAATATGGTTAAGAGACGAAATTAAATTCTTGTACAGGAAGAAATATTTTTTGAATCAGAAATTATACGACACTCACCTCGCAGCGACTAAACTACTTTCAAACGCACAATGGACACTATTCTATCAAGAAGTAGAGAACAAATTATTCTATGAACTAGCCAAAAAACAGTCAAATTTGGAGAATAAACTCAACAGGCTAAAAAACTGCCAACTACATAACCAACAAACTAGAAACTCCAATAGTAACACGTTCGTTCGTACGCAGTTTCATCCAGCTGTTATAAATCTATCTAACACGCCCTTAAGTGAAAGTGAACACTTAACTTTATCCAAAGGACCGAAACACAACTGGCCAAACTTGAACAGCCTCAACAGAGCCGCTACTATGATCACAGAATCAGAGCTAGCCATCAGCAAAATACCGGAAGACACGCAAGATGAGGTTAGAACCGATGTTAAAAGGAAACTGACTGATATCCTCCACAATTTAACCAACCCCGCAAATAACCTCAATAATAAAGAAAAAATTGGTGAACAAAAGCGCATATACGCCCTCAAGAAGAAAATTAAAGACAACGAACTCATCATAACCAAAGCTGACAAAGGCAATGCAACAGTTATCATGGATAAAAAAGTATATATTGAAAAAACAAAAAACTTTTTCACAGACAGCTCATTTTCCATAATCAAAAAAGACCCCACCCAAAAAATTCAAAAACTACTTAAACAAACTCTTAAAAACACTTCATTTTTATTTACCGAACAGGAAAAATCCAAACTCATACATATGAACCCAGGACTCCCCACTGCTAAAGCTCTTCCCAAAATTCACAAAACCGGAATTCCCATCCGGCCAATTATCAACTATAGACCGAGCCCCTTATACAGAATATCACAATTCATCCAATGTTTCTTAAGAAAAAATTACCATTTCTTATCCAAAAAGTCTATTAAAAACACATCTGAGCTAGTAGAAAAACTAAACAAGTTCAATTTGCAACCGGATCACTCCATCCACTCTTTCGATATTGTAAACATGTACCCAAGCATACAAGTATCAAAATTAATTCCGATAATTATAAACAATTTAAACAAAAACAGCCACTTAAGCAAACTAGAGATACAAGACTTTATCACAATATTAAAACTTGTCATCGACAATAACTTCTTCACTTTTGATAATGTCATATATCAACAAAATGGTTTGGCAATGGGGTCACCGGCCTCAGGTATCTTAGCAGAAATATACCTGGACTTCCTCAAATACACCAAAATTGACAACGAATTCGAAAACATTCTCTTTTGGGCCAGATATGTCGACGATGTCTTTGTAATCATGAATGAGAAATCAATTAACGCACCCACCACCCTCTTAAGACTCAACAATATTGATCCTCATATCAAATTCACACTAGAATCCGAATCAAATCAAAAAATCAACTTTCTAGATTTAACCATCACTAGAAACTCAGATTCTTTCAGTTATAAAATTTTCAGAAAACCCACTCAAACAGCCTCCACCATTCGCCAAGATTCAGTGCACCCTCAGTCCCACAAACGAGCCACATACAACAGCCTAGTTCACCGAGCCTTCAGCATACCTATGTCCAATAAAGATCTAAAAAACGAACTCAACACAATCCGCGGAATCGCAAAATTCAACGGCTTCAGCTATCATTTTATAGAAAGGATAATCAATAAACACAAACATCGCCCAAAAACTACCCTCAAAAAAGAAATAACCAAACCTCTAACATTTTCCACCTTCACGTTCAACAATGATATCTACAAGTTAACCAACATCTTTAAGAAAAAAGGCGTTAAAATAGCCTTCAAAACCAACAATAAGAACATGAATGTTTTATACAATACTTCATACATCAACAAGACCAGCAGTTTTTTAAAATCAGGAGTTTATAGGATCAAATGTACCACCTGTAAAAAAACCTACATCGGGCAAACCGGGAGAAACTTCATTATCAGATACCACGAGCACACTAACGCAATAAAATACAACAAGTTTTCAGCCATCGGCCAACACATGCAAGATTATAACCATAATTTCACCAATATTGAACAAGACATGGACATCCTCATATTAGCAAACAAGGGCCCTTTACTGAACATAATGGAAAATTACTACATACACCTAGACCAATACTTTAATGCCAGTCACAATCTCAATGAAATCTCAGAGAAACCCAACATACTCTTCGATCTATTTATCACTTTCCTCAGAAACAATAATGCAGCCAACCTAAACTCAATCCTAAATTTAATCAAAGGTACTTTTCCAAGACAATTACACTTTCTCCCGCACCCTTCAGCCCCACCTTAAGCCCTCTTCCTAAGCCATATTTCATTTCAATACAAGAACTTACTGATTTCCATGATTATAATTTTTACAACACCCCATTTATACTTTATTCTTTGTTAAAAACCTCTTATTATGTATATTCCTTGTATTATTAACTATTACCATATCATCTCATTTCACTTGTTATTCTTTAAAATAATATTGTCTTAGGATTTCGCCACAAATGATCTTTGCTCCAATACGGCTGATGATGACCCCTAGATGGGTCGAAACTAGTACCGTATAATTTTGTAAATTTGTGAATATATTGTATTGAAAAGGTGGAAACATTTAAGTTATTATTATTATTACTTATATATTGTTCAATACGGACCAAAAACATGAAATTCATAACCATCAATGGGTCTTGTATATCGTAAATTCCTCTTATTGCTGCTACTGCTCTTTCCCTCACATGTATTTTGAATGAGGATCCTGACGTTTGTAGAGTGATGCCAAGGTAGCGAAAATTATTTACTGTAGTTAAATCTACCCCTGCATATGAAATTCTATCTGTCGCTGCTATTCTTCCTCCTTTTCTGAAGACCATACAGACTGCCTTGTTCTTGTTAACCTGGAAGTCGTTTGTTTCGGCCCATTCCTGTAGTCTATCTACTGCGATCTGAAGGTCTTCTCTGTTTCTCGAACCTATTATCATGTCATCTGCGTATGCATACAGCACTGTTGGCAAATTATCTGTTATTCTTGTGATGTCTGTTGTAGCTACATTAAAAAGCGTAGGACTAATGGGGTCTCCTTGTAACACACCGTTTGTTTGAGTGATGGGGGAAGAAAGTGATACCCCATCATCTATTCTCACGCTATTATAGGCTAGAAGGTTATTTATTACAATCTTAAGTTCGTTGTCTGCTCCAATCATGCCGTCTAATTTTTCCATTAATTTTGATCTGTTGAGCATGTCGAAAGCCTTGCTGAAGTCAATGAATATAGCATAAAATTTTCCTTTTGGGTGCCTAAGTGCTTCTTGCACCTCATCTAGTAAATTAGCAACAGCTTGTAGAGTTCCTCTGCCTTTCCTGAAACCGAATTGTTCTTCTGGGAGATGATCATCTATTAGTTCGTTAAGTTTTTGATTAATGATTTTTGTATATACTTTCATGATGTTGTTCTCTAGCGCTATCCCTCTATACGAGTTTTCGTCATCAGGCTCTCCTTTTCCCTTGTATAAGATTTTTATGTAGGACGTCCTCCAACTTTCCGGAATTCTACCTGTTTCTAGACATTTATTGAATAGCTTGGTCCAATAAGGTGCTAGCAATTGTAGAGTGTCTTTTAGATTCTCGTTGTAAATTCCATCCGGACCGGCTGCTTTGTATTTTTTAGTGTCTTGAATTGTTCTCGTCACTTCATCTATTGTTATTTCTAGATTTTTTGTCGAACATTTTGCGACTTCTAGGGCTAATGTTCGTCTTCCTGTATTTAGTACATTATTAAAGTGGGTTTCCCAATTATCCATGTTTATTGGATTCGATGGATTCACCCTTTTCTTCTTTAGAGCTACAAAAGGATCTCTTAAAGCTTCTTGGGCTTTCTGTTGTGCCTGCATTTCGGTATAGTTGCTCCTTTTCGATTTCAGTAATTGTTTATAGTTTCTTCGTTGTATCGCGTACGCTTGTAAGGTGATTACAGTTTTAAGTCTTCTGGCTATATGTAGTAAGTTGAGCGTTTTTCTTCTTTCTATGTAGCATTCTTCATCAAACCATTCTTTGGACTTCCGAGGTTTCTTGTGGAACAAAGAATCCCTTATTATTCCTTTGATGGCATCTAGAGCTGTTTCGAGATTACCTTCCTCGATGAGCTGATGAGTCTCTTCTATTCTTTGGCTGTTTTCCCTGAGTTTGTTTTCGTCTATATTTTTTGATCTTATGCGTATATCCTCTGTTTCGTGTGGAACCTCTTGTCTGATTAAGAAATTTGTCGATACTGGTAGATGTTTCCTTTGTGCGGCAATACCTTGATTTCTCATAATCTGATGTCTTATCAATTTAATATTTCTTCCTCGGTAGAAAATTAAATCAATGGTACTGGAACCGTTTGGAGCCAAGTAGGTGACTTCTTCGCTTTTATTGATTAGACGGTATCCTTCCGTGAGCAGCATTTCTAATACGATATCTGTTTTGCTAGTCTGTTTATCCAGACGACAATTAAAATCTCCAGCTAGTATTACATTTTTGTCCTTGTCAGTAAGTGCTAGAATTTTGGCTATTTGCTCGACAGTGTCTTCCACTTTTTTCAACGGACTAATATAAGTTCCTACTATAGTAATTTCTTCTGCTTTCAAGATTACTAAGTTTTCATCTATTATTGTATCTATCAGTCTACCCATTTTGTTGTTGTACATACAGGTCACTCCTCCTTCTGGCCTTCCTCGATCCTTCTTAATTGATAGTGCGTGTTTGCTGTAGTAGCCTGGCGTATCCATCTTTTCTGTCAGCATTGTTTTTGTGATTATAATTATATCATGTCCTGCCCAAGGATTTTCTGGGATTGTTGAGAGTAAACCTCTTATTCCTTCTACATTCCATAAAATCAAGTCAAGTATGAGGTTGCCTGAATCAGAGTTATCTTTTTTGATTAGTGTGTTCATTAACCTATTGAAATTTTGCGCCTTCTTGCCTTCTGTTTCGAAAACGAAACTGTCTTACTAGCACGCCGGCTGGCCAGAAAACTGGTTCCATGGCTCGTTCTTTTTCCGCAAGCGGGATGGAGATTTTAAGGGCTTTGAAATATCCCTTAGTTTGTAATTCTTCACAAGTTACCTGATTTGTTATTCCTTGTTTTTCAAGATGTTCCTTAATTTTTTCTTCTGTAGTATCTCTGTGGAGTTTTCCTACGTAAAACCAGGCCTTTCTTTCTCCAGCTTGGAGCTCGCTATTGCTCATTGTTCCAATTATTGTGGGCTCATTACCCATCCCTTTCATTTTTCTGGTTATATTATCTTGTCGGGGTGCTCCTGTGTTATTCACTTTTCCCATTTCCACATTCTTATTCGTTGTGATATCATGAATTCTATTATCATAGCCAGTATGGTAAAACTGTATAAGATATAAATGACTAGAACTTGTATTCTCTGTAACGTTTGCTACGTAATTCTTTTCAACAGGACCAATAACATAGGTATTGTAGGTACCTTCTCCTAAAGTACCATTTCATCCAAGGTGAATAAAAATTCTTTATAGCCCAGACTTCACAAACCAATTTTCATTACATTCTGTTCACCCATTTTCTCGTGACACCGATATGGACTTAGTACAAAAATCGGAATTCATGAATATCTCTGTTATCATAGCCGGTATAGTAAAAATGTATAAGACATAAATGATCGGAAATTTAATTTTATATAACTTTATTTATGTAGAATTTATCAATAGGACCACTAATAGCATAAATATTTGAGAATTAAATTTTAGGTCGTCCCCTAAATGACCATTTCGCTCAATGTGAATAATCTTATTTATAGCCTAGATCAGGGCCATCCAGCCATTGCGCTCTGAGAGTGCGCCCGCGCTCGGGGATGACTGGGCAGTCAGACTAGCGTTCCTTCCCCTACCACCACTACAGTGCAGCAGCGACGAGACCTGAGACAGACGGATGATGTTCGGACTGCGCTGACTAGATACGTACTTACAGTCGTGCGTCCGATGGCTTTTGTGGGTTTGTTGACACATCATATTAATAGGGCTGTTTTGCCATAACAAATATACCGCATATACAAACTGAAAGGTACTCCGATGTATGGAATATGTAGGAAATGAAATCAAGTGTTAAGTACAGAATACAGTAATGTGATTTATTCAAAACTGAAATTTGAACATATCTGAAAAGAACATTTAAAAAAAAATTACCAATATGAACAGATAGTACAGACCTTGAGTGACTTTTGTTCAATCGTTTTTACGAGCTTTTACTTTTGGAGCAAACAATCTTCTCCAAACTGGGTACAATATTTCTGGACACAGCTATTCTTAAACAATTGTGCAAGTTTCTATAGCTCATCGTTGCACGATGTTTACTTTTGGTAAGCTTAAGAACCAAAAAGAAACGCTCACAAATGTATGTTGAGCCGAACATTGACAGAACTTTACCTGCATGTTTATACAAAAAGGAGGTATTCTTCTTGTGGAAAGCTGCTTTAAAATTCTTCTAAACTTCATGACATTAGAAAGCGGTCTCTAAGACGAACATTGCACTGCAGTTCAAGCACCTCTAATTGAAATAGCTGTGGAGCATTGTCTGCACTACGAGAAAATGGTCTAACAAATACATCGAACACCGCTTGGAGTTCTGATAATTCTGATAATCTCTTTTCAAACTCTTCTTGTAACTGGCGAATTACCTGCAAGTACTCATCAAAGTCGACACCTTATTTCACTGTTTCAAGCAATGGAAAATGTCCTGCGTTCCTTGCACACGACTGGTTTTCCATCAAAATCAATTTTCTTTTGAATGCTTGAATTTTTTCCACCAAATCGCAGATATTGTGCTTTTCACCCTGAAGCGAAGTGTTCAGAGTATTCAGATGGGCCGTAAAGTCACTTAAAAAGGCCAAGTCCACCACCCACTTAGGATCATGCAAAAGAACTTCGCGCCGCCTTTTAATGTCATAAAAGGTATCTATTGCATTCTGCAAGCAAAAAATTTGATGAAGCACCTTCGCCCTGCTCAGCCATCTTACTTCTGCATGGTATGCAATATCCGGATACTCCGCGTCAATGTCATCCAAGAACTCTTTGAATTTCTTTCTTTCTTTTTTTTTTTCTTGCTTTACGTCGCACCGACAGAGATAGATCTTATGGCGACGATGGAATAGTAAAGGCCCAGGAATGAGAAGGAAACCATGAAAAACCATCTTCAAGGCTGCTGACTATCTCCTGAGCTCACAGCTGCGTGCCCCTAACCGCACAACCAACTCTCCCGGTACTCTTTGAATTGATGGTGTGCGAGTCCATGGGAGCAAAGAAAATTTACCATTAGCACAACTGTTCCCATTAAGTCTTTAAGCTTGGCGACTTTTGCACAGACTGCTTCCTTGTGTATCAAACACTGGATCGCTGCTATTAGGGTAGTACCACTCTTAGCCATTTTTAATTTTTAATTTTACATAGCTGAGGAACTCTGTGTAGACTACGTAAAGCATGAGCTCCATACGTCATTACTCTCATCAACCGCTCAAATTTTAACCCCATTGACTCAAAAACACCCCCCACTGCATGGAAAATATTGAAACCGGTAGTGGTGTCTTTGAGAGCTACCAAGTCTTGGTGACTTGAAGATCGTCATCCACCCCTCGAATGAAATAACGAGCTGATCTGTGTCTGCAATGTCGGTTGATTCATCGAGGGCGATGGAAAAGGATACAAAATTTGCTGCCCTCTCCATTAATTGCTGTTCCATATCAATGGCCATATCATCTACTCTGCAAGCCACAGTTTGAGGAGAATGAGAGATTTTATCAAAATTCCCAACTAGCTCCATAGGACAAATACATGCCACCGCGTTCATTAGGCACTCCTTGATTACATTCCCTTCCGTGAAGGGTTTCCCAGCTTTGGCAATTCGCGGCGAACATTTGTAGCTTGTTCGTAAAATGGGTCCACCAACCTCACTCTCCTCAATATCTGGTTACACAAAAATACGGCAAGTCACAATTTAAGTGTTCCTCAGATAATTCAATCATTTCTTCATTCCCGTTTGTAAACAAGCATTTTAAAATTAAAACAATAATACTTACAGAACAGTGCTGCTTGAAATTTTCTTTCAATTCTTCCAACTTCGATTGGCAACTGGCGTACGTCAAATCACCATAATCATCCCTGTGGTTGGCACTGTAGTGCCGTTCCAAATTGTGTTTCTTTAAACACATAAAATCTTGGTGGCACACTAAATATTTGGCATGCCCGTTATAAGCTGTACAGAAAAATGAAATTTCCCATTCTGCTTTAAAGGCTGCTGCTTCATTACTCTTTTTTTTTATTTTTTAATGGTGTTCAGTCATGACAACTGCCAAACTGATTTAGTTACACGCTGTCAACAAAGTGTAATGGACTAGACTACAGTGACTCTTTATGTATAGAGTCACTGTAGTCTAGACTAGCGACTGATGGATCAGCTGCTCCCTTCGGCACGGTGGGCAGACCGCTCGCTCAGCCAGCCAAGCTCCTCCCACCACTACCGAAACTACCTTCCCCAAAGCGCTCGGAGCACTGGCTTAGAGTGCGGCTAGAGCGCTAGCGCTCGGGGAGCGCTGTTTGGATGGCCCTGACCTAGATTGTAGTGCCTCGTTCTCCAACTTCACATATCAATTTTCATTAAATTCTCTTCAGGCATTTTCTAGTGATGCCCATAGATACATACATACATATATACATACAAACAGATACAGACAGGCAGACATGACAGAAAATTAAAAAGTGCATTTTCTTGTTACTGTAGACACAACCAATTCAGAAATACCATTCTTTTGAAATTCTGAGCCATGTACAAATGAAACTCTTATTTTGTACATCTATATATATAAAATAAGAGTTTTGCCTGTACATGGCTCAGAATTTAAAAAGGATGGTATTTCTGTATCAGTCATGTCCACAGTAACAAGGAAATGCATTTTTTCATTTTCCGTAATGTCTGTCTGTATGTATGTATGTACACGCATCACGAGAAAACGGCTGAAGAGAATTTAATGAAAATCGGTATGCATAGTCGGAGAATAAGTCACTACAATCTAGGCTGTAAATAATTTTATTCACGCTGAGTGAAATGGTAGTTTAGGGGAAGGCCTAAATTTTAATTCTCAAATATTTATGTTATTAGTGGTCATATCTTAAAGAAAATTGGTAGGCGAAGTCAGGGTAAAAGTTGCTACAATATAGGATATAAATAATTGTATACACACTGATAAAAATGGTAGTTTAGAGGAAGATCTAAAATTTAATTCTCAAATATTCATGTTATTAGTGGTCTTAATAAAAATCGGTATGCAAAGTCTGGGAATAAATCGCTATAATCCAGACCATAAATGATTTTATTCACGCTGAGATAAATGGTAGTTTAGGGGAAGGCCTAAAATTTAATTCTCAAATATTTATGTTATTAGTGGCCATATCGATAAATATTACATAACTAAAGTTATATAGTTTTAAATTTCCGATCATTTATGTCTTATACATTGTTACCGTACCGGCTATGATCATTGATCACAGAGATATTCATGAATTTGGATTTTTATTACTAAGTCCATATCAGCGCCGGGTCACGAGAAAACGGGTAAACAGGATTTAATGAAAATCGGTATGTGAAGTCGAAGAATAAGGAACTACAGTCTATGCTATACATAATTTTATAAGATGACCTGATATCACAGAGCCGAAAGAAAACTAAATGTGAAGGCCTACAATATAGGAAGCTTATAAAATTAATCAACAATAGCATTACATTGACCATTGTTTGTGATGTGCTTTGTGTCTTCTGGTGCCACTCATTTACGATAGATAGGATTACTGTTGCGTACCAAGTTTTTTTAAAAATTTTCCTTACATTGCACGGACACAGATAGGTCTTATGGCGATGATGGGATAGGAGTGTGAAGGAAGTGGCCTTGGCCTTAATTAGGATACAGCCCCAGCATTTGCCTGGTGTGAAAATGGGAAACCACGGAATATCATCATCAGGGCTGCCGACAGTGGGGTTCGAATCCATTATCTCCCAGATGTAAGCTCACAGCTGCGCACCCCTAACCACACGGCCAACTCGCCCGGTCGTACCGAGTGTAACAGCCACCTGAATATTGGCGGGAAGTAGCTGGAGAGTTTGATACTTTTCTTCTATAGCATGCCATTCCTCTGGTTCATAAATTTTCTGCTACTACTGATGCGTAACACACTGTTTTATTCATCATAGCATTCGAGCTATTCAGCCCCTACTCTGAGGCATTGATTGGAATTAGCAGAGTGCATATTTAACGGAATAATGGCATAGGAGTGTTCACGACTGTCTGCGGCTTGCTCGTTCCAGCTCTGGAACTTTGGTCTGTTAGATCGGCACCGTAGTACTGTTCGTTAAAAGTGAGAAAATATGTGTTTCTTTTATTTGATCCGAGTATTTTATATGATATCATTGCTTTTAATCGCTACTTTCCTACTGAAGTTTGTGTAATGACCTATGTTGATTTCAGTTAGGAAAACCACAAGGTCAATGTCTGAGAATCCAATCCCGTAGCGAAGCGCGGGTACAACAGCTAGTCGATATATATATATATTGATGTGACTATAAATATAAATAAATGCATTTTCATTAAACCTCTTGGAGCCAGGCGGTAGTGCAAGCACCCACCCTTTAAATTGCCAAAGCCGATCAGGTCGGCCTTTAAAAATCCAGTCGGAAGTTGCCAGAGCTGATTACATCGGCCGGCTTAAAATTCTTCCATGTACATAATTTTGTGGCAACCTATAGTGACGTGTATACTTTTGTGACAACCTACAGTAAAGGGCTACAAGTTATTGTGTGCCTGACCATGCTCTGGCAGTTCTAAGAGGGTGTTATAGCTTTCACAAGAGTCGTTTCCTGTGTTTAGAAATACCGCTAACTGGTCGGTAAGAGATTGCTCCCTGCACTGAGTGGATTTGTGACAGCAAAATTGCAAGTGGTTCACGTGATATTTTTTCAGCAGGTATTGATGACAATAAGTTACTGCAGTATTTGGAACAATGCGAAGTTAACACGGATGATTTGTCGGATAGTGAATTTAGTTCAGAGAGTAGCGATGAAATTTTACCGGGAACGCCTCCGGGATCACCGCAGCTACAGAAGAGACCTTTATTTGTTTCTAATGGCACTAAAACTACTGTGAATATAGTGATGATGATGGAGATAATGTATGTGGAGAACATTTTATGGAAATTTCTCCCAATGAACCCGACAACATTCCTCAACCTCCTATCTCCTTCATGGGACTTCCTGGACCTAAAACATGCCCGCCGTCTGATTCTCCGCCAATATCATACTTCAATTTATTTTTCACTTTATCTCTGATAAACCTTACAGTCACATATAATCCTCTATCATTACATAAATTCCAGTCCTCGCGGGTCAAGTGTAGCGTGCTTGCCTCTCACCCAGAGTTCATGGGTTCGATTCCCGGCCAGGTCAAGGATTTTTACATGGGCCTGAGGTTTGGCTCGAGGTCCACTCAACCTAAGTGATCCTAAGCAATACCAATTGAGGAGATATCTGAGGATGAGAGGGCAACGCCAGTCCAGAAAATCAAGACCAAGAGTATTTGTCTGACTGACCATGCGTCATCTTGTAAACTGCAGGTCTCTGAACTGAGCAGCGGTCGCTTGGTAGACCAAAGTGCATCCGGGGTTTAGTGCCATAGGTTTCTTAATGACGTATATTCTGTTTTATTGTAAAACATTCCTTTTTTCAAACAGATACTGGAACCAAGAACGAGAAAAGGTTTTTACTGAAAACCGAAAGTATGAAACTATAATAACAAGTATTATTTTTTTTTTTTTTTAATAGTTCATAATAATTTTTTATACTATGTGGTCTGCATGTAGAAAATTTCTTGTCAGTATTTGCCATACATCGATACATATACGTGAATTTTATCGGTGAGTAAAATTGTCCTGTTTGTACTAGTGGCATATGTTTGAATTTTTAAGTTTTTATTTTTCTTGTTCAAAGTAATTATTTCATAGAATTTCATAGAATTGTATTTAGAAATACATTATACAATACATTATACATACATAAGACATCATTACGTATATGATTTTGTATCATAAATGATTTTTTCAAAGTAGGTATTGAGAGAGAAAATGTGAAAATGTTTTTCTCTTCCCAAAAACGTTATCAACAACTATAATATCAACAATAAAACGTGTTTGATTCTTTACATCACTCTGAATCAGTTGTTTGTTCTATGTAGTCGACATGTAGAAAATTTCTTGCCGAATGGCACTTTACAGTAGTAGAGTGGAGGCGGAGCTCTGGCCTCTTCCAGCTGATAGTGACCGGCCGATCAGATTGGTTCCTGGCCCCAAGAGGGTTAAAGTTAGTTGCAATTATAACTGTTTGTTAGAAACTGTTGGCTACCGAAGAAATGTTAACAGAACTTCAGTAATATAGTAAAGAAATATATAAAGAAAATGTATACAACTAACATGACTGTAGAACCCCTCACTACTACACTGCCACGTGCTTGTTAGGCCCGATGCACATAGAAGTGATGGGCAGAAGCATGGTGTTGGCAAGATGGGAAACATGTTTCCATGCCTCCTCAATGCAAACAAATGGGCCGATGCACACTGAGGTGACAAGGCACAGGTGCAGGCACTCACCCTACCCCATCATCACTGCTGCCACCACCACCATGCTTTTTCCTCTCTTTTTGAGTCCATTTCCTTTATTCACAGTGGTGCAAGAGCCTATTTTTTTTTGTGAGCCTATCGCTTACCAAGGCTAGAAAATGGTGAAAACACTGTAAGATATCCTATAGCAGTTTTGAAACCTATCTGGATACATTTTAGCTTTCTTATTACATCAAAGGTTCCATTCTTGCTTCTTTTAACCACAGAGGGTGAACCCAAAACTTCCTCTGCCTGTTCAAGTTTGATAATACAAGATTTAGAATGGCCTCGTTACTTTTGTCGTTTGAATACACATTGAACAATGTCGAGAGAAAAACTAGCCATTTCTCTGTCAGATCTGTACCTCTTGACTGCCCTTTCTGTGTAGCTTATACTCACTTGTGCCTAACCGTACCTGCACTGCACCTCTGCCTGTAGTCACTTCTATGTGCATTGGTCCTTAATGTGTGGGTTGCATTGCCATTGTAGGGGATACTTCTTTTCACACCTTCAGAGTAATGTTTCACAGACCTAGTGTAGACATACTTTTCAACCACTAAGATTCATTTTTTCTTTACTTGTCTCCTTTCACTTCTGACCTAGAGTTGATCTTTGTTTTTAGTTTAGTGTTTGTGTGCTGGAATTTACTTTATAAAAGTAAGAGACTGGCTCATCAAGTGGCTGGTGTGATAAAAAAAATATTAAGGATGTTCTGTCGACATCAGATAAGAGAAAACACTATTGGAAACTAAATGCACTGGCACAATTCTATGCCCTCCACTGTATATACAAGTATTTAAAAAAAGAAAAGTGTAGAGCATGATTGGACTAAAAGGTGTCTAGTTGAAACTTACCTAGATAGAGGAAACAGTCGAATATCCCCTGCATAGGAACACTGCAACTCATGCCTGTTCCAGCAATGGCAAACAATGGTTGATTACTAGGAACTCCAAAATTATCTCCAAATACAGATTTTGTGAGACAGCGTACTTTGCGAGTAGTCTCCACATTTACATCCTTCCATTCATATTTGCTATAACATATAAGTACACTTTGTTACAATATATAACTTTCTAACATCTTTAGGAGTTCAGGATTTTAGAAAAAAACTGGAATTGCCCAATTTTTATAAACTGTTCACCTCACAAACCACCTTCATTTTTCTAACTCTCAAATGAGGATTCTTTACATCTTTGCAGTTTAACACCTTAACATATAATGATTTTCCCAAACTTCAAAGGCCCCGGGTAAGTATCAGACATAACGACTGATGTAGCAGAATATATACAGATAAGAAAGGATTTCCACCTTATCAATACTGTTTAAGGTAGAAATCCTTTCTTATCTGTGTATGTGTAATCTGTCAATACAGACATGAAACTCATAAATCATGATGATGTAGCGGAAGTCCAGAAATCGTAAGCTGGACAGGAATTATTTGTAAATATGAGCATTACAAATATTGAGTGAATGATATGGAGATCACCAAGCCATTTGAGGACATGAATCGACAACATAAAATATTCAGGATTCATCTTAAATAATAGAAACCAAGTGAGTTGGCAACACGGTTCAGGTCATGTAGCTGTGACTTACACTTGTGAGATGAAAGATTCAAATCACACCATCGGAATTCTGAAAATTTCATGGATTCTGAATTTTTGTATCAGCTAAACACAGGCTGCACCTTAATTAAAACTAAGTCTGCTACCTTCCTAATTCTAGCCCTTTCCAAAACCAGTATCATCAAAAATCCTCTATGTGTTAATGTGACATTAAACCACTAGCAAATAATAATAAGAATAATGACACAATGTGTGGGTGAGATAACAGATAATCGTTCATGAACTATGAATATCTCTCTCTCTCTCTCGCACTCTTCTGTTAATGTTGACTCCCCTCTCAGAACAGAATATCAGTTGAAAACTCTATCCACAATACGTTGCTATCAGCAATCTATGACCCCTTCCACATTCATTATGCTGGAAACTTCCTGTATTGCAAAGACTTGTTACAAAAGGAAAACAGATCCTTTTGAGCTCTGAAACCCTGTCCCCCAACCAGAAGTTGCTCGCACACCTTAGGCTGCAATTCCTGTACATAAATTCATGCATTTGTGGTGCAACAACTCATTAGGACCTTGACCTGCCAAAATGACTGCTGCCCAGCTACGTGACCTGCAGATACTGGAGTGCCACATGGTCAGCATGTATTGCCGCATTGCTTGGCTTTTTTAACTGGTTCCACTGCCCCTTGTATTAGACAACTCTTCAGATGATTTCACGAGGATAAGTAAGTCCTGTTTCAATCCTCAGTCCAAAATTGGCCAGGAGTCAAACTTGGGGCCTCTGGGCAAGAGGCAGGCATTACTATACCTACACCACAGGTCTGGCATTGTACTGTATATACACTCAATGACTAAAAAATAGTTAAACTTTACAAAAGAGTGTTGGAAATAAAACTGTACATGTTGAAAGGATGTGTGACTGTATCGCAATGATTGCAATATCAGAAGAAATGGATGACAGAGTCAGCACTAAGGACATACTGCTTGTTCCATGCCTGTAAAATGTTGTACTTCCTAAGGCCTGGATACATGTGGGAATTCAGTTCAGAGGTCCCATCTACTCCTGAGGTAAGACAACCATGTGTATATAGAGTATTCAGCCCGAAGGCTAGTTTGATCCTCAACAGATCTTCCATCAGCTGTCAATGATGACCTAGGCATCACTGAAGATGTGTATTAGGGAAATGAAGAGTGAGGTAGTTCCCCGTTCCTTTCCTCACCAAGCCGGAAGTTGCTATTAGCCAACTGAAATGGATGTACTAACCCACCCTATGAGGGACATTTTCACACCATTCATAACAGGGACTGCTTGCATAAGGAATGGCATTACTAACATCGCTCATGTCCGGCCCCGCGGTGTACGGGGCAACGTGTCCGCCTGTCACCCGGCGGGCTCAGGTTCGATTCTCGGCTGGGTCAGGGGTTTTTAATTGTAAATGATTAATATCCCTGGCCTGGGGACTGGGTGTTTGTGTTGTCCTTAACGCTCCTTTCCTCACATTCAACACTCTACACTTCCACAATTACAACTACACGCAGGTTCATATCACATGGTGCAAGTAGTGGAAAAAGATCTACAGAGGTCTACGCCACAAACAAATATCATTAAAAAAAACACATTGCTCATACCTCCAGTCACTTTCATATTGCCAAAGTCAAGGATGAGACTGAGACAACTCAATGAAAGTAACAAGTTTGATTTAGCCCATAGCAGAAGACCAAGTGCACTGTAAACACTAGGTCACGCCAACAAAGGCATCCATAGCTGTAGTAATTACCCCTGGATATCATGCAGAGCAGCAATGGGTCAGAGTAGATGTCTGAAATGATCCCACAGCCGTTCCATCAGAATACTGTATTTCAATATGACGCAGGCAGTTCATAGACATATATACCTGTGTGGATGAGTGTCTCCTTGTTGGAAAACTGAGTCATTCATGGTGCTGTTTCATAAAGGGGTTACACATAAGATGCAGGACAACACTGATGTACCCCTGTGTTATCAGCATCCCCAAATCACTACCAGAATTCAAAAGGAACAAACAAGAGTCAAATCAACTCATACTCTTACATAATGGTTATCCATGGTAATATAAAACTGAGATTTATTGCTGAACACAATGTGATCCTTTTCGTCATAATTCATATCTCCCAGTTACGTACTTCTCCAAATGTAGCCATCTCTACTTTGGTGTTAACAGTAGCCTATGAATGGGACAATGAACCCATAGTCTTATTGATGCCAGTTACAGAGACATGAAATGGGATGTCACAGGATGTTGTAGAGAATTCAGTAATCATGTCCAGGTATCAGGCACAGATACCATGGTATAGTGTATGGTGTAATCTACCTTTGATGTCGGTCTTTTTTGACTGAATTCTTCATGATGTACTGTGTATGGGTATCCTCATGTAACATTTGATCTCACTATCATGACACTATGACACTTGAATGTCTGGCACGTCTGACAGTAGCATAACTCAGCCTCATGGTGGCTCATAATGGTCCCCTCCTATCACTCCATCAAGTGCTGATAATGCTATGCAATGTGTGTATGAGGCAGACTCCTTTGTTTAATGACCTTCCCTTACTGTGTTGCCAGAATGAATGACACTCAACACAAGTCTCATAACTTATTTACTGGTCGGCACTACAGTCCATGTAGGTCCTTGGCCTCCTTAATCACCTGCCTCCATTCGTCCCGGTCCTCGACTTTCCTCCTCCAGCATTTAACTCCCATCTTTCTAAGGTCATCCTCAACATCATCAATCCATCTCTTCCTGGGCCTTCCTCTCCTCCTTCTTCCTTCTGGTTTTCCTATAAAGACTTTTTTGACAGTACTGGTTTCTGCCATTCTCTGAACATGACCAGCCCACCAAATTCTTTCTGGCTTAATTTTAACAACAATATCTGGCTGGCCAAACAATCCTTGCAGCTCTGCAGTTGTCCTCATTCTTCATCCATCCTGATCTCTAACTGCTCCAAATACCTTTCTCAATATCTTCCTTTCCCACCTTAACAACCACTGTTCTCTAGTAAGTCATCATCCAACATTCT
The DNA here is from genome assembly GCF_040414725.1 of Anabrus simplex. Lineage (NCBI taxonomy): Eukaryota > Metazoa > Arthropoda > Insecta > Orthoptera > Tettigoniidae > Anabrus > Anabrus simplex. The sequence continues at coordinate 83,409,117 of NC_090270.1, forward strand.
GAGCCATACATCACTATAGGTCTTAGTACTCATATGTATATTTTTATTTTAGTATTCCTAGAGACATTCTTGGATTTAAACATATTTTGCAAGGCGTAAAAGCATTGGTTCCCACTTGTTATCCTTTCCTGTATTTCCACATAGGTTTTATTGTCTGCAGTTATTATTGAGCCTAGATATTTGAAAGTTGTAACTCTCTGATACTCCTTCCCATGTATTCTCACTGTGGTCCTTTCTCTTGCTCTCTCTGTCTCTCCCATCTTCACATATTTTGTTTTATTTATATTCACTTCTAGCCCTAAGTCCCGTGCTTTCTCTTCTAACAAAGCATAGTTCTCTTCAAGAGCTCTTTCGTTTCGTGCAATAATTGCCACATCATCAGCATATGCTATCACTTGTACTAATCTGTTAAGGATGGTTCCCTCTGGGTTGATGGGTAGTTGGCGTATTACTTTTTCCAGTGCTAAATTGAATAGGAGTGTGGAGAGAACATCCCCCTCTCTCAGCCCCTTTTCAACCAAAAATGCCTCTGACAGATCCTTTTCCACTCTCACCTTGCATACTGTTGTTTTTAAGGTCATTTCTGTCAACCTAACCAATTTCCTTGGGATTCCAAACTCTCTCATAATTTTATAAATTTTGTCTCTATCTAGACTGTCATATGCCTGTTTAAAATCAACATACAGCTGGTGCATCTGCTTGTCATACTCATAAAACTTCTCCTGTAATTGTCGCAATATAAAAATCTGATCCAGTGTAGAGAGATTTTTTCTAAAACCTGCTTGGTAGTCCCCTAGCATCCTTTCCATCCATGGTTCCAGTCTTGAAGCTAATATCTTACTGAAAACCTTGTAAGTTCCATCCAGCAAAGTAATCCCTCGGTAATTTCCGCATACTACCTTATCTCCTTTCATATGTATTGGACATATTATGCCCAATGTCCAATACTTGGGCATTTCCTCCTTCACCCAAACCTCCTTTATCAACTCATGACCAGCCTTCTCTACTCCTTCACCCCCATATCATAACAGTTCTGTCTCCATCCCATCTTCACCTGGGGCTTTGTTATTCTTTAATGCTTTAATTGCTATCCTGACCTCTTCCAAATCTGGCTGCTCTATTAACTCTTCATTCAATTTTCCTTCTTCCCCATCATCACTGATGTTTTCCTCTTCTCTATCATCCTCATTATTTCCATTGAGTACCTCATAAAAATACTCCTGCCATCTTTCGAGCACTTTGCTTTTGTCACCGATGAGGTTTCCATTCTCCCTTAAAGAAAACAGCTCTTGGTTGAAATCCTCTCTTAAAATCTTTTGAACACTCATAAAACTTTCGTACCTCATTTCTATCCTTCATTTCATCCAGTTCTTCGATTCTTTGATTCTCTTTCTCTCAAAAGCTCTCTTTTTGGATCTACATATCTTATCGGCTCTTCTCCGCTTCTCTCTGTACTCTTCCACTGCTTGCCTTGTCCTCCTTTGAAGCATTCTTTTCCTAGCTTCAATCCTCTCTTGAATTATGGTTAAGCATTCTTCATCAAAGCATTCTGCTTTCTTTACACGTTCCTTCCTCCCCAAAGTATCATCTGCAACTTCATTGATAACTGTTCTCAGTATCTCCCACTTACTTTCCACTTCTCCTTTCTCCCATAACTCCTTTCTTATTTCCAAAGATTCTGCTATTTTCTTCTTGTACTTTTCTTGCAATACCTCATTTTTCAGACCCTCTACATTATGCTTTGTCTTTCTTCTTACTTTTTCCGTCCTTGACAAGTCTATTTTTTGTCTGTATTTTATTCTCACAAGATAATGGTCTGAATCAGCATCAACACGTCTAACACTTCTAACATCTATGATGTCTGATGCATGCCGCCTTTCTATGATAACATGATTTATTTGATTTCTTGTTACACCATCTGGTGATATCCATGTCTCCTTCTTTATGTTTTTCCGTGGGTGCCAAGTACTTTATCATTATCATTATCATCTGCTTCCCACTCGCAAAGTCTGTAAGTCTCAAACCATTATCATTACTGACGAACGTGCAAGGTTTCTTTCCCTAATTCCAATCTTTGCATTTAGATCTCCAAGGATCATTTTCATGTCATGTCTTTGAACTCTGTTAATTTCATCCTCCAATTTGGTGTAAAATGCATCTTTTTCCTCCTCTTCTGCTTTTTCTGTAGGGGCATACACACAAAACATTGTAACATTGAAGAACTTTGGTTGAAGTCTCAAAGAGCACATCCTATCATTGATTGCAGTAAAGTTAATCACGCTTTGCTTTACAGACTTTCGTATGAGGAATCCTGTGCCATTACTGCCTTCTCCTCCTCCATTGTACAACAGTATATGTTGACCAGACATTATCATCCCTTGCCCCTAACATCTTAGCTCCTGCAATGCTGCTATATTCACTCCATACTTATCCAGTCCATTCCTTAATTCCTTCAATTTGCCACGTCTCTTTAATGTCCTTATATTTCACGTTGCTACTATGATATCATTTTTCCTTCCCTTAAGCCATTTTTCTCGTCGGGTCGTCACCAAGTTATCCGCTTTTTCTGTACTATGCCTTTAGGCATCCTTAACATTTGTCTTTTTACAAGGTAGGGGAGTTAACCCTACGCCCAACCCTCAACCTGGAGGATCAGAGTATCACTCTTAGTCTGGATCATCACCTTAGACCTGTCCGGCTTGGGCCGAACACGCAAGCCTCCAAACATCCAGCAAAATGTATTTTGCCTTCTTCAAGGTGATGATACCTTCAGGAGGACAAGTCCCATAACACTATCTATTGCTATATTGTGGGGCACACTCATGCATAGATCATTACAGCTCTAATCATTTTCACATCATTGATGGCATGTATATGTACCAAATTACATCCAAATTGGATCATCCCTCTTGAATACTTTACTCATTTTGTCACTGACTGCATATTACATCCTTGAAGATGTCTTCCTTTTCTATATTATTGTTTTTTTAGATCTGCAATGACGGGATATGAAGACATGACAACTATCACTTCATGAAAATGCCTTACCTACTTCTTAAGTAATTTTTCTTATGGTTAAATAGCTGTTTGAGTGCAACCTGAATATAGTCTACAATTCTGTGCTGTATTTTGCAAGGTTAGTTCAGATAGCCACAAGGTAAAGTGATTAGTGGAGTGGCTTAGCTTCTGGATTTCCCCCCGGATGGTCAAGGTTCAAATTTAAGTGAAACCTAGGGTGGAATTTTCACCTGAAATATTACAAGGCATCAGGAAGGGTATCCAGCCTTAAGGCCCCAGTTAAAACACAACAATTTACTGGGCAAGTTGGCCGCGGTTAGGGACGCGCAGCTGTGAGCTTGCATCAGGGAGATAAAAGGTTCGAACCCACTGTCGGCAGCCCTGAAGATAGTTTTCCGTGGTTTCCCATTTTCACACCAGGCAAATGCTGGGGCTGTACCTTAACTAAGGCCACAGCCACTTCCTTCCTACTCCTAGCCCTTCGATATCCCATCGTTGCCATAAGACCTATCTGTGTCAGTGCGACATTAAAAAAAAAGTACAATTTAAATATAATGTTCACGAAAGAATCTAATTTGCTGGAATGAGATCAGTAGTCAATCATACAAGCTATATACATGAAATACAGCAGAAGGATGGTGGTAATTGTGGTTGTTGTTCAGAAGGAGGGATAAACTGCAAGGAAATGAACCCCATGAAATTTTTCATGTCTCCTCTTTGATTATTTTGAAATAATAATAATAATAATAATAATAATAATAATAATAATAATAATAATAATAATAATAATAATAATAATAATAATAATAATAATCATAATCATCATCAACAACAACAACAACAACAACAACAACAAAAGTAAAACAATCTTGGCCAAGATCAAACAGATCATCGTGGTCACAAATATTAGTATATTAGTAAAATATTATGTACACTTGTACAGGAGAATATGGAAAGGACATGACAGTGTCCCAAGGAATTTGGTATGGAAAACATTGACAGAGGCACAGATTGGGAATGAAACAATGCAGATGGTAATAGTATTGTACCAAAATTGCAAGAGCTGTGTTAAAACCAAAGTGGGTCAAAATGAATGGTTCAGAGTTGAGACAGGCTTAGGACTGGGGAAGTGTATTGTCTCCCTTACTCTTCATTATCATCATGGTTAGAATTCTACATATCAAGGAGAAGATGATGGGTGAGCAAGTAAAGTCTATGCTCTTTGTTGATGACATTGTAGTTTGGGGAGATAATGAAGAGGAAGTACAGACACAAGATGATTTATGGAATGAGGAGATAAGAAATTTTGGAATGAAGATTAGTACTGCGAAAAGTAAGACTTTGATCATGATAAGAGGTAACAGAAAATCCAAGGGAGTGATAAAAATAGGAAATGAACCTCTTGAAGTAGTGAAATTTTTTAATATTTGGGCAGCGTGATATCATAAGATGAAAATTTGGATGGAGAAATCGATTTAAGAATACAGCAGTCTGCAAGTTTCTACCAGTGTGTGAGAGACATTGTATGGAACAAAGATGTGCCTATGAAGTGCAAGCAGGTTTTATACTCATCCTATTATAAACCTATACTGACCTATGCTTCAGCAGCCTGGACATTAACTAAGCAGAACCAAAGTAAGATACAAGCAGCTGAAATGAGGTTCTTGAGGAGCATACAGGGAAAGACAAGACGAGATAGAATATGAAATGAGGAAATAAGGAGGAACATGGGAGTGTGTAAACTTCAAGAAGATACTGATATAGCAAAGCTAAAATGGTTTGAACACATGATGAGAATGCCATGAGAGAGAATACCAAAGAGAACATTCATGGATAGAGAGACTGGAAAGAGGCCTAGGGGACATCCTAGAACGAGATGGAGGAGCTCTGTTGTGGACTGTATTGCAAATAGAGGAGGCGATAGCAATAAAGTACTAGAAGAGAAAGGGTGGAAAGATCGAGTAAGGTGGAGGGCTTTGGTACACTACCCTACCCAGAGAGAACCTGGAAGAAGGAGAAGAAGAAGAAGAAGAAGAAGAAGAAGAAGAAGAAGAAGAAGAAGAAGAAGAAGAAGAAGAAGAAGAAGAGAAAAAATGATTTGCAAAACTTATTATGAACTCTCCAATGTAACTCAGAAGTTTGATAACAGTAATACATACCTTGGTCTAGTTTTTGCTCCTTCAGTGGAAGAGAGGAATGTATTAAGGAATGTATCTAAATGTTGACCTCGCTCTTTCCGAAGTTTCAGAGGCACAGATCGACGAATCATACGACCTAGACCTTCTGGCATAGCACCTGTGATGCCCCCAGTTGTTGATACGAATTCAGATGGTGACCGCAAGAATGAATGCAACAAGTCACTGCCACGTAGATTAGGTTTTTGAAGCAAACGTTGCAGAAATTCTTCAAAACACTTTAAAAAGAAAAGAAATACAAAGAAAGAACAAAATATGTATTTATTTTACACAGTCTATAAGGTCTGCAAGGGGGTTAAGAAGAAAAGGCAATCAACTTTTTAAAAAAATTGTTTTTTGTTTTATTTTTTTGTTCACGTTGCACCGACACAGATATATCTTATGGCGACGATGGGATAGGAAATGCCTAGGAAGTGGAAGGAAGCGGCCGTGGCCTTAATTAAGGTACAGCCCCGGCATTTGCCTGGTGTGAAAATGGGAAACCACGGAAAACCATCTTCAGGGCTGCCGACAGTGGGGCTCGAATCCACTATCTCCCGATTACTGGATACTGGCCTCGCTTAAGCGACTGCAGCTATCAAGCTCGGTTAACTTAAAATAAATAACAGGTGATTCCTGGGGGGGAAAATGCAGTGGTCCACAAACACTATTTTTAATATTTTAATCATTGCAGTAAGTCTGTTTACCAATATTTAATCATTTGCAAGATGGACTCTAAGTCTGTTCACCAGAACCTTTGTACACTGAAGTAAGTTTAACTTAAAGGCCATTTGCAAATTTAAAGTACATTATATGAGAATTTTTTAGAGAGTTTGATAAACAGCCTTTCATTCTTATGAGAGGAGCAAATTCCATGGAAAATTAACTAGTTGTGTGAACCTATTGTTGATTGTTGAAGGTTCAGAAAGTATTTAGTTCAAACAAACTAAAACCGTACAAAACTTCAGCTATATGCTCAGAATGTACCTCTGAATTTGCTGGGGACTGATGCTATTCTGCAAAGTCCAATAAAATGTCGATTATATGTTCTAATGCCTGGGAAGGGGTGAACGGTTGATCGGAAAAAAGAGAGGATGATGCGTAGTATCAATTTTTTAATGGACTTTAAACTACGTACCGAAATATACACTGATCAGCCAGAACATTATGACCACCTACCTAACAGCCGATATGTCCACCTTTGGCACGGATAACAGCGGCAACGCGTCTTGGCATGGAAGCAATGAGGCCTTGGTAGGTCGCTGGAGGGAGTTGGCACCACATCTGCACACAAAGTCACTAATTCCCGTAAATTCCGGGGAGGGAGGCGATGAGCTCTGACACCATGTTCAATCACATCCCAGATGTGTTCGATCGGGTTAAGATCTAGTGAGCTGAGGGCCACACATCAATTGCAACTTGCCACTGTGTGCCTCGAACCACTCCATCACACTCCTGGCCTTGTGGCATGGCGCATTACCTTGATGGAAAATGCCACTGCCACTGGGAAACATGACTGTCATGAAGGGGCGTACGCGGTCTGCAACCAGTGTACAATACTTCTCAGCCGTCATGGTACCTTGCATGAGCTCCACTGACCCATGGATGCCCATTTCAATGTTCCCCAGAGCATAAAATAGCCGCTACCAGCTTGTCTCCGTCCCGCAGTACAGGTGTCAAGGAGCTGTTCCCTTGGAAGACAACGGATTTGCACCCTCCCATCGGCTCAATGAAGAATGTATCGGGATTCATCAGACCATGCAACGCTCTGCCACTGTGCCAATGTCCAGTGATGATGGTCATGGGCCCATTTCATTCGTGGTTGCCGATGCTGTGGTGTTAACATTGGCACATACATAGGTCATCGGCTGCGGAGGTTCATCCTTAAAAGTGTTTGGTGCACTGTGTGTTCAGACACACTTGTACTCTGCCCAGCATTAAAGTCTGACGTTAGTTCAACCACAGTTCTCTGCCTATCCTGTTTTACCAGTCTGCCCAGCCTACGACATCCGACATCTGTAATGAGGGGTGGCCGCCCAACCCCTCAACGTTTAGACGTGGTTTCAACTTGGTTTTTTAACGCTTGTTGAAGACCCTCACCCCAGAACTCCTCGAACACCTGACAAGTCGTGCAGTTGCAAGTGATAAATATCATTATGGTTCCGTATTGAAGATTACTATACTTGTAGGATGCTAATTAATTTATTATTTAACCACCTATTCAATACATTATAGTCTTATACAATTAGGATTTGATCCTTATTATCTTATGAAATGTGAGACATGTTTCGCCTTTCATTGAAGGCATCTTCAGTCATTGTACCTCCTCATGGTTAAATCAGGCACCTGATTTATAATTAAAATATAATTATTAAGATTTATGTTACAAAAATTTGGTTAAGTTTATTTGCTCTTGGCCTCAAAAATGGTGGACACTGGCAGGATATCAATGTTTTACTTGGACTCGGTGGTGTGTGATGCCTGATGGGACAGTGAAGACAAAAGAGTGATGTGTAAAGGCGGTAGCCATGCGTATATATCATGTTTGTGTCACTGTGCAATAAATAGTATGTCCTATTTTTGTGGTTAATACTAGTTCGGTGAATTAGTCCCTTAACAAAACAATATGTTGACCTCAACGTGATAATAATGTGTAAAGTAAGAAAAGTTGCGACAGAATACGGTACGTAAGATTTCTTTTGTCAGTAAAAAATACGACACACGACCATGGAAAGATTAGTGAAACAACGTAAACCAATTCGGGCATTGTTTACAAAGGTGTATAACGAACTAATGTGAAGTTTAACTAGTGAAGTAGTTAAGCTAGAATCGGCACAGAAGATGCTGATGAAACTGGAGAGGTTATGTGCTGACCTTTCCCCACTAGGTGAAAAAAATTTTAGAACTAACATTAGAACAAGAGGATGATGTTTATAACCGTGAGTATTAGGCAACTGAAATATATAGAGACAATTTGGACGAAGTTAAAGATGATGAATTTATGTACTGAAAATATAGGCATAGTTAGAGAGCACAGATCGGATATTTCATCTACAGCTAAAAAGAATTTAAAACTACCTAAGTTGGAACTAGCCAAGTTTGGGGGGGTGGAAATAAAGGATTGGCTCAGATTCTGGAGCATGTTTAAAAGAATCCACGATGATTGTGATATAGAATCTGAAGGTAAATTTCAGTATCTGATCCAGTGCACCAAACCTGACAGTCGAGCCAGAGAACTGGTAAATAGCTTCCCTGCCACTGCCGAAAACTATCCGAAGGTTATAGAGTGTATGAAGGAACATTTTGGACGTGAAGATCTTTTGAGTGAGTATTACGTTAGGGAGCTTATTGTGTTAGTCATCCAGAATGTGTCCCATAAGAAAGATAAATCAGGGATAGCCGCTTTGTATGATACGCTAGAGAGCAAGTTAAGAGCATTAGAATCCATAGGTGTAACCAGGGATAAATATGGGTCAATGTTTTTCCCCCTCGTAGAATCATGCTTATCTGAAGATGTATTAAGGGTATGGCTCAGAAATCAATCATTAGGGAATGAAGATTTTATCAGTCCACATAAAGATAAACTGGAAACTCTTCTTAATTTCCTCAAACATGAAGTGAAGGGAGAAGAAAGGATTACCTTTGCACAGGCAGGTTTTGGTTTAGCCGATAGGAAAAAAAACAAGAGAAGGGAAAAGGGAAAATTTCTGAAGACACATCGCTACCAACTGCGAGTTCGTTGTTCTCTGCCAAATTTGATGACAAGAAGCAAAAGTGTGTGTTTTGCAGCAAACCACATGAGAGTAAGGAATGTCACCTTGCTCAATAAATGAGCTTGGAAGAAAAGCGTAACAAGCTAGCCAAAGAAAACTGTTCTTTTGCATGTCTGAAGTTAGGGCACAGAGCCAAGAATTGCTGCACACATTCGAGGCCCCTTGTGCACTAACCCTCATGTTGTTATTATGTGCCATAAACTAAATGTGAAAGGGGCTGAAGAGAAACTTGAACATAGAACTCGGGAAGGTGGGGAAAACCAGAGCAATATCTCCATGAACATTCAGAGTGCCACAAAAGAGGTGTTTCTTCAAACATTGTGTCATTGTGTATCAAGCTGACACATAAGGGGAAGCAGAAGAAGGTCCGAGCAATGATAAACAGTGGATCCCAGAGATCCTACATCTTGCAAAAGACAGCTGAGGAAATGGGGTACAAACCTTTGAAAACAGAGACGATGATTCATAAGTTGTTTGGAGGCGCTGAGATCTGTGAAGGAGACCACCATGTGTACAATGTAGAGGTGAGCAGCTGCGATGGTTCATATAGTACAATGTTGCAGTTAATTGACCAGAAGGTATTTTGTGGTAAAATTCCAAAGTTGAAGTTTGGGCCCTGGATGAAGGAGATGAGGGAGATATGGCTCTCAGATGTGGGAACTGATCCAGCTGACGTTGAAGTTCTTATAGGAGCTGATGTTGCTAGAAATATTTTGATGGATGAAATGCATAAGCTTGAATCAGGATTGGTAGCCGTTAGGACTGCGCTTGGCTGGACTGTGACAGGCAGACTGAAGGAAGGGGAGAGTGACACTCTAGCTCTATATACAACCTCACCTTGATAGCTGACTTATGGAACTTGTATACCATAGGCATATCTGATCCAGTGGAAAACAAATCGAGAGAAGAAATGGAAGGAAAGTTTGAGGAATACGGAAAGGTATTTTAGGAGTGGATAAATAAGGACAACATTGAAGAGGTTCCAGAGGAAGAAAACAAAGATCTGTGTTATTATTTACCACACCGAGGAATATTTAAAGACAAATATACCACTAAGGTGAGACCAGTTTTTGATGGTTCTTGCAAGTCAAAGGATACGCCTTCATTGAATGAGTGTCTCGAGAAAGGACCTGATTTGCTACTACAAATCCCCACACTTCTTTTGATGTTTCAGAAGAACAGGATAGGGGTGATCTCGGATATTAGAAAGGCTTGCTTTTCTTCAGATATCTGTCCAAGAAACTGACCGTGATTGGTTATGCTTCTTATGGTGGAAGGATTTAGAGAGAAGAGAATTAGAGGCATTTCGTCACTGTCGAGTAATATTTGAACTGAACTGCAGCCCATTTCTGCTAGAAGCAGTATTAGATCTACACTTGAAACACAGTACAGACTACTGAGAGACAGCTAAAAAGTTGGAAGAATCTACTGCATTGCTGGGCAGACCACGGTTCGATCTTCATAACTGGGAATACACATGGATAAATTCTTCTGAAAGAGATTCATCTGCTTCTGAGGTAACTTCGGTGTTAGGTCTTCGATGGAATAAAGCAAGAGATGTTCTTTCTTGTGAACAAACTGACGTATCAAAGATTGGTGAAAAGATCACTAGAAGAAATGTATTGGCTGTCGCCCAGAGCATCTTTGACCCTATAGGTTTCATCTGTCTTGTCTCTCTGGTACCCAAGTTGCTGTTACAGGAAAGTTGGCAGAAGAAAATGAGCTGGGATGAAGAAATGGAGGATGAAATGAGGAAAAAGTTTGAAAATTGGCTTCAAGAACTGAACGTATTGTCTGATATTAAAATTCCTAGACAAATAGCACCTTGTGAAACACAGGAATCTTGGAGCCTTCACATATTTTGCAATGCGAGCAGCGTAGCATATGCCGCAGTAGTATTTCTTCAATCACAAGATGGTCAAAACTCAAATGTAACACTTTTACACGCGAAATCTCGTGTAGCACCTCTGAAGAAAACTACTGTTTCTCAGTTGGAACTCTTAGCTTGTTCAATTGGAGCTCGTCTTGCTTCCTCCGTAAAGGCAAGTTTAGGAATTGAAGATCTTTCTACTTATTATTGGACGGATTCAACAACAGCGCTCTGCTGGATCAAGAGAAAAGAAGTCTGGGGAACTTTCGTGGCCAACCGGGTGAAGGAAATTAAAAAGTTGTTGAGCCCTGATAGTTGGAATCATGTGCGTGGAGTGAATAATCCGGCTGACCTACCCTCCAGGAGCTGCTCCGCTACCAAACTCCTAATGTCGAAATGGTGGGAGGGCCCTCAGTGGCTGAGATGCCCCAGTTCTGAGTGGCCTGTTGACGATGTCATGCCTGATAAAGAAAAAGTAAATGAAGAGAAAAGGAAAGGACTTTCTACTGTTTTAGTTTCTTTGAAACCAGAAGAAAAATGGTATCTTCAATACTTTTCAAAACATACCAAAGTTGTCAGGATGACAGCTTGGATTTTGCAATTCATCCACAACACGGCAAGAAAGAGAGGACAACACACTTCAAAGGAACTCAGAGTGGAAGAATTGCAAATGGCTGAAAGGAGGCTATGGAAAATTGTAATGCAAGAGATGCTTGGAGAAAAGGAGCAGTCATCCCTCAAATCTCTCAATATATTTGTAGATGAAAGTGGGTTACTTCGAGTCAAGACGAGGTTAATAAGGAGAAAGGATGAAAAATTATTCGTAACTCCCATTCTGATACCTGCAAATCATAAGCTAGTTCACATGATGATCATGGAGAAACATCTGGAATTGTCTCATGCTGGGGTATAAGTTCTGCTCTCTACTTTGCGAGAGTGGTTTTGGATCGTCAATGGTAGAAGAACCATAAGAAAGGTGATTTCTGGCTGTGTCAAGTGTAGAAGATACCAAGTGAAAGGAATTACTACAGAGGTCGCACCTTTACCACAGAATCGAATTCGAGACGCTTCTGTTTTTGAGATTGTAGGGGTGGATTTGGCTGGCCCATTACATCTCCGAGGGGGTGAAAGGGCATGGACAGTGACATTCACATATGCTGTTTTCAGAGCTGTACACTTTAAGCTCATTAGGACTTTGTCTACTCCAGGGTTCCTTCAACCATTACGAAAATTCATTGCTTGGAGAGGGAGACCAAATGTTATTTACAGTGATAATGGAAGGAATTTTGTAGGAGCTAAAAATGTGTTCCGTGATCTTGACTGGAAAAAAGTGAGTGTAGAGGCTAGTTGTCTGAGAATTGCTTGGAAATTCAATCCTCCCACAGCTGCATGGTGGGGAGGCTTTTAGGAACGTATTGTTCAGATGTTAAAGAATTTGTTGCGACGAATCTTAGGTCGTTCCTCTTTGTATTATGAGGAACTGTTGACAGTACTAATGGCCACTGAAGGTGGTGGTGGTGATTTTTGTTCTACGAGGAAGTACAACGAGGTAATCATCCTCTCTGAACAAATAAATGGAAAAGAAATTTAAAATATAAAACAAATTTTTTTATTCAACAAAGGAATTTGGAAAAGCAGTACAAAATAAAACAAAAACAATTATAGAATTAGGCCGAAAGGATTGTTAACATTTCAAAAGGGAATGTACGTTCCCTGAGTAACAGTACACTTGTAATTTATATACCCTTGACAAGTCCACTGACGCACATAAAGCGGATAACGAGATCAGCAGTAGTCGCGTCATCGGCTAGTATGCGTTCGAGTGTTTCCTGCAGGCCGAGGCTCCGCCTTAGGCCAGAGAGATTGGCGCACTCTGTGAGGATGTGGGCCACGGTGAAGTCGGCACCACCAGAACACACTGGGGGGTCTTCCCTCTTTAGGAGGTAAGAGTGCGTGGATCTTAAATGACCTATCTTCAGCCTGCATAGTACTATGGCCTCTCTCCGTGAAGGTCGGAAAGAGGACCGCCACACGGTAGTTGTCTTCTTAATTGCTCTCTGCTTGTTGGGAGTTCGGATATCTAGCCACTCCGATTCCCAGGACGCCAAGATTGTTCGACGTAGCTGAGAACAAATATCCTTAGCAGGTACATTGACTGGTCTTGGAGGTAAAAGTACAGCTTCCTTTGCAGCTTCATCCGCAAGTTCGTTTCCCGCAATCCCAACGTGGCTTGGAAGCCACGCGAAAGTGATTCTGTTGCCAGCATTCCATAACCTGGCTAGAAGGTCATGTATCTGCTGTACCAGTGGGTGTTGTGAGAAACAGGTTTCAATAGACTGCAGAGAGCTTAACGAATCGGTACACATAAGAAAGTGGCTTCTTTCGTCACTTAGTGCAAACTGCAGAGCCTCTAAGATGGCGTAAAGCTCTGCAGTATACACGCTACATACTTTAGAGAGCGAGATCTTCGTACTCATATCATCAATGACGAAAGAGCAACCAACATTATCTCCGATTTTAGAGCCATCCGCGAAGATAAGTCTCGCAGCCGGATATTGGTGAACCAAGTCCTGAAAATACCTCCGATAAACGGAGGAATCCGTGTTCACCTTGGGTCCACGGAGCAGATCTAGACGTATATCCGGTCGCGGAACCAACCACGGAGGTACCTCGCTAAGAGTTTGTTCAAGACAACCACCCATATCAATATTCAAATCATGACACAAGCTATCAATCCGAAACCCAACCGGTCGTGTGGCATTCGGCCGGTCTTGGCACCGCTGGTGGTATTGGGTACGATATATGCATTGATAGCTTGGATGTAGCGGCATTTCACGAATTTTGGCAGCGTACGAGAGGAGTAACTGCTGCCTCCTTATTCGTAAAGGTGCAACTCCTGCTTCAGCGAGTAGGCTGGGAATGGGGCTAGTACGGAAAGCAGCCGTTGCCAGCCTTACTCCACTATGGTGAATACTGTCTAAAAGGCTCAGCGTAGATTTTGATGCTGAGCCATAAGCCGCACTTCCATAGTCAATCCGGGAGAGGACCGTAGCCGTGTAAAATTGCAGCAGTACCGCACGGTCAGCCCCCCACGAAGTGCCGCTGAGAAACTTAAGCATGTTAAGTCTCTTCAAGCAGGCAACCTTCAACTGACGGATGTGGGGCTGCCATGTAAGTCTCTTATCAAAATGGAGACCCAGGAATCTGCAGGTGTCAACTACTGGTAAGACACTGTTTCGCAAGCGGAGCTCTGGTTCGGGATGCACAGGCCGACGTCGACAGAAGTGTACAACAGAGGTTTTCGCTGCTGAAAATCGAAAACCGTGTTGCAGGGCCCATCTGTCGACTCGGTTAATAGCTTGCTGTAGCTGTCTCTCAGCAAACGCCACCCTTCCGGAGCTGTAATGTAGAGCTAAGTCGTCTACATACAGCGAAGGAACGACTGCGGGCCCAGCAGCGGCAACTATGCCGTTGATGGCGATTGTGAACAGCGTGACACTCAGTACTGATCCCTGAGGTACTCCATTTTCCTGAACGTAATATTGAGAAAATGCATTCCCTACACGGACTCGAAAGAGACAGAGAGACATGAAGTTCTCAATAAACGTTGGCAAATTTCCCCGAAATCCCCACTGGTGTAGTGTGGAGAGAATCCCATATCGCCAGGTAGTGTTGTAAGCTTTCTCCAGGTCAAAAAACACGGCGACTAGGTGTTCCTTCTGGAGAAAGGCCTCCTGAATGGCACTCTCCAGTCTGACCAGATGATCAGTGGCAGACCGATGAGAGCGAAAACCACACTGGTAGTTAGACAAGAGACCCTCCTTTTCCATGGCCCACACAAGACGCCGGTTAACCATCCTTTCAAATAGCTTACAGAGGCCATTTGTAAGGCATATTGGCCTATAACTATCCAGAAGTTTTGGATCTTTACCTGGCTTGGGAATTGGTATCACAATTCCCTCACGCCACTGAGATGGAAACACTCCCTCACTCCATATTTTGTTGAATAGGGTGAGGATATCCTTGAGACATCTGTCACTTTGATTATGGATTTTGTCCGGTCCAGGAGCCGTATCTCTGCATAGCGCGAGTACACTTCGCAACTCCCACTCCGTGAAGGGCACGTTGTAGGGATGCAAAGCACTAGAGGCGAAAGAGAGATGGTGTGCCTCTGCTTCGCGCTTAATAGGAAGAAATGCAGGGTCGTATCTCCTAGAGCTAGACGTATCTGCGAAATGTGACGCGATGTGGTCTGCAATGACAAGGAATCGTAACTATATCTCCATTAATGGAGATTCCGGGTACTGAGGGCACATTCTGTACTCCGATAATACAGCGGAGGCTTGTCCACACTTGTGATGACAGAGTATGTGCCATGATGGATGACACATGCTTTTCCCACGTAGCTTTCTTACTTTCTCGAATCAAAAAACGGGCCTTCGCACACAGACTCTTAAATGTGATATGATTGGCCATCGTAGAATTCCGACAATAATGCTTAAAAGCCCGTCGGCGATCACGTATGCTGCTGCAATTTCGTCCGTCCACCATGGGACCTGTTTCCGGCGACGAATACCGGACGAGGAAGGAATTGTTTCCTCTGCAGCAGCCAAAATTCCAGTAGTAATGGAAGAAACGTGGTCGTCAACAGACTCCAGCATATCATCAGCCATCACTGCGCGTTTTGTAAATTCTGGCCAATTTGCCCGCCGAAGTAACCAGCGCTTAGGTACTTCGGACTGTCTTTGATTCAAGAGAGGTAGAATTATCGGGAAGTGGTCACTATCACAGAGGTTGTCGTGTACTTGCCACCGTAGCAGGGGAACTAGCGTACGGCTGCACAAAGTGACATCCAGGTGTGAGAATGTGCCATGCGCGCTACTGAAATGTGTCGGTTCCCCTGTATTAAGCACATAAAGATCAAATAAGTTGATCATTCGCTCGAGCATCCTCCCCCTAGAACAGGAAGACGGAGAACCCCATAGTATATTACGGGCGTTCTCGTCTCCCAGCATGAGGAAAGGAGGAGGCAGCTGTCTGATCAAATCTTGCAGTGCACGAATATCAAGGTTATAATCCGGTGGAAAGTACACGTTGCAAACCGTTGTCATTACTGGCAATGGAGTGCGAACTGCAACTGCATCTAGCTGAGTAAGGAGCGGTACTTCTTCGCTAAAGATGTCGGAGCGAACTAGGGTACAAACATCCCCAGTTGCCGCGCCATCCATAGCTACTCTGTCTTTGGAAAAAAAACTGTATCCTCTCATAGTCGTGTCGTGTCCAGGTCTCAAACGAGATTCCTGTAGACAGACTATGGAGGCCGCATAGACGAATATCAATTAACGTAACTCAGCTAGGCGACAGTGGTAACTACTGCAGTTCCACTGCAATAGTGCCATTGTGTGGATCGGTAAGACTTCGAAATTAGAGCATTTTCTTGCTCTTCTTTTTGTCCATTACCTGCCAGGTTCCGCCGTCTAAATCGGTTTCATTTTTGTCGCAATCACCATCCACGACAATGAGTGGTTCAGTCTTCATTGTCTCCTGAGAAGAAGGAGGCGCGGTGACTGGACCCTCCGCGGACGGTGATCTCATTGTTCGAGCACAGTGGGCCTTCTTCCTGGGAGAACTAGGTTCTCCAGAAAGTGATCGAACAAGAGGACATGGGGCCTCTCGCTCTTGCCCACCGTTTCTTTCTTTTTTGGAGGAGAGCCGGCAGATGGCTTGCCGGATTTTTTCGGGGATCCTATGGTTGGAGAAGGCTTCTTCTCCAATGTTTTAAGGGAGCTCTGTGGCTACGCCTTCTCCTCCTTAATGATCTGGGCATTGGAAGGAGGGCTGGACTTTCCAGCCCTATTTGGGGAAGTCTTTCCCCCCGCCCTGTTGGGGGAGGACTTCCCAGCCGAACGTTCCTGGGAAGAGCCCTTCCCAGGCAATGTCGACAGTAACGCTCTTTTCGGTGCTTCGCTATTTGACACTCCAGTTTCTTTACTTATTGAATTTTGTTGCTGGCTTTGTCTTTTCGATGCATTTTCGGTACTGGTGTTCTGTACGAAACTCTGCGGAGTGATCCGCACATTTGCGACCTTTTCTGCGAAGGATTTGGAGAACTCCGGAGCAGCCATGGACTTGAACTTCCTCCGGGCATCTGGATAAGATAGCTTATCCAGCGTTTTTATCTCCTGGATCTTCTTCTACTGCTTGAATGTGGGACACTCCTTTACCAGCTCGTACCGGCAATTACTGGTACAAGTAAACAAAGGTAAAAAAAAACTCAAACAAGGACAAAATTAAACAGGAAGCGTGGATACTCACCCAAATCAGGAACAGGACCATAAAACAGAGGCAATTCGGACCGTAACCTAGCGGTTTTTGCGGTGGCAATGTTTGAAGTATGAAGGAAAGAAAAACACTGCTTAATTTCTTTCAAAACAATTAAATCATTTAATTAATAATTCCTTTGCAAAAACTTTACCCTTTTTTAAAAAGCATACCTTTTTCTTCTTCTTTAAAACCTACGGTGCACCGTTTATGACAAGATAAAATTAAAAGGTAGAAATTAATTAAATATAATTAAAGATTAAGTCAAAATATTTTCCTCTGAGAGGAGAGACGCCCTCTAAGTTAAAAACTAAAACTGACATTAAAGAATTAAATAATTAATTTGAAAAATTAATCTTCTGGCAGAAAGCATCTAAAGTAAACAGTTTTTCCAGAACATTAATTACATAAAATTACAGGATTTCTTGCCCTTATCTATTACATGATCCAAAAAATTTAAGATTTACAATGAAGTTATTTGTCCCAGAAACATGCAGAGAGATATACAAGGTTCGATAGAGATCTTCCTGCGATACGGAGTTTGAAATGGTGCAGTCAGTAAGCCGAGAACTTTCCACAATACCAAATTTCCAAGTTCTCTCCGAACGAGATAAAACAGAATGTAATTCGTAGGGCGGAGTAACATCCACCAAATTTAACCAAGTTTTAAGGCGAGGCAATCCAGGAACAGGAGAAAGAACATTAGAATAATCTTGAAAAACATAACTTACTTTTGGTCGTTGCACATTAGATAACGCATGGTGTCAGCCCGGGATCTTATACTCACAACTTTCCAAAAGAATGAAAACATTACGTATGTTGCGGACGTCAACTCCCAGAAGAATCAAAACAACCTTGAGGGCATAATCCCCTCATGTCTTATGAATTACCCAGGCATTTTGTGGTATTTCAATGCTCTAGCCATGAGCCAACGCAAAACACGTCCAAGCTCCATGATGGACGACAATCAACTCCGCCACCCACCAATAAGCTAGGCCAAGCCGATCTCGGCCGCACAGCGGACGAGCCACGAGCGATAGACTCGCTTCAGACCCGGTGCAAGACCGGACCATGAAATAACAAAGATAAGAGCAGAATACAACGTAAATGTACGATGGAGCAGTACCCCGCGGGCTGAGATGATACAAAAAACATAGCGACGTAAGTCGCACAGGAAATAAAACTAAACAGAATGGGGATAAAATTCCCAGGTGATACACTTTTCAACGGCATTTCGCCCAGGTCAAAAATGTTGTAGAGAAAGCTAAAATCGTGTGCCCACCGGCACACTCTGGAGATTGGAGCATGTGTACCCGGGCAGTTGACGCACATAGGTGGTGGTGTGCATTCAACCCCAGCATGCTCGCACTTCCCACACATTTTGCAGGTCGTCGAACCTGTACATCGCAATGAGGTGTGGCCAAACTTTTGACAGTTATAGCACCTCATTGGTGCCAGAATATATGGACGAACAGTGAGACGATACATTGCCACTTTTATCCGTTCAGGTACGGTCTCGACGTCGAAGGTAAGGATGAAAGCACCCGTATCGAGTAGCTTATCACCCACACGCCTCTTCAACCTCTTCACGTCGGTTACACCCCGACGTGCTAGGTACCGGATCATCGTATCATCGGAAGACTTAACCAAATCCCTGTGGAATATAACTCCCTTGCAGGAGTTAAGGGTTTGGTGCTTCTCGATTTTCACCTCTACCTTTCCGAATAACTTGGCTTTAAGTAGCCGTCTGGACTGTTCAGCCGTAGATGTTTTGATAAGTACGGATCCATCGCGGAGCTTGCGCATCTCGTCGACTTCACCAGCAACAATTTCTTCGATGGAATTGCTGATCATGAAAGGACATTCATCAAGAAAACTCTTACCATCGACCCTGGAAGCAACCAGGAATCAAGGAAGACGTTCGTCACTTACATAATCCACTGGAACTGGAGTATACCGCTTGCATTTCTTACCAATCTTGGACGCCATTTTTTTAAGGGGTCCACCCTTTGAAAGTGTTGAATGAAAAGAGAGAGGTTCCGTTTTTTGGTCCCACGAGTACTCACAGAAATATGAGGTCGACCTCCGGCAGAGCCAAGGAGATTTACCAGAGGTAAGGCTATATACTCCAGAGGGCGCCCGGTATCTGGAGGGGGTCACTTGGAACTACTCCCCCAGTAGCCATGCATCACCTCGCCACGACCCGAAACTTGTGATTGGGGGAGGATAAAACCTCCGTACTAACCTATTTTTTAATTATTAAATTTTTAAAAAATGTTTTTTTAATTTTTTTTTATTTTAATGTCTAACCTAATCTACCTGAGGCAGAGAGGGTGGTCAGACAGGAAGAGGAATGAAATTAAAGATGGTGAGAATAGAAGGGTAGAAATAGTGATGAAGAATAAAGAGCACAGACACCTCTCAAGCAACTCGGGGGACACCTTGTTAGTCTGGCCCTGCACCGAGGCCTATCCAGCATGGGTAACCCTGAGCTGGCACAGCCCTCGGGATCAACAAGCACACAAGCCCCCACACCGACTTCAAAGTCATGGTGTCCCAAGAGGGGGGGCCACTGGAGCAGTTATTAATTCTTGACCGTTGACTTACTTACTTGAAGACAGTGATGATCTACTAGCATTGACTCCAGCAATGTTTCTTCAGGGTATTCCTAGGGTGGGAGTGCCCGATACTGATCACATTGATCAGATAAGCCACGGAAAGAGATTCAGATATATGCAGCATCTGAGGACAGAATTACGCAAAAGGTTCAGGACAGAGTACTTAGGGCAACTTAAACCGGGGAAAGGTCAGGCGAACTCACATCGAGAGTTAAATGTGGTGGAAGTAGTGATCCTTGGAAGTGACGGAGCACGTAGAATGGACTGGCCTTTAGGAAGAGTGGTTGCTGTATATCCTAGGAAAGAAAATGTCATCAGGGTGGTCAAGGTGAAGACTGCTGGTGGCAAGTTGGACCGGCCTGTGCAGAACATCTATCCACTGGAAGCAACTCCCATTACTGAGTGGTAGAATGAAGAAGAGGTCCAGCAGATGAGCCCTGCTGTGCCTGTCTAGCAGAACTGTACCACGAGTGATTACTACAAGCTGTGGGAGGAAGATACGAATCCCCTTTCGTCTCAATTTGTAGATTTTTCTTTGCTTTTGTTTTGTTTTAGTTGTGAGTTTAGTGGTTTTAATCATAATGAGATTAAAAGGTGGGAGGATGTTACGAAAATTTCGTTAAGTTTATTTGCTCTTGGCCTCAAAAATGGTGGACACTGGCAGGATATCAATGTTTTACTTGGACTCGATGGTGTGTAATGCCTGATGGGACAGTGAAGACAAAAGAGTGATGTGTAATGGAGGTAGCCATGTGTATGCATCATGTTTGTGTCGTCGTGCAATAAATAGTATGTCCTATCTTTGTGGTTAATACTAGTTCGGTGAATTTGTCCCTTAACAAAACAATTTAATATTAACATACTTAAAATAGGAGCAGTCTAAAGGAAAAATGAATAACAATTTTTGGTATTATTGTGAATAATAACAATATCAACCGTTGGCTGTTGATTAATGGTTGTGACAAAGGTACATAGTACAGTGTTTAGTAGCAGTGGTCTGTTTTGAATTTTTAAATATTACAACTTTTTGGAATGTTAGGAAAAACATTTCAGCAATACGAGAATGTTAATTGAGACCTTATTCAGAAGTAAAGTCGTAAAAATTGAAAAACTATCTGGTTGAAGTCTTAGGTTCGATATTTTTGGCCTACAATAAGTAATTGTTAATTTAACTTTTGGCGTAAACCGACAACTTGATTGGAGTATCTTAACTTGTTTACAAACTTAAAATAAGAGCAGTTGAAAAGAAAGATTGAATAAAAAATTTTTGGTACTACTGTGAATAACAACAATAACAGCCATTAACAGTTGATAAATAGTTGTGTCAAGGGCACATAGTACAGGGCTTAGTAGCAGTGGTCTATATATTACATTTTTCAGAATGTTAGGAAATACATTCCAGCGATATGAGAATTGGTTTAGTATTTGTAAAAGTTGCGAACTTTGGCGATATGAGAATAGTTAATTTAGACCATATTCGGAAATAATGTCATAAAATTGAAAAAACAAAACAACAGGTTGAAGTCTTTGGCTCGTGATATTTGCCTTGTAAAAGTAATTGATGGTTTAACATTTGGCGTAGTCCATAGCGAAGAGATCAAATGTTAAAGTAAAACAACTTGATTGGAGTATTTTGACTTAAAATAAGCCTTCATTGATTTTGTTAGTGAAGCGAAGTTGTAAGTAGCACAGCTTGATGGTGTTGGTGCATGCTGTATGCTAGCGTGTTGGTCAAAAAAGGACATGTAATTTGTGATGGATGGTGTGAAAGCATGTGTAGACTGTCTATAACTGAGAAAATTTATTATTAAACTTATTGTTCAAAAGAAATGAGCTAAGCAGTAAAGATGAGTAATTTTAAAATCACTAGTGAATACCGTGGAGGCCACTGTGTAAGCTACTTGAAGCCAATGCACTATGAGAGACTTTGTCTAGCACTAGCCATGCGTCTTGGTAGGTGTGCTAGGTACCAACTGATGAGCCCAACCTAGCACATGGGGGCGAAACGCTGGCAACCAGGAATGAGTTAGCTGGAAAATTTATAATGTCCAATAATGGACCATCTACATTGCTATTACATACCACTTAGTCGAGCAGCTCATCTCCTTTCTCCCAAGTCTTCCCAGCCCAAACTTTGCATCATTTTTGTAACGCTACTCTTTTGTCGGAAATCGCCCAGAACAAATTGAGCTGTTTTCTTTGGATTTTTTCCAGTTCTCGAATCAAGTAATCCTGGTGAGGGTCCCATACGCTGGAACCATACTCTAGTTGGGGTCTTACCAGAGACTTATATGCTCTCTCCTTTACATCCTTACTACAACCCCTAAATACCCTAAAAAACCATGTGCAGAGATCTGTACCCTTCACTTACAATCATGTTTATTTGATTACCCCAATGAAGATCTTTACTTATATTAATACCTAGGTACTACAATGATCCCCATAAGGAACTTTCACCCCATTAACGCAGTAATTAAATCTGAGAGGACTTTTCCTGTTTGTGAAAGTCACAACCTGACTTTTAACTCCGTTTATCATCATACAATTGCCTACTGTCCATCTCACAACATTATCGAGGTCATTTTGCAGTTGCTCACAAACTTGTAACTTATTTATTACTCTGTACAGAATAACATCATCTGCAAGAAGCCTTATCTCTGATTCCACTTTTTTACACATATATTTGATATATATATAAGAAAACATAAAAGTCCAATAATACTGCCTTGAGGAATTCCTTTCTTAATTATTACAGGGACAGATAAAGCTTCGCCTACTCTAATTCTCTGAGTTCTGTTTTCTAGGAACAGAGCAACCCATTCAGTCACTCTTTTGTCCAGTCCAATTGCACTCATTTAAGCCAGTAGTCTCCCATGATCTACCCTATTAAATGCAATAGACAGGTCAATCATAATACTATCCAACTGACCTCCTGAATCCAGGATATCTGCTATATCTTGCTGGAATCCTACAAGTTGAGCTTCAGTGGAATAACTTTTCCTAAACCCAAACTGCTTTCTATCAAACCAGTTAATTTTTGCAAACATGTCTTCTATAATCAGAAAGAATGCTTTCCCAAAGCCTACATGCAATGCAAGTCAAACTGACTGGCCTGTAATTTTCAGTTTTAGGTCTATCACCCTTTCCTTTACACACAGAGGCTACTATAGCAACTCTCCATTCATTTGGTATAGTTCCTCCATGCAAACAATAATCAAGTAAGTACTTCAGATATGGTACTATATCCCAACCCATTGTCTTTAGTATATCCCCCAAAACCTTATCAATTCCAGCTGCTTTTCTAGTTTTCAACATTTGTATCTGACTGTAAATGTCATTGCTGTCATAGGTAACGGAAACGGGGGAGGTAGAGGGGAGGGGCGTGCCTGTCAACGTGTTGGGAGTGTTAGCTGATATGGTATTAAAGATTTAAAAAAAGTTATTCTCTTGAAAATTCATTTTTTGAAGTAGAATAGGAATTTGGTCATAAAGAGGGCTTTTTATATCTTATTATATCATTCAAGTTTTTGTCTTTATTAAAGTGTTAGTCCAGAAGATGTATAGGTTTTCAAATTCGGCCATTAGTATATCTTTCTCGATTCTTTTTATGATTTTCACATCCCGTTCTATTGTGGTGAAATGGTGACCAGTATCCCTCATGTGGATACTCATCACGGAAAACTTATTATGTTTTTGAGCGTTAAAGTGTTCTAAATATCTAGTTAGGAAGCTATGTCCAGTTTGACCGATATACAAAAAATTACATTCTGAATAATTGAATCTATAAATTCCTGAGCCTGTGTAAGAGTTATTATTTACGTTGACAGTGTTTTGATTAAAAAATATGTTTTGATTTGTGTTCCACATTTTGAAAGTGATATTGGCTTCGAGTTTTTTTTAGGGGGGTTAGCTATCTGATGGGTAGTATAGTATAGTTTAGTATATGTAAAAGTTGCGAACTTTGGTTTATTGGGTTTTATTGGGGGAAAGTAGTGTTGTTCGTTTTAGTTTTACTTTGTTAATAATTGAATAATTGTGCTGGTGTTGAAGCCATTGAATTTGGCTATTTCTTTTATGTAATCTAGTTCTTTTTTCAAATTATTTGCAGAAAGGGGAATTTTTAAAGCTCTATATATTAAACTGTAATATGAAGCTTGTTTATGGGAGCTGGGGTAAAATGAATTATAATTTATTGTTAGCGGAGTGAAGGAAGGTTTTCTGTAGATCTGAAAGTCGAATTTATTATCTATTCGTGTGATGCTGATGTCTAAAAATTTAATCTAGCTGTTGTTCTCATCTTCCTTTGTGAATTTTATATTATTACGTAAGGTGTTTAAAAATGTGAGAATGTTATCGCTGCTATTGCATTGTTTGTCAATTATTGCTAATGTGTCGTCGACATAACGGAGCCATAGATGAAGCCTGTTAATGTTTATTTTTTATTTTTTTGTGTTCCAAATTGTCCATATAGATGTCTGCTAATAGTTCTGAAATAGGGTCACCCATCGCTAAACCTTTTTGGTGGTATATTGTGTTGTTAAATGTGAAATAATTATTGTTTAATATGAAAGTTAATAATTTAACAAATTCTTCAATTTCAAATTTGTTTAGTCCACTATGTTTAGAAAGGTTGTTTTTTTTATGGCGCTGATGGTTTTGGTAACTGGGATGTTCAGATACATGTTAGTGATATCAAATAATCATAAAATATGGTTGGGTAACAGAGTAAATTTATTTAAAGTTTTGCATAAGTCAATTGAGTTTTTAACGGGGTTTGTTTGTTGAATTTGAAATGTTTTTTTAAGAAAATAATGTAGAAATCTTGAAGTTTTGTATGTATGGATAATAAAGTATTTATGTATGTTTGTGATTGTTGAATTTGAATGGATTTCTTTTATTTTTTCATTTATTTTTTTTGTGACTGATCACATTTTACAGTTAAAGGTTAAATAATTTTACACAACATAAAACTAGTAAAAAATGTATGTCTTGTCTTCAGCGCCATTTTTCAGTCTGTGTGTGTGCATTGTTATATTACATACAATTGTGGACTCGTGTGTCAGAGAGTTAGTGTATAGTTACCTTCTCTAAAAGAAGTAAAGATATTTTGGCATCAAGAATATGCTTATTCATTTTTGGAGCAAATGTACGTTGCTTTAAAAAATTAAGACCGAGTTAGCTGGCCATGTGTTTAGGGCCATGAAGCTGTGGGCTTGCCACGGCCGCTTCCTTCCCACTCCAAGCCCTTCCCTAACCCATCATCACCGTAAGACCTATCTGTATCGATGCGACGTAAAGTCAATTGAAAAAATGTAAAAAAATCAAGATTAAGTTTTTAAGGTGGTGAATAATGTACAGAACGGTTAATCGAGAGATGGATAATCGAGGTTCTATTGTACTGCAAATAAACATAGAGGTAACCATCACTTTGTACTCAATTCTAATTCCTTCTCTAACTAAACAAGAGATACCGTGGTTGAAAAATTAATTTTTTTATGCCATTGAAATCCACAATGTTCAGAGATTTTTTTCCATACTTATCTAACAGGCACTATTATTCTCTACACTTTTCCTTATCCATTTTGAGATATATACACAGTCATTTGTTTGTTCTTTTCCAATACTTATATACCATACAATAATATAAGTAATGGAAATGTAAATACATTAATGAACAACAAGAGAAGATTTGATACACAAAGAAATCACTATACTGATGCAGAATTTCCCAATCAGGTTTTACATTTTCTAGAGTGCATTTTTACATTTTCTGATTTTGGAAACTGTAATTATATATATAAAAAAAGAATATCATAAGAGTAAAATATCTACACTTTAGAACTTATAGTTCCATACCCAAAAGTTGTAAAACCTGCAGGAAATGTCCACTTAGTTTTATATTTGACCCATTACAAATTGGGCAGTCAGTAAAAATGAACGGATTGAAGTTGTAAAATTACTTTAGTTTTTTGGGGAAGTAAATATATTGTATAGTAGTAGGAAGGCTAACTGGTTGACAAGAGAATAAAAATGGAAAGAAGCAGGTTATCTGGTACACGGATTTTACGAAATGTCCATTTTAAATTAGACTCATAAGTGTCTTGGTACACTACTCAGAATGAGATTACTAGAGGCAAGATATGTGGATCTTCAGGTTAGGAATGTGTTCATTTATACATGGATCGCAAGTATTGGAGAAAGTACTGCATAATAAATACAGTGGGAAGAAAAGAGAGAAACAAATTCTCCAGTGTACAAATATTTGTAAGAGCTTATCATCTTCTCTTGAATAAGTTCCACATACCTGTCGTTTTGATTCCATAAATTCCACACCACGTGGTCCAAAGAGAATTCTCTTTGGGGGCAGATGTAAATCTATAAACTCTCCATGAAATTCAGTCAGCTTTGATTCAAGCACGTAGAAATCATTATACCGCCGATCGACAGTCCAATGATATGACTCTGGATCATCTGAAACATTACAAGCAGTCAAAGAACTTTTAAGATTTTAAAAGAATCTCAATTCATAGATCATCTTTTGGGATAATAAGGTTTCAGTAATGTTAATGTTGTACTTGATAACTACAAACAATGTGGAACCGTTTTTAATAATAATAATAATAATGTTATTTGCTTTACATTCCACTAACTACTTTTTAAGGTCTTCGGAGACGCCGAGGTGCCGGAATTTAGTTCCGCAGGAGTTCTTTTACGTGCCAGTAAATCTACCAACACGGGGCTGTCGTATTGAGCACCTTCAAATACCACCGGACTGAGCCAGGATCGAACCTGCCAAGTTGGGGTTAGAAGGCCAGCGCCTTAACCGTCTGAACCACTCAGCTCGGCGGAACTGTTTTTGGAAGTGCATCAATCACTAACTGATATCATTTCAAAACTAATCCAAAATGGCAATTCACAAAGTAATGAACATGATTTGTGTAGGTCAAATAGACTGTATCACTACTGACCTATCCAAGGCCTTTGATAGGGTAGATCATGGAAGATTATTAATGAAAATGAAGGCTACTGGACTGGAAAAAAAGAATGACTGAATGGGTGGCTAAGTTTCTAGAAAATAGAACTTAGAAAATTTGAGTAGGTGAAGCATTATTTGATCCAGTTATGATTATAGCAGGGGTCCTGTAAGGCAGTATTAGTGGATCTCTGTGTTTTCTATGATGATGATTATAAATTAATTGTTGGTTTAATGAGAACAAGGCAATTACAAATTAATGGGGCAAAGTTATTATCTATGAACATTTAATTTTACTATCAAAGTACAGACCTGGAAATACGTTGTTGTTAAGAGTGAATTGTAAGCTACACCACACTTGAACAAATGCAATACTAGATATGTCCCATCCCTTGTGTGTTGCCATCTTTGAACGGTTAACGCAAGTAGGTCTATCTTTTTTCATTCACTCTACTTCACTACCGTGCACACTCACTCTATCTGTTTCTACCTCTCTCTCGAAGTACTACTCATAGCATATGATTCGCGTCCCGTCTACCTATCAGGCTCACGGATATCCTGCACGAATATTTTCATCAGAAAGGGCAGGAAGATCGCAACACATGAAAAAGAACTGGAAGGTCTGCAAGGCCCAAACAGTCCCTTCGAAGAGACTTGGCAAAGGACTGACTAAAGTGATCCTTTGTGGTCATAAAATTTAAATAATAATAATAATAATAATAATAATAATAATAATAATAATAATAATAATAATAATAATAATAATAATAATAATAATAATAATAATAATAATAATATTATTTTATACCTTCAAACCCCATTAATTCAGCCTATTTTGTGACTGGCCAGACCTCTAACATGCACCCCTATTTTGGAAGTAAAAAAACTACCAAAAAATTAGAGTTCAAAATAGTTAACAATGGTCAGTTTTAAAATGTACTGTGACTGTGAAGGTCAAGTGCACGGGGATGCCAATGAGAGTTAACAATGGCTCTACAATGGCAACAAAGTGAGGGGGGGCAGGGCCAGTAAAACAATAGCTCTGGTGAAGTGCTGAGGCTTACGATAAGGAATCTCCTTAGAAAAGCCCAGAAGCTGGCTAACAATGGAAAAGGCACCCAGAATGATCTGGAAACAGAAACCACTAGATACTTTCTTGAGAAACTTCCATGTGCTGATATAAAGAGGGAGTCTGGAGTCAGTCTTGAATAAGTTACTTGACAGTGACAAATTAGTGCATATGGGAGGAGAAGACAGTCTTAATTATGCAAAGAACAGCGAGTAGTAAAGTGAACTGCTCTGGCAACGACACTACACTGTGAGTGGCCATTTGGAGAGTAGGAGTTCAATGCATCAGATTGTAAAAACTGTAAATAACAGTTTTATAAATTTAGTCAATAATAAAATATGTTAGGTACCTCTCTATGTAATCATTTTAGTTTTAAAGAGCCTGATAAACTGTCACAGTACTAAAAGCACTTGTTATCAAGAAAAATATCTAAAATGCATACCTTCAGATTTAACATCTATCCTTTGGACATTGATGTTGAAAATAGGGAAATGCTTGTTGTTGATATCCAGACGATTTTCCACAGAAGGTATCGAAACTCTCCACGCACTGAGATCACGGTAGGTTGAACTATCAGAGAGTGGCACATCTTCAGCCTGTCATAAATCACAAGTCATTAATAAACTCATTAAATATAATTCTATTTTCAGTAGGTACTAAATCTATAATTTATCATTTTTACACATTATGACCAAACATCAAATGCACAACAAAGTGAACAGTTACTACCAGTGAATGATTGAGAGTTGGAGAATGGCAGCAGTTGATTAATAAGTGATCAGCAAAAGACACTGATCAACAACATGATTATTAAGCAATGTTGGCAAACAGATTGTTTTATTGACTGTTACCTTAACCACTCACATTGCAGCTATTTTGTTTACCGGGGTGGATGAGGAAAACAACTATTTATCGAGAGATCAACTTTGGCCGTGCTGTTTATCTATATTCACAACTAGCTGGAGCCTACCTGACATGCTCGAAATATTCTTTTAACAAAAAAAGTGCAATCTTTGGACAAACAGAATTACAAAGAAAATGTATAGGAATATTCTTTAAAGGAAATTTAATTCTGAAACATGTATTCTACTTTTTGACAGAACAAGCAGTTTATCCACTATTTTGTTTCATATCATATATGGCATGTATGAAAATAGAAAATCAATTTTTCCTGGTAAACTGTCAGAATTTCATAGATACTGCAACTGAAATCCCTCTTATGAGCAAATTTTTATAGATATACTGTTGTGTTTTCTTATAACTACTACTACTACTACTACTACTACTACTACTACCATAATCGTAATGGGTAAAACATTACAATTATTATTGGTGGTACTTCATGTTATTCTTCTTCTTTCTTCAATTCTGGCCATCTAAGGACCAGGGAAAGTAACCCTGTGCATTCATCTTAATCCTTCTTTTTCTGACTTCCAATAGTTCTTCATCCTTTCCCTTTGCTGTTTCCTCCTCTCTTGTGTCCAGATATTGTTATTATTACCTTTTCCTTTTCCTGATAATCCTTGAAATTTTGTATCAATCTTCTGAAAGTTGTTCTTTCTTGTATTACATTGTTTGTTATTCCAATGTCTGTCATATCCTTTTTTTTACTCTTTGGATCCACTGGTTGCCATTTTTGCTCTTGTAAACATGGTTAAACACTCGTTTTGTCAATCTACTGTTATCCATCCCCATTATGTGACCAAAAAATTTAATTCTCCTCTTTCTGATTGTGTATAACAGTCTTTCATTTTCTTCATCATTGTATAGATCTTTATTCCTACTGTGTCTTAACTCTCCTTGCTTCATTTTAAATGGTCCCCAAATTTTCCTCAATATTTTCCTTTGTTCTCTGTCTCTTCTATTTCACTAGTTTTCATAAAGAACATGCATTCTGTTTCATACATACTCTCTGGTTTGATTACTGTGTTGTAGTGTTTGATTTTAGTTTTCCTTGAGAGATTCTCCTTATTGTAGGTATCTTTAATGAGTTGGTATGCTACTTCCAGTTTTCTTGCTCTTAATCTGTTTGCTTCCTTATCGAGTCCATTAACCTGAATTATTTCACCTAGGTATTTAAATTTATTAATGTTGTTGATTTTCTCGTACTCTTCTCTTTAGTGTTGTGGGCGAATCCCAAATATTTGACATGAATTTAGTCTTCTCAAAAGATATCTGAAGTCCAACTTTTCCTGCTATTTCTTTTAGAAGGTTGATTTGCTCTAAGGCAGTCTCTATACTTCCAGAGGATTGCTATGTCATCAGCAAAGGCCAAACAGTTTACACCAACCCCTTTGTGCTTTGAACCTAATCTTATCTCATGATTTTCTTTAAGTCTTTCTTCCCATACTCTTATTACGTTTTCCAGGACGATATTGAAAAGAATCGTGGAAAGCTCATCTCCCTGCCTGAAACTGGTTTTAATTTCAAATTCATCTGAGATCTCTCCCATAAATTTCACTCTGGAGTTTGTTTCAGTCAGAGTTTGGATAATTATATTGATTTTGTGTCAACTCCAAATTCCTCTAAAATGTTCAATAGCGAAGTTCTGTCTACTGAATCGTACGCTTTTTTGAAGTCCACAAAAACTATGACATAGTTTTTGTTCTTTGTAACCCTGTCTCGTATTATAGTTTTCAGGTTTAGAATCTGTTTTGCACAGGATGTGCCTTTTCAGAACCCACCTTGGTGTTCTCCAATTTGTTTGTCTATTATTGGTTCAATTCTATTATGAAGAGCTGTTGACAGTATTTTATATGTAACTGCTACTAGGGAGATTCCTCTGTAATTGTTCACATATGTTTTGTCACCGTTCTTATATAACGGGTATATCAGTGTGTTCTTCCAATCATCATGGATTATCTCTGTTCGCTAGATTTCTTGTATTATGTTTGTCAGTTCCTCTCTTGCTTGACTGCCTGCTTCTTTCCATAGTTCAGCAACAATCAAATCTATGTCATATATTTCTTTCTCATCTGGTGAGTCCAAGGGTTTAGCCTTTGTTTCTGGTTGACTGAATTCTAATCTTTCTTCAGGTTCTTCACTGTTCAGTAGTTTTTCAAAATAACATGCCAAAATTTCAAAACTGTCCTTGTTGTTTAGTCTAATTTTTCCATTTTCATCTTTAAAAGTGAGACTGAGTGGTTGATACTTTCTTGTTTCCTCCTTGAATGTTTTGTAAAAAATTTCTAGTATTATGTTTAGTGAAATCTTCTTCAATTTACATGAGCTGACTTCTTTCATATTTTCTCTTCACATTTCTTATAATTTTAGAAGTTTGTTTCTGAACTGTCTTGAAAGTCTGAAAATTCCCATCAGTTTTACAGGAGTGCCACCTTCTCCAGGCTGTCATTCTCTCATGTATGGCCTCTTCATATTCTTCATTCCACCATCTATGCTTCTGTTCCTGTGCAACTTCAATTATTTTTGTTCTCAGATCCTCCCAATTCTTCGCACGGTCCTTTTCTAACTTCTCTTTGAATTTTCGGTTTACATCCAAGTTGTTTTTTAACATTTCAACATCAAATTTAGTTCTGTTTGTTCTCTTCATTTATCTATTTTGAGGGATGAATCTCATTTTTAAGTTCATGAGGTAATGATCACTCTCAATGTTGGCTCCTTTTTTTTTTTTTAACCTTGACATTTGGAATTCCCCAAGGTGTGGGTTTTGAGACTACCAGGTTTTTTGTTTACTACTCAGCTTTTTAAAGTAGGTAGACATCAGTTTGAGATTAAAAGCCTTGCATAGCTCTACAAGCCGTATTCCATTTCTATTTGTTCTTTTGTACACTGAAATCTTAAAGTAACACTTTGACATGATCTGCACGAATTTTGTGGATTTTGTTTTCCAAGAGTTCCCAGTACTCTTCCACTTTGTCAGGATTTTTCCTGTTATCATCATTTATTGGAGCATGAGCATTAATTACTGTCTAATTTTTATTTGCACATCTTATGGTCAAGAGAGACAGTCTTGCAGAGGGTGAACAGAAGTTTTAGACTGATTCCACTAGGCTCTAGTGTACTATGAAAGCAGTTCCTAGGTGGGGGACGTTCTTCATTATTCTCTTCCCCGGTTTTCCTTTGTATATTCTGTGCTTTTCTGGGTCCAACATATTACTGTCTGTATATCTGGTTTCCTGAAGAGCAAGTATTAAGATCTTCTGGTCGTCTAGAATTTTGATTAGTTCTTTAGTTTTCCAACTTTCAGAAGTGTATTAATATTTAGCGTACTATACCAAAGAAGTATTTTCGTTTTGGTTTCAGTTCGCTGTTAGTTGATGCGTCACCAGTAGAAGGCTCCGACTCCCTTTTGCATGCTGTTCTGGGCTCTCCAGAACCCTTACGCCCACAGTGCTCTCCCTAGGACCTTTCTAATGTGTGCACTACCAAGCCGTTATCACTGACTCCCCGGCCATCAAAACCTAGATATCTGCTAGTTACATAATATTTCAAGTTGTTTTACGTCGCACCGACACAGATAAGTCTTATGGCGACAATGGGATAGGAACGTGCTAGGATTAATATTTAGAAATTTCATGATCCATATTGAAGTAGGATTACAATAATTGAAATTAAGAGGGTTCCTCCTATTCAATACAAAGATATTTATTTGCGTGAAGCCATATGTAACGTGCTAGGAGTGGAAGAAATCATCCGTGGCCATAATTGAGGTACAGCCCCAGCATTTACCTGGTGTGGAAATGGGAGACCACAGAAACCATCTTCAGTGCTGCCGACAGTGGGGTTCGAACCCACTATTTCCTATATGCAAGCTCACAGCTGCGCGCTCCTAACACGTTCGCTTTACATAATATTAATACTTATTTCAGTCATTGAAAACCTATAACTTTTTTCCAGTCAGTGACCATGTCAGAGATGGAATAAATGAAGCCCCATCTTGCAGCGAGGATAGGAAATATGCCGGCTGCCGAAGCCTGTCGCACTCCTCTGGGTATGGGGCAATGATTAATGACTGACAGATGAAATGATAGTGGAGAGTGTTCCTGGAATGAAAGATGACAGGGAAAACCGGAGTACCCGGAGAAAAACCTGTCCCGCCTCCACTTTTTCCAGCACAAATCTCACATGGAGTGACAGGGATTAGAACCACAGGACCCAGAGGTGAGAGGCCGGCGCGCTGCTGCCTGAGCTACGCAGGCTACACATACTGTATTTCGATCATCATATATTCCAAATTAACATGTAAATCCTGTAAAACTGTTCATTTAAATGAACAATCTTCATTATTGTCAGCATAATTACGTGAGTTACATCGGAGTTCAGCTTATCACGTAGTGTTGTGCGGGAGCGGTGTCTGGATTAGCGTGGAATCGCATGCGAGCACTCATTTCCGCGGGACGTAACAAACCCGTCTGGCTCTCCACAGCAACCGAGTGATTATGAACGAGCAGTAGAACACTGGAAGTTCAAACTACTTTGTTACATCTTCTTCATGATAACACTGAAATAGTTAATTTTTGCAGTTAATGTTTACCTGTCTAATATTAATGGCCTGAGGAGAATAAGTTGAAATTTTATCATATTAATTTTTACGTAGTATTCCCTGCCCGGCTACTCATTCCTGCCAACCAGC
Source organism: Anabrus simplex (assembly GCF_040414725.1). NCBI lineage: Eukaryota > Metazoa > Arthropoda > Insecta > Orthoptera > Tettigoniidae > Anabrus > Anabrus simplex. The sequence continues at coordinate 83,442,526 of NC_090270.1, forward strand.
TAACAAAAATTTCTGGGGAGAACACTGCGCCCAGTTGCATGGCATACTGCCTTGGTGGATTGACGTTTCAGATTACCACCTGGAGTAGTTACTCCGTAAGTTTGCATCATGCATAGGTTACTTGACTTACTTGGGGAACGGTTTGTTCACCGTTCCAAGATTAAAACTACGGTTGTGAGCCACTGGAGTTTATTTCTCAGCCGCACCTCACATGGTGTACAGACGTTGACCACAACACAGCTCGTTGCGAGAACAGACGTATGAATTTAAGTTTTAAAGGCAGTTCTTCCAGCTCCTTTGCTGTTGGGATTTGTTGTCCTCCTTTGCCATTGAAGCTGCTGACTCCTTCATTTGATGGATTTTAGTGACATTTCCTTCACTAAGGGTCATCACTCTCCTAAGGGAGCTCATCCGCCTGAAGCCATTGGCTCCCTAAGGGTGTCAGGTTATTTTCCGCTGCCCAATAATCAACGCTGAGTTGCTGGCAGTATGGTCTACTCCATTACCATAGCCAGACTGAATTCATGTTATTATTGATCAATATTCTCATGATTTTTGTATATGTTTTGCCGTCTTCTCTGAGTATAAAATATAAACCATTTAGGAACTTGAGGACTTACCCCTAGTAACCTCTAGGGTTCCACAGAACACACTTTGAGAAACATTCCTCTAGAGTGCTCAGACAGAAAACCAAGGGATCTAGCATGTAAGATGTATCGTCGCCATAAGACATATCTGTGTCGGTGCGACGTAAAGCAAAATAGCAAAAAGCATGTAAGATTATATTTCTTCCATTAGCAGCAGATATTTCTTCCATTAGAAATATTGCATAAAACTTCTCGTTTTGTTTCGTATTACATCGCACCAACACAGGCAGGTATTATGGCGACGATGATAGTACAGACTTAGGTCTGTGAAGGAAGTGACCGTGGCCTTACTTAAGGCACAGCCCCAGCATTTGCCCAGTGCGAAAATGGGAAACCACAGTGGACCATCTTCTGGTCAGCTACCATCTCCCAAATGTAACCTCTACATAAAACTGAGTACTCTCCTGCTGTAACTGTTCTGTAATTGCTAGCAGTTTAACGTCACACCAACTCAGGTAGGATGGTATGTGAAAGAGCTAAGAAACGGAATGAACAGGCCATGGACATAGTGTAGATACATCCCCTGATATGAAAATGGGAAACCAAAGAGAATTATCTTCAGGCTGCTGATGGTAGGGTTGAAAAACCACCATTTTCCAAATGCAAGTTTAGAGCTATGCTAACCGTACTATGCAGCAGCTATAACTGTCTGACTCCTAATCTAGAAGCATACATTAATCAACTGATCCAACCTGTGCTTCTCCTCCTTATATTAAAGAAATATAGTTCTGAAATCAAAACTAGCATGTGTCATTTAAGTTTATTATAAAATGGAATGACTGGAATCATCAATTCACTGATACTAACTTAATACTGTATATTATGATCTATTTCAATGAAGAAAGAGTTACAATTGACATGCAATACATTGCAGTGTTGGGTAATGCCATGTCATCAGCAAAAAGAACAAGCTCACAAGGAATAAATTTTCACAAATGGTGTTCTTTATGCAGAGTACAACTGCCATTGAGTTAAGGTGTTTCCACAGCTTTTACTTTATTTTTTATAAATAGAATGAGTGGGACAATATAATTATCAATTGCAGTACTGACATAGAGTACATACTTACATTGTTTCAGTTTAACATGATAGAAATAACTTTCAGCATGTAATCTGAAATAACACTGACTCAGTTTACACATGCAATGTGAGATCACTCTGAAGTAAAAGCAAATGGACCTATAAGTTAATCCTGAATATAAGAAAATCTAAAGAAAAAAAAAAAAATACATACAAATTCTGTTTCTCCCAAAACAAGCGCAGAGTCATTATCAAAAGTGTGACCCTCAACAGGTTGTGCTCGAAGAACACCTTTGATTTTATGAAGTCTATTGCTTATTCTGGCCACTGCACCACCATCAGACCACTTCTTGCTTGCCCTTCAACAGAGAAAGATTACTGTTCATATATTTTCCAATGGATGAGTAAACAGTTCATTTTTCACAGTATCTGATTAACATCGAGAATGGCAAGTTACACTATGAATCAAGAGAAGTATTTGAATAGCATTATTTAAACTTTCTATATTCAGGTTTATCCTATCAGGAAGTTGACTCTATACACATAATATACCATTCCTTATCAGTTAAAATTTACATTGGGCGACTGACTCCTTTTATTTATATTTTCCTTTGACTTGTGCCACATGGGCCTAACAAGAAGATCTATCGAAGATATAAGTTGAACATTGGACTTAAAGGGCTTCAGTTAGGTAAGGTACATAACTATCCTATTGAGTAATGGAAGATCAAACAAGTGCAAATCAGACCATATACGGAAAGAGAGGGACATCAAAAGGACTACATCTATATATATAAAATAAGAGTTTTGTCTGTACATTGCTCAGAATTTGAAAAGAATGGTATTTCTGTACCGATCATGTCCACAGTAATAAGAAAATGCAGTTTTTACTTTTCCATAATTTCTATCTGTCTGTCTGTATGTATGTACACGCATCACGAGAAAACGGCTGAAGAGAATTTAATAAAAATCGGTATGTAGAGTCCGGGGGTGAGCCTCTACAATCTAGGCTATAAATTATTTTATTCACGCTGAGTGAAATGGTAGTTTAGGGGAAAGCCTAAAATTCAATTCTCAAATATTTATATTATTAGTGGTCATATCGATAAATACTACATAACTAAAGTTATATAGAATTCATTTTCTGATCATTTACGTCTTATGCATCTTTACCGTACTGGCTATGATAACACAGATATTCATGAATTTGGATTTTTGTTGCTAAGTCCATATCAACGCCGAACCCCGACAAAATGGGTAAACAGAATTTAATGAAAATCGGTATATAGAGTCGGGGAATAAGAAACTACAGTTTAAGCTATAAACAATGTTATTCACCCTGGGTGAAATGGTAGTTTAGGGGAAGGCACCTAAAATTTAATTTTTAAATACCTATGTTCTTGGTCCTATGGAAAAGTATTACATAACAAAAGTTATAGAGAATATAATTTCCGATCCTTTGTGTTTGATTCAGTTTTACCGTACCGACTATGATAAGAGTGGTATTTCAGAACCGGAAGACAATTAATAATGTGAAGGCCTACAATATCGAAAGCGTGTAACATAGATCAACAATAACATTACACTGACCGTTGTTTGTTGTAATGTTCTTTGTCTCTTATGCTGACATTCAACTCCGATAGATGGGATTACTGCTGCGTACGGAGTATAACAGCCTAACTGAATATTGGCGGGAAATAGCTGAGGAGTTAGATAACTTTCTTCTTTAGCATGCCAATCCTCTGGTTCATACATTTTCTGATACTGCTGGTACGTAATGCACTGGTTCATCATAGTATGTCAGCTATTCGATACCTACTCTGACGCGCTGTTTTGAATGAGCAGTGTGCGCACTTAAGTCAGAGGCTCAGTTAGTAGTAGTAGGAGTAGTAGTATGAACTGGTCTGGAATTACAATTTAGCCCTATTCCAAATTATAGTACCACAATTCACTAAATAACTCAAAATTCAACTCTAAAAAGAGCCGTTTCTTAGGAAAAGCTTCTTCTTCTTCACTTTCATTAAATCTACATTAATTTTATTCCAAATTACCAGCGAAGTTGTGGTTTCTTCTCTGGCTTGGAGGAAAAATTGCCTCCACGTCAGACAGTTCTTTCCCCCGCCAGTGTAGTGAATTGAGATCTTCCGACTCATCGGGTACTCCCAGGAAACAGATAAGTAAACGGCATAGATTTTGCCCTGGGACTATCTACTATTTGAAACCCCCCTCCCCCCCGCCGAAAAAAGGACGAAGATTGTTCACAGATCACGGATGTCTGCGTATTGGTCATTCCAGCTCTGTAGCTTTGGACTGTTAATTCGGCAGCATAGTACTCTTTGTTAAAAGTGAGAAAATGTGTGGTTTTTCATTTGATCGAGTATTTCATATGAAGGCATTGCTTTTAATCGCGCCATTCCTACTGACGTCATTGTAATGACCCATGTTCATTTCAGTTGGGAAAACCACTAAGAGAGTCTTTCTGAGAATCTATAAAGGCAGGCAGAGAGTGAGTGTCTGCCATTATAATGAAAACTCCCCAACCTGATTGTGACTGATGGTAGGCAAGCTGGCCTACCATTACAATGAAAATTCCCTAACCCAGTCTTCATATGAGAAAAGACGTTGGTGACTTGCCCGTCGTGCTTCTAGGGCAACTTTAAGAGCTATGCAACTTAATACAATCTTGCTCACAACGCGTACACTACCTAACCTAGAATTCTGTATAAAATTTAGAATTCCGTAGCGAAGCATGGGTACATATAAAGACAGATCAGTGTGGGAAGAGGGAGAAATAGAAAGAAAACACAAAAGGATAAGAACAATTTTCACATCTTCATATACTGCCGTTATCAAATTTGCAGGCTCTTCCCTTATCAAGCCGAGTTCTTCTATATCCATTTCTTCTCAGCCCCCAACGAGCTTGTTTCTGTTTCCCAGCTTCATTAGGAGTGTGGGTGTCAGCACTCACTGAGGGGTACTGTGCTCCTTTTGCTGGTCCCATCTTTCTATATTTGGTCTGATTTGCACTTGTTTGTTCCTTTCCATTGCTCATATTGGCCAGATCAGTTCCTTTTGGTTTGCCCTGTGTTCCTTGTCTTTTGCCACCTGCACTCAACTTTATCTTGTTTTTCTCTCTTCCCTTTTCCTGTGTTTGTCCAGCTTTCTTCTTATCCTACACTTCCCACATCAAGACTGAAGATTTGTCAAAATGGGCTCCATGAGTGTTGAAGCTTGCCTTGCCCTTGTGATGAAGCTGGGAAGCAGGAACAAGCTTGTTGGAGGCTGAGAAGAACTGGGATTGATGAGAAGATAGTCAAATCTATTTGAAGACATCAGTGTATGAACATGTTATTGTCCTAGTACTTTTGTGTTTTCTTCCTATTTCTCCCTCTTCCCATACTGACCTGTCATTGCATTTATCCTATCATGGGTTCCTTTTGATGTTGCTATCTATCTTTACAGAGTGCTTCAAAACAACACCAACAACGCTTAATATCAAAGTTTATAATTTTCATGTTCTGTACTGATAACAATATAATTACATTGAAGATGTTAATTGATGTTAAATTAGATCTCAGCTGATTAACATCAATCTATTCTATCTTAATTTTTCACCAATTGCTTTTAATTTTATACAAGTGTTCAACAAAATATTATAGATCTTCAAGGCAGTTATTTATTTATTTATCATATGATGAATATATGTACATATATATAGTTTAAGCTTGGACAATGACAAAGAAGGATGAGAGTCGAATACAGGCAGCCGAAATGAAATTCTTGAGGAGTATGATACAGAAGAGTAGAAGAGACAAAATAAGGAATGAGAAAATCCGGGAAGAAATTGGAGTGGAAAAAATGAATGATAGAATAGAGAAGAGCCGACTAAGATGGTTTGGGCACATAAAGCGAATGAGCGATGAAAGAATGCCAAAACGATTGAGATGGAAGGATACCATCCAACGCAGCATTATAGAAAGAAACCTGGAATGGGGCACAGTGTTGGAGGAGGAGTGGTGGAAAGACCGAAGAAAGTGGAGAGGAACCATATTTACCCCTACCCGGCTACAGCTGGATAAAGGGAAATGATGATGATGATGATGATGATGATGATGATGATATATAGTTTCAGGATGAATGTGCGTAGTCACAAGTCCGTACAATACTACAACTCTAGGTCTAGTATTTTGACCCAATCAACTGCTACATCCGATGTGTGGCGAATGTCCATTAGCTTTCCTTTGAGAGCTTGAATTGGGCAGTCAGCAACAATGTGCTGGATTGATTGAGAAGGGGCACCACGATCACAATCTGCAAAGCTAGTCCAACCCCATTTGCACAATAGATAACCACATCTGCCTTGTCCAGTGCTTATCTGACTGATTTATATTTATTGAAGTATACCAACAGATCATAAGAATTTTCATGTGTTTTGATACATTATCAAGACAGTGACTTATTTTAGTGTATAGGCCCTACTGCATATTAGATCAGAAGTATTTTCAAATATTATGCTATCTATTTTTGGTATATGTATCTGATTAGTTTTTTAAGTATTTTAAGACCTTATGGCTGATGATGGCCTAATATCAATAGGCCACTACTACAGTAGTAAATAAATTTAAGTACTTTTTTAATAGTGTAATGATTAGGTGGATTACCTCATTTATCTCCAATAATGCTTAGCAGGTTATAAGGGACAGCAAACTGATCACATCTAAAGAGGGATCCCATAACTGGAAATGTATGGCTATTGGCTTTACGTCGCACCGACACAGTAGGTCTTATGGCGACGATGGGACAGGAAAGAGCTAGGGGTGGGAAGGGAAGCGGCCGTGGCCTTAATTAAGGTTCAGTCCCAGCATTTGCCTGGTGTGAAAATGGAAACCACGGAAAACCATCTCCAGGGCTGCCAACAGTGGGGTTCGAGCCCACTATCTCCCGAATACCGGATACTGGCCACACTTAAGCGACTGCAGCTATCGAGCTCGGTGGAAATGTATGGTTGGAAGCTGCAAGGTGTTAAAAATTTGACAACATTCTGGATACGGTGATGGGCATGCATTCCATATTTTGTTAAGAAACCTCCACCAGCCCAACAATAGTATCACATCATGTATTAAATGACAAAAGGGGTTGGAATAGTCAATATTGGTACAGATATTGGTGCTCATAGTCAAAGATGTCTGGTGGTGTGCTCATTATTTCGATTCCTGTGTGGATTCATGTGATATGATCCTCCTTTGATGAAATGGGAGTCCAGTATTCCATACCATTGATAATATCAAATACATTAGAGTACACTTTCCGCTTTAACCTTGTGAAAATGGGAGAAAATTCACAAGTGACATTCATAGTGGCTGAACCTTGTAATTTGCCACCAAATTCAAGTATCAGTACAAGTCTATATACACATATGGATAAATAAATTACGTCTAGAGGGGAAGTGTTATTAAGATACTCACTTCAGAGTCACTGAAGCAATTCTGGGTACATGAAAGAACATCATTTAGCAGGATATAATTCAAAGTTTGAAATTCAACATATTCAAGATATGAAATGCACTACTGTGATCTTTCATTCATGCATGACTTTTATTGGTTTAGCATTCCTGCCTAAACATTTACGGTTACATTTTTATTTTTTTTCTCATTTACAAAACATTGCACCACCACATTAAGATACTTACAATAAACAGATTGGCACATTCCTTGCACAATTCACTGGGCTGACATTTTAAGCTGAGCGGCCCCGTGGTGTAGGGGTAGCGTGCCTGCCTCTCGCCTGGAGGCCCCGGGTTCAATTCCTGGCCAGGTCAGGGATTTTTCTCTCCACCTGAGGGCTGGTTCGAGGTCCACTCAGCCTATGTGATTAGAATTGAGGAGCTATCTGACGGTGAGATGGTGGCCCCGGTCTCGAAAGCCCAGAATGACGGCCGAGAGGATGCATCGTGCTGACCACATGAGCCCTCGCAATCTGCAGGCCTTCGGGCTGAACAGCGGTCACTGGGCAGGCCAAAGCCCTTTCAAGGGCGTTATGTGCCATGGGGTTTGGTTTGGTTTAATCTTCCTTTTAACTTGAAGCCTGCTAATTGAACGAATATCTATAAGCAATACTTACTGTTGCATTAGGGTAAAGAAAATTGGCATCATCAGATGGTTTAACAAAATATGTAGATTTCTTCTTAAGTCATCCATATTTGACAATGCATTGCTGCATTCCAAATGTAATATAGAAAACCAGCCAGCCACACACACATGCAATTTCATTAACTGAACTGTACAGAATTTCTTCTTATAGTAAGTGGGAGTAGATACTGGGAGATTGAATATTTCTAAATTAGATTTCATTAGCAGCAATGTTCTGGCACCCAATGAACAATTAGTCTCCTCATCTGTTACTGCTAACTTTCGCACATTGATTGACTGAGCGAGTGGCTATGTGGATTGGGCCACGTAGCATCCATCTTGCATTAGGAATATAGTGGGTTCAAACCCTACTGTTGGCAGTCCTGAAGATAGTTTTCTGTGGTTTCCCATTTTCACACCAGGCAAATCATCATCATCATCATCGGTTTGTCCTTCCAGCGAGCCGGGTAGGGTGTTTGAAAACGAGCGTCTTCCAAAGTTGCCTATTCAAAAAGATTTTGTTGTCCATGACAGATTCCCAATTCCATCCTCTTCTCTCCACGTCTTCCCTCAGTTGATCCATCCATCATCTTCTTGGTCTTCCAGCTGGTCTTCTACCTGTTATTCTCTTTTCCAAATAAGCACATGGTGACCGTGTGCTATTCATTCGTTTAACATGCCCAAACTATTTAAGTCTAGATGACCTAAGTCTTTCCTCCTTCGATTCATTTAGACCTAGGTTAGATTGGATCTCATCATTTTTCACGTGATCAAGTCGTGTGTTTTGGAGGGCAGTTCTAAGAAATTTCACAGGCTTGAACCCTACTACAATCGTTTGATGTTAGTGTGCAGGTTTCCAGAGAATATGTAAGGATGGGAATGAAATATGACTTGTACAGGGTCATTTTTGTTCTTTGTGGGAACTTCTCATCCCATAGTAGGTATCTAACAATACTGTAAAAATTAGAGCCTTTAGTTACTACCAGGCAAATGCTGTATCTTAATTAAGACCACAGTCACTTCCTTTCCTATCCCATCGGCGTCATTATATAAATAACTTAAAAAAAAAAAAAAAAGTATTGACTCTGGTTGGTATTTCCTCACCCTGTCTTTTTCTCTTGCAAGGACTACCTATTTTGAAAGGGGTGGTAACATTCAATGTTTTAATATTTGGAAGATTCTGAATTGGTACATATCCTGGCTTTAATCTGAGGGGAGAAAATAAAAGAGAATAAAGCATGAAAATGTTGTCAATAGTCCTGTCTTGAGGAATATTTATGTAAAATCTGAGCAAGAATTTAATATATTCTTAGCTGTACGGTTGGGAATTTCTTAAGTTGCTAACTTGGAAGTGATCTGAATAGATCTTTACAATTCTTAAATAAGTGTTAATATCTCTTCTTTCTTGCATACCTTATCCAAGTCACTTTTATGACATTTTAAAACCCACTGATCATACTGTTTAACTGTTATACTACAAAATAAAATAAGTATGTTATATTTTAAGCGAGTTAAAATATGAGTCATGTAACTCAGAAGTTTTCAAAGTACTATAAAAATGTCTTTGCCAGTGGAAATTTAATTATATATGTAACCACAATCTCTACTTAGAAATTCTTGTCACAAAGGAAATGAAAGACCACAATTATTTCTGCACTACATAATTTTTGCAGCCCAACACAGCATATATCTTTCCCCTCATGCTTGAGAGGAGATATAAATGAATCACACTCATAACTAGTTACTGATTTTAACATACAGTACTCTCTTATGACATTGTAAGTTTCTCCTGGTCCTACTGCTAGACAGTGCTCACATCGCAGCCCCTCCACGTCTCACAGACTGTCCTGCATTATCTCTACTGTAGTTGATAGTACCCCAAACAAAAACAGCTTTGACCATGTGCGTCAATCTCTCCACCACCAATCATCTTGTAATCAACTTATAGGTCGACATTTAGAACATCTTATGTAATTAAATACACAATGTGATACTCTTGTTAGGTTCATGGAAGTTTCTTCAGAAATGGAATGCACGCCCATAATCATATCCAAAGTGGTGTCAAATTTTGATGTTCCACAACATCTAAACTATCATTCCTGGACATCAGGCCCTCCTGAAATATGACATGTTTGCCATCCCACACAATATACTAACTATTGTCAGTATTGTTTCAAATCAACCTGTATATGGTTTAAGTATTGTTCTGAAATGAACTACATAAAAGCAGATACTTTAAACTGTAAATTGCAAAAAACAAACAAGAAAGACAATAAATGGACACCAAATGAAGCTGTTGCTTGATGCCAATAATGTCAACATAATACATTACATTCAAGATGAATGACTCTTAGATCTAACCATGAACAAACCCAAAAGAATAAGATAAAATAGGAAAAACTTCAGCAAAGATATGTTGCAGTGGAATTTTTCAATAACATACGCATGCCTCTAAACTTTAACCAGTAAACTCAAACTCTGAGAAGGAGATGTATTCCAAAGCAATGATATTATTCTTTCCACTAAACTCTATGTTAAATGGATAACACCATGAGTCTCATTCAATAACAAACCCAGTATTCCCTCAATTATTCAAATCCCAATTAAGACATTGCAACAAAATCTGAACAGATCTCACCTCATTTAGCAAGGAATGTGACATCACCCTAACATGCTGGAAGTGGCCATCCTTTGTGTCCAGAAAGGACTGAACCCAGCAGGCCACATTCCGGAAAGTTCTTGCTACTATTTACGCCTTCACTGCCTGAACTTCTTTGATAATGTTTGCTCAAGGCACCTATGGATCGTGAGTTTTTTTAGTAGACTCTCCCTTTCGCGATCATCAAAAAGGACTGAATTTTGGCTATGCTGGCATGTAAAGTATGGAATGTCACTCCATCCTACTGGAAATACCCAACGGAGAGTTCCTCATCGTCCATCTGATTCACAAACACGCTAAATATTTAAAGAATGTAGGTTTTTGAGGCTCATTATCATTTATTAAATAAATATTACTATTTCTGGATTAAAGCCACTTATATATTAGCAAGACTTAAAAAAAAAAAAAAAAAAAAAAAACTGATATATTAGCCAAGTTTCATTGCTCACGATTTGCTCAACAGACTTCCACATTCCTTGAAGCATTTCTATGCTTTCTGTCAGCAGCAGTCCTTCATATGCTTTGGTTCTATACGCTGATGACCAGGTACTAGCACAGAGAATGACTTACAACTCTCCATAAATCACCTCTGTAGAATAGCCACTGAATATGACATGGAGATATTTACAGGAAAAAGAAAAATATATATATGTTTTCAAGGGTAAAGAACCAATTCCAAGTAAGATCTGTCTCAACAACAAACTGGTAGAAAGAGTTAACATCTTCAATTACCTCGGCTACTCCTTGTCATTCAACAGTGATGTAGATATTTCTAATAAGATAGTGTTCAATAAGGCCATGTGGTTAGGGGCACGCAGCTGTGAACTTGCATCCGGGAGATAGTTGGTTCGAACCCCACTGTTGTCAACTCTGAAGATGGTTTTCCGTGGTTTCCCATTTTCATACCTGGCAAATGCTGTGGCTGTACCTTAGTTAAGGCCACGGCCGCTTCCTTCCCACTCCTAGCCCTTTCTTATCCCACTGTCGCCATAACACTTATCTGGGACGGTGCAACATAAAGCAAATTAAATTTTTAAAATTCACAAATCCATAGATACAGTGAACTCCATAATGAAGCCATCCCTAGTACAGAGAGACACAAAACTTCAAGTCTACAAATCACTAGCTAGATCAATTCTCACATATGGAAGCGAAGCATGGACAACAAGGAGACAAAATGAAACCAGGATCACAGCTGCCGAGATGAAATTTATGAGGCACACAGCAGAATATACATGATGGAATCATAAAAGGAACAAAGATGAAAGAACTAAAATTAGAAACTGCATTAAATTAAATAGGAACCTACAGGAAAAACTGGCGAGACCACATCAACAGAATGCCTAGAGAACGAGTTCCAAAACAAATAGCACGATACCAACCTAGGGGCATACGATCTATTGGATGTCCAGCTAAAAGATGGATTAAGGACGTAACAGGCCACTTGACCTAAAACTTGATTCGCAGATGATGATGATGATGATGATTATTCAACTGATGTGATGTTTGCACTGAAGAAAATGAGGCAAAATATGCACCGTAAGGATATTTCACACCAAACACACTCGCCCAAATACAGGAATTTTGAGAATGAATCCCAAATGGTGAAACCACACCTCATTCGAAAACCAAGTGTGGCCCAGAAAGATCAGTTTTCCTGAAGAAGTGCCTGAAACCATTGAAAATAAGCCACTCTTTTTACTAGGTTGGCTCTTTTTTTGTTTGTTTACAAGTTGCTTTACATTGCACTGACACAGATAGGTCTTACAGCGATGATGGCAGAGGAAAGGGCTAGAAATGGGAAGGAAGCGGCCATGCTTTAATTAAGGTACAGCCCCAGCATTTACCTGGTGTGAAAATGGGAAACAATAGAAAACCATTTTCAGAGCTCCTGATAATGGGGTTCAAACCCACTGTCTCCTGAATGAAAGTTCAAAGCAGTGTGCCAATAACTGCATGGCCAACTCTTTTCCACTTTTCCACACTGGTTTTTATTCCATAATTTTCAATAATATCGCTCTATATTGCAGCAATAAACACTCGTACCTAGGGCAGTATTCCGATTCATTATCCAACTTTCCTGTGTGAACTCACATGCACATTGCACTGCACTAACACTTAAAAACAACCACGAACTGTATGGTATTGTGTAAGCATCACAGCCAAGTGACAGAGAGAACAACTTCGAGACAAGCTGGCAACAATCAAGCTGGCTAGCAACTTCTTTGTGTCACAACAATTAGGCACAAGAAATTATTTTTGTTAAAATTAGGAACCAGATACATTTCTCTCTCAGTGAATGTTTCTTGTTCAAATTTCATTGCAGTATCTCTACTGGTGTTGGAATTATTGAGGAAATGCTGGGTTTGATAGCGAGTGGGACCCTCTGTATTCCAAGAGTTGAATCCTTAAACCTTTGCCTGTTTATATTCTTCACTATGAAGCGAGGAAAAACACAATTTTTTGAGAGAAATGCTGTAACGGCAGAGGAAAGATGACTTTGTTTTTAATTTTACTTTTTATGTACTGCTGGATTCTGGTTATTTAAAGTGCAAACTACAAGATGAAGGAGTGATGAAAGTGTTGATTTTCCCCTCTTTTAACAGTTTGAATACATCTGTGCAGAAAGGGAGAAGGCGAAAGGTAGAGATGGGTAAGTTTAAAGGTGTATACATTTTTGCTTTTAACTGTAAACCCACTGAATAAACAAAATTATAATGAAAAATACATTCAAACCCTAGGACTAGACCAGAATTCCAAGGACTTGGAGTCAATCAATCACTACTGATCTGCATTTAGGGCAGTCTCCCATGTAGCAGATTCCCTACCCTTTTCTTAAATGCTCCCATGTGGCAGATTCCCTAGCCTTTTCTTAAACGATTGCAAATAAATTGGAAATTTATTGAACATCTCCCTTGGTAAGTTATTCCAATCCTTAACTCCCCTTCCTATAAACAAATATTTGCCCCAATTTGTCCTTTTAAATTGCAACTTTATCTTCATATTATGATCTTTCCTACTTTTAAAGACACCACTCAAACTTATTTGTCTACTAATGGCATTCCATGCCATCTCTCCACTGACAGCTCAGAATATACCACTTAATACCAATATACTGTAGTTAGTCCATTATAGGAGCTACCTCATTCCTGGTTGCCAGCGTTTCTCCCTAGTCTGCTAAGTTGGGCTCATCAGTGCATGCATCTTGTTAGGTATCCTATTTACCAACTGAATGGGTTAGCTGGAAAATTTATAATGTCCAATAACGGACCAACTATATTGGTATTATAAATTTACTCATTCAGAACAAATAATTCAGGTTCCCTATGGGAATCAACATCTTTAACATACCACTTAGTCGAGCAGCTCATCTACTTTCTCCCAAGTCTTCCCAGCCAAACTTTGCAACATTTTTGTAACAATACTCTTTTGTCGGAAATCACCCAGAAAAAATTGAGCTGCTTTTCTTTGGAGTTTTTCCAGTTCTTAAATCAAGTAATCCTGGTGAGGGTCCCATACACTGGAACCATACTCTCAATGGGGCTTTTCCCGAGCCATATATGCCCTCTCCGTTACATCCTTACTACAATTCCTAAATACTCTCATAACCATGTGCAAAGATCTGTAGGTACCCTTTATTTACAATCCTACTTATGTGTGACGTATTATGACGTATTATGTAATATGTAGGCATTTTCCTAAAACTGGATACAAAAATACCCAGAGAAAATAATTAGGACACCTACTGTTAGTATAGTACACGAATTTGATTGTGTTATTTATTAATTTCTTTATCAGGGGAGAGAGAGAAAATATCAATATACTTAAAACACAAACTCTAGGAAAGTAGCATATATATCTAAGGGCTTGATATAAAATATCTTAAATTATCGCAGTAATTTATCAAAATGTGTGAGGAAATACTCAGGGAAAAATTATGCTCAGTATTCCTATCAGCACAAGAAGTTGACTTTAGATTTCCAGGTGGTGTTGCTCCCCAGTACTTTTGTGTAATGTAAGTTATGATGGTGATATAATAATCATAATATTTTTCTTCAAACATTTTGTAAAATACAATCCTGAAAATGATTTACTGTAATTTGTATGTGAAATTTATGAAATGATCCATGATGAAAGAAATTCTAATTTACTACATTCACTGCATTACAGGCAAAGGTATTTATGTGAATAATACCCGCATATTTTTTAAAAAAATTTGAGGCATGAAATTGGGGTGCGGGTTTTATTTGCGTCAATGTTCGCAATTTTTTTTCAAAATCAGCCTTCCTAAAGTTAGGGTGCGGGGATTATTTGCGTAAATACGGTAAGTCAATCAGTCTCCCTAAAAACCATTCAAATGAAACAAACAAATATTCTCAAAACAAAATCTGTTTTAGAAAACTATACTAAAAAAAAACCTTTTCATTTTACCTTATTTTAGCTGGAGATCCTTGCGGCAAAGGAGAACTACAAAATCACGCAAATTAGTTCTTTCACATAGTTTGAAACATTAAATGATATTAATTCACCCAATCCAAAGGAAAATACAAGGAAGAAAGAAGTAATTAACTATACTGAGAGAAGAGAGAAAGTTTAAGACATGTATGTACTGTTAAGAGTATAGTTAAACTCACCTAGATCCACTCTTATTGTACCCACTAGGCAACCGTTGTCCACAGAGTAATGTATAATACTGAAAAAGAGAGAATTCTTGAAAATGAACAGAAGTCAAAATACAAAAGCAAAATTCTTTTGGCAGAGCACAAAGTCCTGGATGTTTTGGAATGCAAATACAGGATTAGTACCCCATAACACAAATACTATTTAAGAATGTATCTTATGAAGTATGGTAATCTAAATCATAACATTCAATGTATGCAGCCATTCACTTTTTCCCATTACTTACAAAAGATTATGCATACTAAATAAATATGATGGTATGAAAAAAGTGAAGAAGAGTGATTAATCTTGACAGAAATTCAACAGAGATATCCGCAAAGTAGAATAACATGTACGAAAGAAAAAAATATATGATCATCACTCAGGTTTGTATGTTAAGGAAAAGTCATATTTCTTTCCTGAACCGACCGACCGACGCTGACCTGGTGTGTGCAGGTCGCTGCTTCATTTCTCTCGCCATGTGGCGTGCCTCTGCCACAAGAACTGCCGAAGTGCCTGGGAAGACATTTTTCGCCGTGTTCGTGTTGGCTTGTGAGGCCGGCTTGGTCTCGTTAATCAGCTGAGACATTGCTTGTAAAACTTACTTGTCTACATCCCGGGATATTTTGACAAGAATCTTCGTCACCTTGTACAGCAAGATATGTGTCTTATTATTAATTGTAAGGCAAGATTTTTATTATATTATTAGCCTATGAGCAAGTGAATGGACTATACTGCAAGAATATTTTATTGGTGAAAATTTATTGGTCACCCTGGTTGGTGCTTAAGGGGGGGGAGGTCTGAGCCATGTATTTGATTTCCCCTCCCCTTATACTATTTACTATGTCTATTTTAATGGTTTTCAACTTACTTTATGCACTACTGTGTTATTTCGCCCCTTTGAGTTGTGCCCTTGGGCAAATTATAATAAAGTATTCCTAAATTATGGTCCCAGGGTAAAGGAGCTTTTTCCGCCCTGGGAGCGGCCTGCCCTGCACTTGTCTCCCTTTGCTTCCCTCCCTTGCCCCTGCGGATGCGCCGTGCTCTTTATACGCAGCCTGTGTGTGTTGCTTTGCGTCACGTGGTCTTGAGTCATAGCTACTCTTGGCGAGGCCGTGCGGGCTCGCTGGGAGTAGGCATTCTTGTTCTTGCCTTGCTCTCTCTCACTTGAGCACTTCAACGACCCGTCTTTGAACCCAGGACTGCTAGAGGTATGGGAGGTAAGCATCTAGACTTGCTTAAACTTACGGATGATGGGAGGACATTCCTTCGATTGTAAGCCACTGGATGGACGCTGAATGTTGTTTTAAGGCATTATAAATGCCGAGTTGCTTGCTGTTTACTGCAGCTCACTGCAGCTTAAGAGAAGTTATTGGGAGTTTGTGCCCTTGGCAATTATATATATATGTTGAATGATGTATTCAACTTCCCTAAGAGTCTTACGCGCTTAGAAGCGTCTTTTACTGAAAGTATACGGTACCATGGTATGTTATGTTAGGGGAATTTGCGCTCCTCCTTGAGTCACTTGAAGTGGCGTATTATTAATAAGATTTATCTAGAATTATCCATTACATTGTAGTCCTCTGGTGTTAAACTGTGAACAGGGCTGGTCCCCTGTGAATTAGTATAGTGCACGTGTCAACGAAACCTTCGTGATGTTGGTATTTATGTATTTAAATCTTTCTTACTCTTTTCGGTGTTTATCTATTTTAATAATAATAATAATGTTATTTGCTTTACGTCCCACTAACTACTTTTTATGGTCTTCGGAGACGCCGAGGTGCCGGAATTTAGTCCTGCAGGAGTTCTTTTACGTGCCAGTAAATCTACCGACATGGGGCTGTCGTATTTGAGCACCTTCAAATACCACCGGACTGTAGTGATGGGACATTCGATTCATTTTACTGAATCAATTCATTTGATTCCGTTCACGTTACTGAATCGATACAGTGATCCGATTCACGGCTCATTGGTCACCGCTCCTACTGCATCTGTGTAGTATGTGCTAGTAAGACAGCAGCAACAGCATTCAGTGCTCGCAGCTGCCATCTAGTCTTCATACTATGAACTCTTTTCTTAGAAAAAATGCTAGTTACTCTAATACATCGAAGGTTTTCGGCGACGCAGGGTGGGAAAGGTTAGGAAGGTAGCAGCCATGGCCTGAATTAAGGTACAGTCCCAGCATTTCCTGGTGTGAAAATGGGGAAACTACGAAAAAACCATCTTAACGGCTGCCGACGGTGGGATTCGAACCCACCATCCCCCAAATGCAAGCGCATAGCCACGCGATATTAACCGCACAACAACTCGCTGAGTCTTTTCTTAAAAAGTATTTTTCTATCAGCTAAGGATTTTTTAAAATCGTCATATTTTGTATAGGCTACCCGAGATGTACAGTAGCGCGCTGGTTTTCTGATTCAACATACTGTTATTGCGTCTGTCCACATATGATTGAAGTCTTGTGCAACGATGTGACATATGAACTGAGAGAATACTGAGCCGTTCTTCCCAATATAAAACAGGTACTTTTGAGTGGTCATGACTCATGAGCATGACTCATAGTCATAGGGCAGGCTAGAGTCGAGTTTAAATGTCAAATGTCAACTAAGTTATAATACTAAGATTCATTAAACTAATAAATAGTATAACCTAATAGCCTACCTACTTACTAGCTACTTCAGAATTATGTTGTGACTACCGTTTTAACGCTGCAAATAAATCCATCTATTATTTAAACCTCCCTGTAAGAAGAGGACAGTGAATGCAAATGGGTATTATTTTCAAATGAGCTGAGCTCGAGAGTCCATTATAGCATACGATTCTTTCAGTCTAGCATGGCTCACTGTATGTCTCGCTGCAGCGGAAGCTCGGCTCTCCGCGTGTCCAGTGAGCCGATAAGGAGCCGTGTGTATCATGTGTCTCACTGAGCCGCGCTCGTTCACGATTCTTTCGATGTGCCATGATTCACTGTATGCCTCGCTGCAGCGGAAGCTCGGCTCTCCGCGTGTCCAGTGAGCCCATAAGGAGCCGTGTGTATCATGTGTCTTACTGAACCACGCTCGTTCACAATTCTTTCGATGTGCCATGATACACTGTCTCGCCGCAGCGGAAGCTCGGCTCCCCGTCAACGTCCAGTGAGTGCGCCACTCAGCACTGTCCGCTGGGAGTAAGCTGAATCGTGTGCCGCGAGCTCTCTGTTCCTGTGAATCGATTCACTCGGACACTTGAATGAATCGATACACTGTTTCGAATCATGCATTCAGTAGCCAACACTACCGGACTGAGCCAGGATCGAACCTGCCAAGTTGGGGTTAGAAGGCCAGCGCCTTAACCGTCTGAGCCACTCAGCCCGGCGTTTATCTATTTTGTTCAATAAACTTTGTTAAGCTGATTTCCTATGGGCATCAGTGTTCTTGCCCTCTGGATAGTTCCTATCCCCGCAAAGTCCAGATCCTATGGAGGCCGCACCTTCTGATGGTTTGCCAGTGATAATTTACGGTACAATGTGTATGCATGAAAGTGCTACATACTTGAGTCAGAAGCAATACAAATGTTAACATTACATAATTGTGTAATTATTATTATTAATTAAAAAAGAAAGATTTTAATAATATCCAAATGATTCATTCATGAAACACACAATCCTAAATCTTTAGGGTATGACTGGGAATATGATCAAAATCAAAATGTTCTCCCTTTCCTTAACCAGGATATTTCATCATCATCAACATCATCTATGGATCCATCCAGCAGGCCAGGTAGGATTTGTGTGAATGACATGACTCCATCTGTTTCTGTCTTAATAAATTTCTTCTCTCATTACATCTCCCAGTGCATCAGTTTTTTTTTTTTTTTTTGCTTTATTTTCTTTTTTTGCTATGCCTTCTTTGATATGATCCAACCACCTCTTTTTGGGATGTGCAACTGTTTTTTTAATTTCAAATACCATTCTCTCTAAGTACTGCCCTGCTAATCTGGGCCCAGTGCTGCGAGGCCAAGTTCTGTCTGTCACAAGCCAGGACAAAAGGGTGAGTGATAGTGGAGTAACACCTCTCTAGGAAACCTTGGTTCAGCTGGTCCGGCTGGTAACAACTTGTGAAGGCCCATTGCTAGGGTTTCAGCAAAGACTTACTGTCAGTTCTGGTAGACAAGGAAACTTTTGGTACAGCACAGTTGGCAGATACAGAAACCTGTCTCTTCTGGAGAAAAAATATAAAGAAGGAAACCATTGCTTTCTGGTGAAGAGGAATCTTCAAAGGCTAAAGGAGTAAACTCCAAAAGAAAATCCTCCCTCGTGTTAGACCTATCGAGTCCACAGAGAAGTAATTTTTCGTTGCTTTTGAAGTACAAATGAGCGAGCCTTGGACTGAATTTTTTAAAAATAAATTGGTTACAATTAGTTACATATTCATGTACGTTATTTGCTTATTTTAATACGGTAAATTAGTGCTGGCCTTATTAATATTTTGCAACTACTTGATAGTGTTGGAGGTGAGATTGAGGTGATATTAGGCTTTCCAGGGTAAGAATGCAGAGAGCAACACTGCATGATATGTTCATTGGTGTGCTCTTTCATGCCACAATTACATGTTGCTGAGTTTATCCAACTCCACTTCTGGTGGAAATAATTGCAGCAGCTGTGCTCATTTCTGAGGCTACTGAGGAACACCACAGCTTTCTTGAGAGGTCAAATACAGTCAGCTTCTTTATGAGATCTTTCATCCTCCAAGCATTAGTCAAAGTCAAAGCAATCTCTGGTGAATATACTTGTGGTGATGCATGCTGGTCCTCTACATTTTAAGTCATCAGACGTTCTGGAGTGGCAATGAGTGTAATGCCTAGATCTTCCTTGTTCCTCCCAAAGTGCTTGCTTCCTCCTTAGATGCAGAGGTGGAATGTGGCTGAGCATGGGAAACTTCATGTCAGAGACACAACACACTGTTTCATTTAGCTTTCATTATATTCACACTGAATAGCAGGCGATCATCATGAGATAACCACTGACAAAGTTATTTGCATCTGGGTAGTAATACAGAGTGGTACACGAGCAGCCAACACATTTATATTTAAAATTACAAAGCTAATTAGAATATATATTAATGAAATTTAACACACAGGTAACATCCTCTTTGGAAATAAATTTCACTTTAACATAGGCCTATGTTCAATATGGCTTCCATTACAACAGACCACCTCTTCATGACGAGTGTGCACATTTGTGATGAATTTGCAGAATAAGTCTTTAGTAATTCCACTGCATATTTTAACAATCCATGCATACATTTCAATTACATTAATGGGTCATACAGGAAAGACTTTCTCTGTTAAGAAACCCTACATAAAGAAGTACCGAGTGAGTTGGCTGTGCAGTATGGGTAATCTAACTGTGGGTTTGTATTTGGAGAAGGCGGGTTCGAACTCTGTTATCGGCAGCCCTGAAGATGGTTTCCCATTTTTATACCAGGCCCTTAATTAAGGCCATGGTCATGTCTTTTCCAGTTCTAGCACTATCTGAGTTTGTGCAAAAAAAGGACAAAAATAAATTACACTGACTTAAATTTGAACTGATCCTGAAACACAGCTTGAAATTTCCTTTGCGTCACTGTAACACACTGTCTTGACGTAAAGCAATACAGTTTTAGTGCACTGTTAAACACAAAGAGGAGATTGTAATCTGCCAAGGTTAAAAAGCAACTGAAACAACAATGACCACTCCATATTTTTCCAGCAGTCATGCCGTGAACGAAAGATGAATGGCATTCAACCCATGATTAAAAGTTATTAGCTTTATAAATGTGACAGCTGTGTGCACAGAATGCAGGGGAAAGCGAATCTGTGGAGGAGATACTAGAACATGAAGAAAATAGTAATGATTGAAGTACAGTAAGTTTTTCTGTACCTACTTGTATCTAAATAAAATGCAATTTATCTGAAGGGTATGTACTGTTTCTTTGTAATTACAGTACTGACAACCTAATGTCTGTGTTGAATAAATTCTGTAAAACAAATTTTCTTCAGATAAGGAAGATCAGATTTCCTTCCTGGCGTCACATGCTAATCCTCATTAAGTCATTGGGATTTGAACCCAGGACACTCAGGTTGGGTTCTGAGTGGTTAAACCACTAAGTGAGCATGATCCCCAGGTAGAAAATGTGCATGATAATGTTATACTGAACCTTAGATGATTGACTGTTGAATATTGTTTCAATGGACAATACAAAGGAATCACCAAATCCACACCCATATACTGGCTATCTGACCTAAATAACATTCTGCCCTTAAGCCTGCATTGCTAACAAGCTTTACTTCAGGAATACAGGAAGGTAAGCAACAATTCTGTCCTTCCTATCCACTGTGATGTTTGTGATGCAAGGGGGACAAGATGACTAAAATCTCGAAGATGCCTCAGCACAACAGCCCAACAATTAAAAAGGAAAATTTCCACATTATATCAAAATGCAAAGAACAGTGGAAAAAGCAGACAACCCCTGCACTATGTGGGTTCCTGGAAATATGATAGAAACCTTCTGGTTTTGGACTTGTAAGAAGAAGCTGGTCAGCATTAAACACTATTAGAACCAAGCACAGGACAGGTACAGTTCTAATATTTAAATGGGGCAAGATACCATCTCTAGTCTGTGACTGTGGAGCGTCTTGGCAACTATCTTACATTCAGTCATAGAATGCCCTCAACAATCTTGCCAAGGAGGTATTGAAGATTTCTTGAAGGTCACCCTAGCATTGTAAATTTAATGCAAACTAACTAACTTCAGATAGAAGCTGAATAACAATTGTGTTTTATAGAGCCATTCATCATTTGCACACATTATGAATACTCAAATAGTAACACAAAACAACGTATGACAATTCAAATTATAACTCACATCATCACTCTGATGAAATAATGGTCCTAATGAGTTTTCGAGCTGGCTATAGGCGAACTCATAAGCTTGAAACAATGGTGGTGTGGTGCGTAATTTAACAATGTTCTCGGCTGGTTCCATTAAAACTGAAAAATAGGTATAAAATTGCTGACATATTTAAACATACATAGACATGAGAAATATTAGTAATGACCCCAACAATATGTATGTGTGTTGTGGCAAAAACATCTCTGGCTCTCACACCGTTTTGAAATATGGAAGCCAATAATATATCGTCTTCCTTATGATGAGCGTTACAAAAAAATAGAATAACCCTTTTATGTTCAAAACAAAATTCATTCACAGGGTAACCAGAAAGCATGTTCCATAAACAATTTTCCATATAAACAATTTAATAATTATGGCACCTATGTCTCTGGACAAGTTCTGACAGAACATATTAGTCTAAATCTAAAATAACACCCTCTGCAAATACTTTGTTACCGAGTTGAGTCTTCAAATGAGTTTACATGAGGGACTTAATTCTTAATCAAACTCCACCTGCAGTAGCTGCTAGGTGAAATGATTAGCTGCTGCCAACAGTCTTAACTCCAGGTAAAGGAGACTTGGCATTATGCAGGCAGCCTGCTTTAATACTTTAGGAAGGTGGGTAGAATCATGGACAAAGGGATTACAGGAGAGAGGGCAAGAGACATACAAAGGTGGTTAAACACAAGGAACACAAGACAAAGAAGGAAATGTGTTCCAAATGTCAATGTAAGGAATGGAAAGGAACAAACAAGTGACAAATTAAGTTATGTATGGAAAGACAGGAACATGGCAAGGACAACATCAGAGAAAAATGTCAAAAAAGTTAGGGGAAAATGCTCTTTTTTCTTTTAATCAAATCCTGTCTTCATCTGTTTTTCTGGCTTCACAAGTGGGGAAAATCTGAAGACCCATTCTGCAACTGTGATAATATGCCCCAGACCATCCAGCACATTGTTATGGACTGCCCAAAAAGAAGATTCAATGGATCTGTTCAAGAATTACATAGTGCCTCTACAGAAGCAGTGGGCTGGAAAGTCTGGACATTAAGTTTTGAATGCTGACTTGTAAATTACATACTTATTTATATGTATTTATAATGTATCCTTGTTTTGCCATACGAAATAATAATAATAATAATAATAATAATAATAATAATAATAATAATAATAATAATAATAATAATAATAATAATAATTGTTTTTTTTCTTATCCTACTCTTCCAGCAGCAAGATTGAAGATCTTTCAAGATGATTCCTCAATGATTGTTGATGCCTGCCTTACAGATGAAGCTAAGAAGCAGAAATGAGCTCATTGGGGGCTGAGAGGAGATGGATGTAGAACTGGAAGTGATGAGGAAAACACCAATCTATTTGAAGATGGCAGAGTATGACGATTTGGAGATTGTTGTTGTCATTTTGGTTTTCACGTTTATTCTTGTCACCTATTTCTGTTGCTCCCTCTTCCCACATTGATCTTTTATTGAGTCTCATCATTACAGTAAAATTATCTGGAGCAGTTTCCAACCACAGGCTGGGTCTGCTTGGAAAATAAGCCTCTCCATCGTTTTCTGTCCATCACTTCTCTTCTGTCATTGTCACTACTATTTATCATAAAATATGCTATGAAGAGAGAGAGTGTGTGTGGATAAAACACAACAAAGTGTATGTACAAATGAACATTCAACAGCCTTCAAAGCAGGAAATATCCAGATCCTCCTCTTACCTTGATGCTCTTTTTTACACCTTTCAGCCATCTGTTCCTCGGTCTTCCTCTAGGTCTCCTTCCCTCCAACTCCATTTCTAACATCTTTCTTGGTATCCTCTCTTCTCTCATTCTGTTAACATGTCCATACCACTGCAGCCTTGATTTTTCCATCTTTTCCTCAACAAAATTTTGTTAAAAATTTGGCTGGACATGAGTTAATCATCCCATTTACAGCTCAGACTTAAAGCCAAGAGATTTTTCATTCAATCATCTGAAAAGGAGATTTTTTTTTTTTTTTTTGTGCTAAATGTTTCTAAAATATGACAGCTCCAAAGATACTAAGAACAAGTCGTCTCCATCATGAATTCAACAGTCCTCAAAGCTTCTTCTGCTTCCTTTCCCAAATCTATGAGGTCGCAGTTGTGAACAGTGTCACACATATGTGGATTTGGCCCTGTTTTACGGCAGAATACCCTTTCTGACGCCAGCCCTATGTGGAGGGATGTAATCACTATTGCGTGTTTCTGTGGTAGTTGGTAGAGTGGTATGTTGTCTGAATATGAAGAAGAGAGTGTTGGGACAAACACAAACACCCAGTCCCCGAGCCAGAAGAATTAATCACATACAATTAAAATCCCTGACCCGGCCAGGAATCAAACCCATAACCCTCCAAAGTGAAGGCTGCAACGCTGACCATTCAGCCAAGGAGTCGGACAATTCAAACAGAAGTGCAATCCCTGTTAAAATTTCTATGTAAAATCACGTTAAAAATTCATGTGTAATTGTAATTTTTTATCTGTTTATGGGATAATTTGATTTCAGTAATACAGTAAATTTTCCAAGAATCCAATGTCAATAAAACTTAGAAAATTCATAATTCCAATGCAGTTAAATACATGTTGCTGTAATCACCTTGCATGTTGTAATGGCATATCCTGATTTTCAGAGCATGTTTGTAACCTCACTACCGTTGTTTTTGTCACATCCAACATTTAAAAAATCAATACTGCATTTTTTATTAGCCAACTGGAATTTACTTTCTGGATATACTTTGTATTTTGGGTAATGCAAATTACCATAGTCTGACACGAATTATATAAGTCATAATAAAATTCCTTTACTCTTCCAGCAGGTTATAGTGAAATATGAAGCTTATACAAATTACAGAGGAATTAGCATTGTTAACTCTGGTTATAAAATTTATGCAAATATCATTAAGGAAAAGCTGTGGAGACATTATGAAGATAAATGGAGAATGAACAGCAAGGTTTCCTGAAAGGGCGCTTCTGCGCTGATACGTATTTCACTATGAAGATATTAATAGGAAAACATACAGAATTCAATTTGGAAACACACCCTGCAATTGTAGACTTTAAAAAGGCCTTTGAGAGAGTAAACAGAAATAAATTACATGAAATTTTAAATAAAGGTAATGTTTCTCAACAGATCTACAATATCTACAAATCGAATCTCATCTCTGTAAAATTGGAAAAGAACTAGACTGAGTGGAAACTAGTAAATGGACATGTAAGACGGGGTGTGGACTTTCCCCTCAACTTTTTAACATGTACATGAATGCAATAATGGAAACTTCGAGGCAAGAGTGTCACAATTCAATAACAATCAACAGACGTCTGAAACATGTAGAAACCAATATCTTTACTGATGATGTTGCACTGCTGGCTTTGACAGAAGATGACCGACAAAGATCAGTATTTAATCTTGGTTATATTTCCTCGGAATATAATTATTTAATATGATTATCTCAACCAAAAAAAAAAAAATAATAATAATCACCCTTACAGGAATAGATCCCATTCCTAACAAAGTTATGTTTAAATAATACAATATTATAAAGAGTAAATGTGTTCAATTATCTAGGGTGTAGCTTATCATACCAAACAGAAATAGACATACCTACAAATTAATTTCACACAAACATCACAGGAATAATCAATCATATCATGAAATCATCACTTGTAATGAAACACACTCATTTGCGCCTTTACAATACACTTGCTAGGTCAACCTTCTGCTATGGATGGGAGGCATTCAAGAATCACAGCAAAGAAATGATGTTCATGTGCCGTACTGCAGGATACACCAAGTGGGATCATAAAAGGAATGAAGAGGTGCTAAAGGAACTGAAAATATAAAAAATAACTTACTACATCTACAGTTATCAGGAAAACTGGAAACATTAGACTCCCTCTAATTTGGCTTCAGTTAGTTCAGCCGGCGGTAAGTCCGACCGGCACCTGACCTTGAATGAAGAGGGGAAAAAATGAGTCACGCTGAAGGAAGTGCAGCTTTATAATCGGCAGCGACTTATATCGAGCAGCAGACAGAAGCAACAGCAGCTGATATAATGTTTATAAAGAAGTGGCATGATTTTGCTTCTAAAAAAGCAATTGACACAAAAAACAGAAAAAGATAATCGATTTCTTTTAATTTTTGAATTCTGCAGAGTTTATGACATAATGCTATACTGTAATGTAAGTTCCTTTTGTTTGACAGTCTGGGATGTTTATATGAAGCATTAGTGCACCTTTACAAATTAAATTCTGAGTTTTTGTAATATGTTTTTCTGCATTTAATTTTCCATGGCGAGTGTTCATCTCTCATCAGGAGTGAAACTTCAATAGTGTATGGAGACATCATCATAAAGACAAGAACAACTCATTTCGAGTGAGTACACTTGGTAAAGACACGTTACTTGCCTTATAATTGGTTCATTTATGTACCGTTTATTGGTATTTATAGCATATTGTCAGTTAGTCCAGCCTTTCGTTACTCAAGCTTAGGGCCCGGTTCCGAGGTGGCTGAACTAGAGGGAGTCTACTGTATATACAAAGGATAGAACTTGGAAGATTCCCAAAAGAGATTCTCCAATATCAACCCGGGGAAAAAGATCTGTGGGAAATCCAATGAAGAGGTGATGTGACAATGCAAGACCATAATCGAATATATGGCCCAATACATGAAAGGAAGATGATGATGATGATGATGATGATGCTTATAGGTTTCCTTCAAATGTTCATTATCAACACATGGAGGAAAAAAATCAGTGTTCTACTTAAAAATAAATGTTTATTTAGTATATTTTTGTTTCAATTAAAATACAAAACATTCATTTGATTTCTAGGAATATAAAAAATTACTTGAAGACTCATTACCACAAGTTAAACAACACACAGAGAGACATGGATATGAAAAGGAACACAATAGGTCAGTGTGGGAAGAGGAGACAAGTACAAACATGAAAATATAAAAGGACAAAGATAATCTCCTCCACATTTTCATACACTGCTGACTTGAAGTAGACAGTCTCTTTCCTCACCAATCCCAGTTCTTCTACATCCATTTCTTCTCAGCCCCAACGGGCATATTTCTGCTTCCCCGCTTCATCAGAATGGTGTGTATCAACACTCAATGAGGGATCATCTTGACAGATTTTCAGGCTTGACGTGGCAAGTGTTGAATTGAAAGAAAGCCAGATAAAGACAGACAAAGGGAAGAGAGAAAGATGAAAAGAAACAGCAAAAGACTAACAACACAAGACTAAAAGAAAAGGAAATAAGAATGCCAAAAGTTCAAGATAAGAAGCTGAACACAACAAACTTACCAGTGTATCTTAAGTTCTAATGATGTGAAAGTGGATATCAGATATCACAATAATGCAGTAATAATTCAACTGAAGAGTCTATTTACCTGCATACATTTCATCCACAACAGAAGGGTTGAAGGGTATGCGATCGGGGGATGCAGGACTGAAGTATACAGAATATAAATCCCAAGCTTCCTTGTATATATTTTCCAGATCTTGTGCATTCAGCTCAGGGTTAAGCATTTTCCTATTGAATTCCTCTGAAAGAAATCAATACAATTTACTTTTTAGATGTTAGAAAAATCTGCATGTACAGTTTGCACACATTTTCTTGAGCCCTAGTGCCAGATCGTCAGAACTAGGTAAACTTTGTAATCAGAGCTGGCAACTTCAACTGCGACAGCCACTACAGCAGTACAGGCAGCACAGAATATTGTCTGAGTTCGTATGACATTACCGCAAATAGAGAAACAGGCTTACTACGTGTTTATTTATTCATTAAATATTCACTTCACTTCCCAAATAGGCTACAGATTATCTTAGTAGGTGTTCAAGAATTGAATTAGTGTTAAGATAGCTGATTTAAAGAACATAACTACTCTGCGCAAAAACCCAATTATTAATATTCAATAATATTTTAAGGCTGACCAAATGTCCATGTTTTCCAAAGGATACACCTTTTCTTTTAAAACTTTTACGTCTTAGACGATTCACGCAGCTGAAGCTATTCCATACCTATCAAAGAAGAAATGTATGAAAGCACACTATCGATGCATTCTCTTCCGCCACTCACATGGATTGGGAGGGGTACTGTTAACACGTCCAAGAACTTGAAGATGATTATTGGAAGCATGATGGTGTCATGGAAATTGGGATGACTGAAATAATTATCAACCTGTCAGAAAACACGACTGATGAGTATTCATCCATAGACTCGCAATCAAACAGCAGTGAATGATCTGCAACTTAATATGTTCCGTGCAAACTGCTATAATTACAGTCCTTAAGATGCAAATGGGGGCTTATAAAAATAAATTTTGAATCATTAATCTTGGTTGTCAATATGATGAATCCTGTTACTGTTGGTTCAAATGCCAGTTGGTTGGCTTCACTGCAGGAAGAGAGGCGGAAGTGCAACCCACCACTCCCTGCAGCCCGCGCTGTGAGAGCTCAAGAAAATGAGGAGAAGGAAGAAATTTGAAACTCCTAAAAAAATGAAATGTACAAGATATTTCACAGGCTGGCAATGTAAATGATTACAATGTTGGTATGATTAGACACTGGGTCCTGCCACCACAGTGTGTCAAAATAATTTTTTGTTGCCTTATGATAAGGCTCACAGAGGCTACATGTGTGTAGTTGACCATAAACATGATTGTCAATATGATGAATGCTGTTACTGTTGGTTCAATTGCCAGTTAAATATCAACATGATTTTTTACAGGTATGTTGTAGTATAATATTTATATTTAACCCGTGTGTTTAACAGAATGAAGAGCTTTTAAGTTACAAGTAGTTGACCTGTTGTGGAGGGATGGCTGACTGCTAGACATGCCTCTATGATGCAATGGAGACCATTTCCTCAGTGAATGGACTTGAAAAGGAGATGCAGCATCCAACTGCAGGAAGGTAAATGGTTATCTTGATGAAATGGATATAATATAGGCTGCTCAGACCTAGCTGCAAGGCAGTGTTTGGGGAACGTGGACATGTGAGGGCACGAACACAAGGTGACCAGGCATCAAATGATCCTAACAGATCTCCTAGAACGACACCTATTGTTCTACCTGTTGAGTAGCACCAGCAGCATCCAATATGTTACATCCAGCATCCAGACACAAGTAGCACCTTCCTTGTTGACACCAATCACTGTCTGGATTATTTTCAAATGGCTACTGGAAGAAAGTCTGTTGTCACAAGGCTCATCATTTGTCATACCACTGACAGCAGTCAATGTCTCTATCGCTTGCAATGGTCTATAAGGTTTTTCTGTCTGTCAAAACTAATGTAGGGTAACATTCAATAACAGATTATACCTAATGATGATAATGGCATGTGGCCTCCTTAGAGACCTGGAGCAGGTATTTCAGGTTTATGTCCTACAGGTGATGTGCACATTTGAGATAAGGACATGTTTTGTTCTTGAAAGAATAAGATTCTATCAAATCACACTTTAAATTATTATTATTATTATACCGAGTGGAGTGACCATGCATGTTAACGTGTTACGGCTAT
The DNA here is from genome assembly GCF_040414725.1 of Anabrus simplex. Lineage (NCBI taxonomy): Eukaryota > Metazoa > Arthropoda > Insecta > Orthoptera > Tettigoniidae > Anabrus > Anabrus simplex. The sequence goes on from NC_090270.1 coordinate 83,472,099, forward strand.
GGAGCCAAGCTGTGCATTTGGGAGATGCGTGGTTTGAACCCCACCATCGGCTGTCCTGAGAGTAGCTTTCTGTGTTTCCCATTTTCACTTCCAAACAAATGTTGGGAGAGTTACAATTCATAGGCCACAGACGATTCCTCCTTACCCAATTTCATTCACCATTATGCTATAAAAATTCATCTGAACTCATCCCTAATCCCATTTCAAAAAACGGGACTAAGAGATAGATACTATACTCACACTATACTTCCACAGCTAAAACTTCCGTTAAGAATTCCATAGAGTTATACAATAATATATAAAAAAAAAACAACATTAAGTTAAATTTAAATGGGGGTTCTTTCAATTGCAAAACAAATAAGCCCGCTACCACACTGAGGTGAAATTCAGGCTATGTTTGACACAAAAAGCCAGAATACTTTCAATGTAAGTTTTCTATACAGACTATATCTTTTTGAAAGTAATGTTACATCTATTGTTTTCATACAACAAAAGTTAATTTATTTTTGTGGTCAGGTTGCATCGTGATTCTACTGTACACAGAAATTAGTTCTTTTATGTTCAGGAAAAGAAACCAAATTGCACCTAAAATACACTTCAAATAAAATTTAATTTATACCTCTGATTGAAAAAAAAAAAGTAATAAAAACTCACCAACATCAAGACAAAACTGAAGTACATTCACTGATCCTTCTCCCTTGAGGAACTGCATAAATGGGTACAGGAGCTCCTGGTCTTTGAGAACACTAGCAATATCCAATCGTAATGCCTACGGACAGTAATATTTCAATAATAATAATAATAATAATAATAATAATAATAATAATAATAATAATAATAATAATAATAATAATAATAATACATTACATACCACAAACTACTTTTTCTGATTTCTGACACAGAATTGCTCATTGCTTCTATTCTCCTTGTGTGATACTATGGATATTAAATTAACAAACAATATAAAATTTATACCTCTAAAGCAATATGATATATTCCTTAGCCCTTCTTACATTTGTATGATGTCATTGAAAAGAAGCTTTAGTTTCTTTCTTTTCCAAATTTTGCATGAAGTGACAAAAAAAAAAGAATGTTATCTGACTCCAAACTGGATACTAGATGTACAAATCATATTTCAATGAAAATATTTTGATTAAATTGATATTTCCTTACACTTCTTCATTTTTAAAACCAGTCACAGTACAACAAACAACAGACACTACAGTGCCTCAAAATTTGCCAGATGTGTTGCAAAACGTCTGAACCTTTGTGATGTTGCAAGTAAAAAGAAAAAATGAGAATATATTGAAGAACTTAAGTATATTTATTTTTTACATGGGATAAGCTGGGTTGCACCTTAGAATAAAAGATTTGGATTTTTATTTTGAAACTTGAGGTCGTAATTTCTTACACAAAAGCTCAATTCGTGGTGGAATTGAAGATAGACACACACATTTCCTGTACAGCTGACAGAAAATCTTTATGTTCCTCTTGTCTTCCCTCTGGTTTCCCTCTATTCCATTAACTGGGTTGACTACGGCCAAACATTGTAATGCACTAATGTGCTAAAAACATATTTATAAGTAGCTTCATGCATTTACCAAATGAAAAGATAGAAATCCGTTCAAGTATTTATCACATAATAGCATAGAAAACTATCTGGAACTGAGGAAAAATATACATATTTCAAAAACGTACCACGTAACAAAACTACGGCGAAACTTTTTTTTTTACAAGTTGCTTTACGTCGCACCGACACAGATAGGTCTTATGGCAACGATGGGAAAGGAAGGGGAAACCACAAAAAAAAAAACCTATTCAGGGCTGTCGACAGTGGGGTTCGAACCCACTATCTCCCGAATACTGGTCAAACATTAAAATGCACTGATGTACTAAAAAATACATTTAAGATTAGGTTCATGTGTTTATCATATAAAAAGATAGAAATCTGTCTGGAATTCAAAAGACTTTTGTTTTCACTTTGTTACAGTTGGATTCTATCACCGAATCATCTTAGAATTTTCTCCTTTGAATCAGAAACTTATCAATATTAAACTTAGATTTTTTTAAACTGCAAAATTAACACAATAATAGATGTCTCTGTGGATCAGTGATAGAGTGTTAGCCTTTGGATCCCAAGATAGAGGATTCAAACCCGGCAGAGGTAGTCAGATTTTGGAAGAGCGGAAGAAAGTCCATTTGACAATCCATGTCGTACGATGTTGGCATGTAAAAGATTTATGGTGACTCATTTGGTGTTTACATGACAAAATTCATTAAAAACTCATCCATCGATGCAGAAGAGAAATTTGGTTTACTCTGTCCTCTAGTAGGCCTCGAATAAAACGGAATGTCAAAATTGACGAGCAGACAGCCAGATGGCATCAAACTAACTTATCAGCACATGGCAATTAGCATTATTATTATTTACTTCTTAAGACCTTGGTGGAAAGCTGATAATAATGCTGTGATAACAGGACAAATTGCTAGTTTATCAGGCCCAGGCTAAAAAACTCTCTTGGTTCTTTTAAAACACGAGTCAGTAAGTTTGTGGATTGGCACCTAGAGCGTAGGCAACCATGCGTCACTACACACACACACACACACACACACACACAACTCCACATCATCCCTCAAAAAAGAGACCAATGGCCACTATGCATGTCTGCCAACATTGATACAGTTGTTGGAAACACTGGTAGAAGGTACTGGCAGGAAGATCCCGTATGGCTGCTCTCGTGGCAGCGACGATCTCCTCAGAAGAACAAAATCTATACCAATGTAACTCTGCTTTCATGCAGAAATAGAGAAAGAAATCACAGGGAGTAAGTTAAGGTGAGCATGGAGAGTGTGGTAAAAGAGTGATCTGTTGCCTTGTCAGCTCTTCTAGGACATAAAAAAAGCAGGTAGCATGCTGTCGCGTAGCATCAGCCAGTTCTTCCTACGCCCACAGCTCAGACGCTTATGACAAACTGAATCGCATAGATGGCAAAGAATCTCTTTGTAGCTGTTCTTGTTTATAATTGTTCCTTGCGGAATAAACCCCTGTGCAAAATTCCCAGTAAGTTAAAAAGCTGTCCAAGCATCACCACAACCTGTTTTGTCATGTTCTTCTTTGTCATGGTGATAAAGGCGATTTTGTCTTCATCATTTAAAACACTTTGCTATCAGATTTGCCAAATTTTTTGGTAGAACTTAACATTTACCCATTCCTCAAACTGTGATATCTTGCATTCTTCCACTCGCACTGAACTACCCTTCACAGTAGAGATCATAGTTCTGTTTACTCTGTACGCAACTGCACCTTGCTGGGACGAGCGAAGAACTGTCACGGCATTACCCCATGGTGCAACCCAACCACTGTAGTAGACCACACCAAATCTATAATGTTATATGCTTTACGTCCCACTAACTACTTTTACGCTTTTGGAGACGCCGAAGTGCCGGAATTTATTCCCGCAGGAGTTATTTTTCGTGCCAGTATATCTACTGACACGAGGCTGACGTATTTGAGCACCTTCGAATATCACCGCACTGAACCAGGATCGAACCTGCCAAGTTGGGGTCAGAAGGCCAGCGCCTCAACCGTCTGAGCCACTCAGCCCGGCGTCTTAAGAAGTAAGAAGTCAGCTTTTCTCTGTCATATTTCTAGGACAGTGGTTCTCAAACTGTTCACAGCACACTATCCTTGGTAGTGACTTTCTGCAGCACACTAACATGAGTAGCAATAATGTGTAGGACTCCATCTTGCACGTGCGCAGACAGTTTTTTGTAGGCTTGTATTTGCAAAGCCATTTTGCCCACATTCTGGCATGTTTTGATAACGTTAATTTGACAGCTGTTATACACATTATTGTGTTAATAATAATAATGACAATTGTATGGCCTGATGGCCCGAATCTATGAAGCCAGTCCACAGAATTAATGACTGTGCTATGTATGTATGTATGTATGTATGTATGTATGTATGCATATATGTACAGGATATTGCATTCTATAAACAATTCACAGGTCATTCTGAAAAATTACACATCATATAATATAACAATATTGTTTAAAGTCTGTAAAAGAGTAGAACTATAACTTACAGACGTGCGTAAAACAGGAACTGATGACACAAATCGTGACAGAAACTCAACTTTGGATGGAGTTGTGTTAGGATACTGAGTGAGCAAATGTCTGTCCAACAACAGCAGTAACAAGCTATTGACTATGGAAGGATCAGCTAAGACATCAGCTAAGGGGAGGAGTACCCATCCACACAAGAGTTCTCTTATGAGAACACTGTAGTTCCTGAAACAATCATAAGTATACCTTATTATGAAGAAAACCTTCTCTTCATTACTTTAAACAAATCAACTTTGTTATTTACATGGGAATGTGAAGACTTTTCAGATCATTCAGCACAATTTATTATGAACTAAAATCATGAATGATAGATGACAAGTTTCATCCAATCAAGTGGACATCTTCAAATATTTATAATCACATACCTGAAAATGAAAAATCACAAAATAAATACACATAAATCACACCCCATATTATATTTACAGTATTATTATGTCTGTATGTCTACCCCTTAGTTCTTTTTGATACAGGGTCAGAGCTGAGGTGTGATGAAATCATATGACATGTTTCTACAACCAAATTGCCCTTCCTTCCTTCCTTTTTTTTTTTTTTGGCTACTTGCTTTACGGCGCACCGACACAGATAGGTCTTATGGCGGCAATGGGATAGAGAAGGCCTAGGAGTGGGAAGGAAGCGGCCGTGGCCTTAATTAAGGTACATCCCCAGCATTTGCCTGGTGTGAAAATGGGAAACCACAGAAAACCATCTTCAGGGCTACCGACAGTGGGATTCAAACCCACTATCTCCCGGATACTAGCTCACAGCTGCGCAACTCTAACCGCACGGCCAACTTATCCGGTTTGCCCTTCCTTACACCAACCTCAGTTGAGGAGCAAATGGGGATGAATGATACTGAATGAAATTGGGTAACAAGGTGGAAGGAATCAGCTGTGGTCTATGAATTGGAACTGTCCTGGCATTTGCCTCAAAGTGAAAATTGGAAACCAGAGAAAACTATTCTCTACACAGTCAATGGTGGGGTTCGAACCCACATGCCTCCCAAATGCAGAGCTTGGCTCCATAGCTGAAGTGCGTTAACATGTGTGCCCACTGCGCTCGGTCTATTAATTATTACATCTATTCTGTGTTAAATTGTTAATTTCATATGTTAAATACAGAAGCTGGAAAATTGTCCATAGTAGATATTGTTTGTGGTGAGATGGCGGCCCCAGTCTAGGAAGCCAAGAATAACGGCCGAGAGGATTCGTCGTGCTGACCACACGACACCTCATAATCTGCAGGGCTTCGGGATCAGCAGCGGTTGTTCGGTAAGCCATGGCCCTTCGGGGCTGTTGCACCATGGGGTTTGGTTTAGATACTGTTTATATATATTTGTACAATATTTGGGAAATTCAGACCTATTTATGACTATGGACTTAGCCAGGATGATTGCATCAGTACATCATCTATGGGCCAAAGAACTATTTTAAGGTGTGTCTTTGTGGGACGACTTCCTGGAGGGTAAGCACAGCAAGTCACGCTCTCCAGATGGGGCAGCACTTACCCACACTGTGTATATCATGACAATTTGGAGGTCCATATACAGTTTTTGCTCGACGTGGTCCAATGTCAATAATCAAGGGCCCATCAGTTTTGTTGTATATTGTATAGTGTTCATGGCCTGTCTAAGGTCCAGTATCTATTGGCTACTGTACGGGTTACTGAACTACTTACAATTGACTTTACGTCGCACCAACGCAGATAGGTCTTATGGCGATGATGGGATCAGAAAGGGCTAGAAGTGGTAAAGGAAGAGGCCGTGGCCTTAATTAAGGTACAGCCTGGTGTGAAAATAGGAAACCATGGAAAACCATCATCAGGGCTGCCAAGAGTGGGGTTCGAACCCACTTTCTCCCGGATGCAAGCCCACAGCTGTGCGCCCCTAACCGCACGGCCAACTTGCCCGGTGGTTGAACTACTACAATCTATGGCCCGGCTTACTAGAGAGTCTTGTGAAAGATACGTGTTTTTGAAAAGTGAACACTATGATTATTATACCTGTGTTGTTAAAATCAGTGAGTGGCTAAAAAGATATAGTATAACAAAGATGATCTGAATCAGAATACCACACGTTGATGGAACAATCCCTGAAAATTATGTATATTGAACAAAGTACTGAAGTGTGTTACCATCATCATTGTTTTCTGTTGTTTATACAATTACTACAAATGGTAGTAGATCGTAGAGCCTGATGTCACATATATTTATTTCAACTTCAGATTTGTGTTTATAACTTAATGTGTTGCGGGAAAACTTTCCAGTTTTTCGTTTGTTTATTTTGAAGGGTTATGTCATGTTAGAATACACCTAATTAATTCAAAGTCACTGTGAAGGATTCATTTGATGTAGATAACCCTGGTACAGTTCCCACCCATTCAATCATTTTTCAGAGGGTTAGGTAAGGCCTGTAGCATATGTACCAATACACAGCTTCATGTACATACCCTGGGAGAGTGCAGAAAATTTATAATTCTCTATCTAAATTTCAGGGATCCATTTCAGTGAAATCTAATGCCCAAATAACGGAAATTTCAGATTATTATAATTATTTTATTTATTTCAAATAGTTCATGTAAATTACGAAGGAAGTTCAATATATAATCTAACACATTTTTTTTCTAAAATCAGACTGGTTTTATTGAGGATTCAAATACACAATGTTATTCCCCAATCCGTTTGCTACAATACCCTATTTTTCAACATAATCTCCGTTCAATGCTATGGCCTTGTATCACCATAATGTGAGGGCCTGTATGCCTGCATGGCACCACTCGACTGTATTACAAGTTGTCCATTTCATGACCGTATCGATGAGTATAATCAAGAAGTTAGTATAAATAACCACCTAATCGATACTTTATTATTGCCTCAGGCAAAATTGAACATAAATTAACACTTACAGGACATGTTTCGACCACTTAGTGGTCCTCTTCAGCTGTATAAAGGAAGAATTGAGAAGAAAAAACATTAGGACAAAAAGCACAAAGATAGCCTACAGGAAACCCTCTTTTACATCGACCACAATCAAAAGTGATTCTTTACATCCCATCTCTCAAAAGAAATCTGCTTATTATAGTTTCGTCAACAGAGCCTTTGAAATTCCGCTAACAGAAACAGACAGAAAGAAGCAACTATCTTTCATTCGTCAACAAGCTCTATATAACGGTTCCAGTTTGAAATTCATCAATAAAATCATTAATAAATGCAAATACCAACAACAAATTAAACTTAAACAGCATTCAGAAAAAGAAAAAGGATATGTCAAATTCACCTTTAATAACCCGAAGATTTACGAAATCACCAACTTATTCAAGAAACACGACACCAAAGTAGCCTTCTCAACCAACAACACGAATCATAGGTTCTTTAGTCACAATAAAGCTAATATTAAAGATGACGAATTCCAGGAATCTGGTATTTATAAGCTAACTTGTACTGAGTGTAAAAACTTACGTGGGACAATCTGGAAGGAAGTTCTTAATTAGATATCAAGAACACGTCAATGCTGAAAAATACAAAAGATTTTCTGCCATGGGATCCCATATGAAAGAGTCCAACCACAAATTCACCATTATCAGACAGGACCTTCAAATTATCTGTATGATAAAGAAAGGAAATCTAATGAACAACCTGGAAAACATCCACATCGTTCTTGATAAATTAGAAAACGGTGAAGAGAATCTTAAAGTAAACAACGAGCAAAAAAAATCTTATACGAGAATATTAGTAAATTCTTGGAATGGGTAGACATGAAAGAGACAAGACGAACAAGAGATATAATCAAACACGACATCGCAGAAGCACAGCCCAATCTCCCTCCTCCCTCACATGATATTTCAGATGATGACAAAACTCTACTTCCCTTCTCTCCAGAGCTTTGCATGAACTGTCAGACTGTGTCACATCGTTACTTCACCAGGTTGCGCTCAAAGACAGACCCTCTAGACAGCACAGAATAAACATCTTTTCCAAACAACAACGAGAGGCAAGATGTCCTGATCTGATGACCTCAATTTTTTTAACAAAGGAGTCTCCAAAGAACTTTTATTTTTTTCTTCTCAATTCTAATGTTTTTTCTTCTCAATTCTTTCTTTATACAGCTGAAGAGGACCACTAAGTGGTTGAAACATGTCCTGTAAGTGTTAATTTATATTGCCTGAGGCAATAATAAAGTATCGATTAGGTGGTTATTTATACTAAGTTCTTGACCACTCGACTGGTCGATGTCGGAGCCAATGTTGTGCTGCATCGATAACTTCCCCATCATCCATATAGTGCTTTCCATGGAGTGCATTCTTCACTGGACCAAACAGATGGAAGTCAGAAGGCGCGAGATCCGAGCTGTAGGGTGGATGAGAAAAAGAACAGTCCACTGAAGTTTTGTGAGCACCTGCCAGGTGTGCAGACTTGTGTGAGGTGTTGCATTGTCATGGAGAAGAAGTTCATTTGCATTTTTGTGGCTATGAACAGGCTGAAGTCGTTTCTTCAATTTCCTTAGAGTAGCATAGTACACTTCAGAGTTGATTGTTTCACCACGAGGAAGAACATCGAACAGAATAAACCCCTTCAGAGTCCCAGAAGACCGTAGCCATGACTTTACCAGCTAAGGGTACAGTTTTTAACTTTTCCTTCATGGGGGAGTTGGTGTGGTGCCACTCCGTGGATTGCCATTTTGTTTCCTGTTCAAAGTGATGAATCCATATTCTATCGCCTGTGACGATGTTTGATAAATATTATCACTTTCAGCATCATATCAAGCAAGCAAGCAAGCAATTCTGCACAGATGTATCTTCTTTGCTCTTTACAACCTTCCATTAGGTATTGAGGAACCCAACAGGACCAAAGCTTTGAATACTCCAACTGGTGGATAAGTGTGTCAGCACTACCAACAGAGACATCAAGTTCAGCAGCGAAGTGTTTGACTGTGATCCGTCAATCACCTTGAATAAGGGTGTCCACACATTCCAACTTTGCAGGTGTCACAGCTGTGCGTGGCCAGCCAGCACGCGGGAGGTCAGCCAGGTTTGCTCGACCTTGTTGTGACGATGAAACACGCCTCACCCAACGACTCATCATGCTTTTGTCCACTGCCAGGTTTCCGTAGATATTCTGCAAGTGTCTATGAATATCTGTGATGCCCTGGTTTTCTGCCAAAAAAACCCTGTTTGATACGCACCTCCGTTACAGATGCCATTTTGAAGGCTAGTTAGAGCACTGCTATCAATCATAAATTAATGAAACTCTACGAGACGAAGCAAGAATATTCAAAGATGTCCCAAACGAAATTCCAATTTTTTAAAACCGAAATTGGCCAAGAAATAAACTGTGTTGCATTATAAATTGAATGCCCCTCGTATATTACACCAGATGTACCGGGTGTCCACAATTGAAGTTATGGTATCCAGCACGGTACAGCATGTGCTGTAACGATCACTGGAGTCTGAAATTTGGTAGATATGCCAACTAAGCAATGCGCTTGCAAATAATGCCACAACAATTATTTGTTCCAAGTTTTGCACCCAGGCAAAAATATGGCGCTGTAGACAGTCAGAATGTGCAATAATTTATATCTCTGATGTCAACATTTTCTTCTGGTAGAACTGCGTTGTGTCAGTTCCTTGGTTGTTGCTTGGTGACACATGTTGATTCATCTTGTGAAGTGAATCTTCGTTGTAACGTAAGAAAGTTGCACTTTTCTGTGACAAATGTAATGCCTATCCGGAAGAGAGACCATGTGCTACACCCTACGTGAATTATCTGGGAGATAAGTACAATACCGGCCATGTGCATGTTGCAGTACTAGTCGCATAAAAATATCAGTCAAGAAACCGCGAGATCGATAACTAGTTCAAATAATCTGTAACTAAAATGTTATAAGAAGAATACAACATTTATACAATCACCAGAATGAATCAAGATGACATTCAATACAATTCTGAAGGTTAATGTACTCACCAATGTCGCCTGCAGAAGAAAGCTAGGTTACTCAATCCCCTTCATATCATCATAGTCGTTATCATCACTGCTGGAGTCGTTCACATATACCACTATCCATTCAATGGCATCGTCTACTAACCGGTCTATATCCTACATTTTTTTCCCTGTCTCGATGATGTGTTTTACACACATTTCTCAACGTTGAGGGGTCACTAGTTCAATCCCTTCCAGCAGCAGTTTTCTTACCTCCGCAAGGGTTAAAGTTTTGTTGTTCCTAGCCACATGACCCTTAACCTGGCTCCACACACTTTCAATTGAATTTAAAGAACAATGGTACAGAAGAACAGTGCATCTGATGGGAGGTGTGAAAAGGACGTTCATTCTCGACTAGCCCAGGCTAAAGAAGCTTTCAATACAAAAAAGAAGCCTGTTGACCTCCAAGGCAATATCCCTACCAGTAAGAAAACATTTCACTAAGAGCTTCATTTGAAGCATTGTGACCTATGGCTCTGAAACCTGGACTCTATTAAAGGCTGATAAGAAAAGAATAGATACATTCAAAATGTGGTGCTGGCGTCAAATGTTATGAATACCCTGGACTCGCAGGCTAACAAATGAAGAACTTCTCAAGAGAGCTGAAAAAACCATCAGTCTAGAGAAAATTATCATGAAAAGAAGATGTAGTTGGATAGGTCATTTACTCCAGCATTCATCATGGTGCACCACATTGCTTGAAGGGAAACTGGAAGGAAAGACTAGGAGAGGACGACCAAGAGCAGGGATCCTCGATGGTATTAAAGGGCAACGTCCATATCAACTATTCAAGCAGCTGGCTCAGGATAGAAGGTCGTTGGATGAGGACAGTCATGCTACCCACCAACCATCAGGTTGAGGAGAACGAGGGAGAGAGAGAGAGAGAGAGAGAGAGAGAGAGAGAGATATGTATGGAGGTAAACTTAAAACTTGCCTGTCCGATTGCAATGCGATATCATCTACTTGATACGCACCATACGAGTCCTTAATATGCTGTGGGATGACATTAAAAAGTAGCAGCTACTAACTTCGACACATTTTCAAGAGTATTACCACGATTTGCGTCACTAAACTTCTTAAAAATATTGAGAACACACTGTTTTTCTCCACTTCACAATGCTTTTCCCTTTTTATGCTTTACGTGAGAAGGGCCGCGCTCACACATCTTCATTCCACACGGAACTTTAACAAAGATATCCTGAGTCCACCCAGCTTTCACAAACTGAAAAGGAACAAACAAGTGTTAATCATTATAATACACAGTACAAACTCACTTGCACTCCAACTGATGTGCAGGGAGAAGTTGGGGTAAGAGAAGAGTCGTCAACTGGCGTAGATAGTCCAGTTCATTCTCACGATTTCGGGCTGCAGGATGCAATCTAGGACCCAGATACTGGAGTGCAGCCCTTTCCAGAGGCATCTGTTGCCTCTTTGAAAGGCGAATACTGCCCAGATAATCATCCAAGTGACTAAGGCCAGCAGGTATAAGCTTAGCAGTAATTATATAAGCCAAATCTACCTGTAATTAATATATATCTATATAGTTTGGACATTAAGTTTGAGTGAAAATATTTATTATTTAAACAAATGATCATAAATGCTTAAAATTTTGATGGTGAAATATTGAATGAACACCACCTGTACATGGATATTATAAACTAAACAATTTAATGTACAATTATTGTATTTTATAAGTATGCAAACAACACCTTCCTTATAGACTTATGTCTTATAGCCTTTCAGTATTCAGTGAAGCCTGTATGAATGAACTGTGCACCTTCATAATCCTCTATTTGCAACTAGACTCGTGGTCTTATTTGGTTTTACACCTCTCATCTTTAAATAATGAAATATTGAGTTTAACCATCGTCAGCTTGATATTCCAAAATTTCTCTTACCTTTCCTCGCCAAGTCCATTGCTTTCATACATAACCTATCCATCTCCATTCGCCTCACACAACCTCAGCAGCAAAGTCGGTTTCATGCAAAATGGCTTCAACCATCAAGTTTTTCCTAACTCCTTATTCTGAGTAGCCTCTTACCATTGTTCCCACCTGTTCTTACCACCAATTATTCTCGGTACTTCTAACTTACAAATAAGATATTCTGAGTCCACCCAGCTTTCACTTCCATACAACAAAATCAGTCTTAAAACAGCGCAATATAAAAGTTTTGCCTGAGAACTCACTTCTTTCTTACAGAATGGAGTTGATAGCAACTGTGAGATCACTGCATTAGTTTTGTTGTATCTTGATTCAGTTTCAAATAGTATACTACCATTCTGGGAGAATACATGTCCTATATAGCCTACCTGAAATGATCCACCTTTTCCAATCTTGTATTCCCTATCTGGGATTCTGTCCCCTTAGGTTTCTTCCTGGTTGGTATCACTTTTGTCTTGAAAATGCAAATTCTCGTATCATATTCCCAGCATCTCTTTTCTAGTTCTAGGACATTAGATTCCAGGCTTTGAGCATAATCCACCATTAAGTTAAAGTTGCCAGCATAGGCCAAATTGCTAACTACATTTCCACCCAACAAAATCCCTCCTTGCCAATTTATATTTAAGTAAATGATCCATGTAAACTATGAACAACAAGAGTGAAATAATCAGCCTTGTCAAACCCCTGTAACTACTCTGAACCAAAAACTCCATCATGAACCACATCTTTTTATATTTTACATTAAATTTGAAAACTATACTTTTTCCCAATCAAAGTTTTTCTATTCAGTAACAAATGAAGTATATTTATATTACCTGAAGACCTCTTCTCAGCAACACAGATGAAGCATAGCGAATACTCTGCCTCAATTCTAACACAAAGCTCTCATCAGTAGATAAGTCTTGGTACCATACATACACAAATTCACTGAGAACTTTGTTAAGGAACTAAAACATAAATAAAACCACCATTATTACATATTTTCAATCACATTAAAAATGGATACTTGTAGGTTGTGTCATTGTCAGGTTTTTGATACATATCAACATTTCAGTTATACCAAAGGCAGTTCCAAGACAATCTGGAAGTTCATCTGGAATGACCTCTATCTCATGTACGAATGCATGCTAGTCTAGTACATAATCCACCTTATATGAGAAATAAAACCACTACTAGACTACAGGCTGATATGTCTGGGTACCAGAAGCTAAACCTAAAAAAAGCTATCCTGTTATTTTAAATGACTTGTGACCTACAGTTTTACATGGAATATGAACCAAAGAAACAAAAATTTTCTTTTCAAAAATCCCAAATGCACTAGCCACTGCAACCACTTTGGCGAGAAGCTAGTGATAATTTCATTCGGCTATCACATACCCTACATGCAACACCTGTTTTAAATGAGGTCTTCTTCCTGACATAGAAGATGAATGAATGCTTTGCCAGGTGAACATGAGATGTGTGCTAGCCAGAAAGTTACGCATTTTGAATTTCACTTCATAGTCTAGTTGGAGCCATGATTAGCTCAATAGCTTAACAGCAGGTTTGCCACTCAGACAGCCTAAGTTCAAACCCTAAGGAGTCGCCAGGTGGCCATGAATATTAAGATGCCAAGTTTTTATGATCTGACACCATGGTTGGTTAGTTCAGTACTGTTGGTGGGGAAAAAAAAAAAATCTTCATCAGAATGCTGGCCAGTCAGGCAGGAGAGGTGGAGGTATACAATTACTAGATTACGTGCCAAAAGTCTGGGTTCAATTCCAAACCATTAATTCATCCATTCAACGGCGATGTTAAGCCTTGAGCAGACCCTTTCGTGTTGTTCAACAGGAGTAGGCTATGCGAAAACATGAGGTTTCACCCTCTCCCTACCTCATTATCATCACATTCTACAACACATAACATGCAGACATCACAATGGACACAGAAACACAAACACTCACATAATGATCTTCACCACTGAGGTAAGGACCGACTACCTCCTTGACCAAAGGTGGTGAGCACAAATAAACTGCCCATCATCATGACCAACGGACTCATATCTAAGTGCCTTAGCATTAGAACACATACAATTATATGTGCATTCTTTAACTCTCTTGGTGCCAAGCGGTAGTGCGAGCATCCGCCCTTAAAATTGCCAGAGCCGATCTGGTCGGCCGTTAACAATCCAGTCGGAAGTTGCCAGAGCCGATTACATCGGCCGGCTTAAAATTCTGTGATATACGTAATTCTGAGGCAACCTATAGTGAAGTGCATACTTTTGTTACAACCTGTAGTAAAGGGGCTACACGTTATTGTGTGCCTGGCCTTGCTTTTGCAGTTCTAAGAGGGTGTTATACCTTTCACAAGAGTCGTTTCCTGTGTTTACAAATACCGCTAACCGTTCAGTAAGAGATTGCTCCTTGCAGTGAGTGGATTTGTGACAGGAAAATGGCATGTTATTCACGTGATAATTTTTCAGCAGGTATTGATGACAATAAATTAATGCAGTATTTAAAACAGTGCGAAGTTTACGCTGATGATTTATCGGATAGCGATAGGGAATTTAGTTCAGAGAGAAGCGACGAAATTATACTGGATACGTCCGCGGAATCACCGCAGCTAAAGAAGAGACGTTCAATTGTGTCTAACAGCACTAAAGCTACTCTGAATATGGTGGTAGATGAAACTAGTGATAACGAATATGATGATGATGATGTCTCTGGAGAACATTTTGTGGAAATTTGTCCCAATGAACCTGACAACATTCCTCAACCTCCTGTCTCCTTCAAGGAAGTTCTTGTACCTAAACATGCCCCCCTGTCTGATTCTCCGCCTATATCACACTTCAATTTACTTTTCACTTACTCTCTGCTAAACCTTATAGTCACATATAGTCCTCTATCATTACCTAAATGCCGGTCTCCGCGGGCCAAGTGTAGCGTGCCTGCCTCTCACCCGGAGGTCATGGGTTCGATTCCCGCCCAGGTCAAGAATTTTCGCCTGGTCCTGAGGGTTGGTTCGAGGTTAACTCAATCTAAGTGACCTAAGTGATTGCAATTGAGGAGATATTTGAGGGTGAGCGGACCCCGGTCTGGAAAACCAAGAATAATTACTGAGAGGATCTGTCTCACTGACCATGATTCACCTCGTAAACTGCAGGTACCGAACTGAGCAGCGGTCGCTTAGTAAGTCAAAGCAAGTCACGGCTTTAGTGCCATACATTTCTTAATTTCGTAAATTCTGTTGTATTGTAAAGTTATTTTTCTAATATATACTACAACCGAAAACGAGAAACTATTTTTTCTGAAAACAAAAACTATAATATCAACTACTATTTTTTACTTATTTAATAATTCAGAATTATTTTAATACTGTGTTGTCCGCACATAGAAAATTTGTTGTCAGTACTTGCCAAACATCAATACATACACGCGAATTTTATCGGTGAGTAAAATTGTCTTGTTTGTATTAGTGACATTTGTTTGAATTTTTATTTTTTACATTTTTATTTTTCTCGTTCAAATTAGTTATTCTATAGAATTGTATTTAGAAATACATTATACATAACTACGTATATTCTTTTGTATCGTAAATTATTTTTTCAAAGTAGATATTGAGAGAGAAAGTGCGAAAATATTTTTCTCTTCCTAAAAATAAACATTTCCGACAACTATAAATCAACAATAAAACGTTTTTGACTCTTTATATCACTCCAAACCAGTTTCTTATTCTACGTAGTCGATATGTAGAAAATTTTATGCCGGTATTTGCTATACACCGGTAGATATACGCGAATTTTAAAATACATATATTTCCACTGAAAACGGCCTGGCACTTGACAGTAGTAGAGTGGAGGCGGAGCTCTGGCCTCTTCCAGCTGATGGGGAGCGGCCGACTAGATCGACTCTTGGCTCCAAGAGGGTTAATCTGATATTGATAAGGCGCTTAATTTACTTGGGTCTAAACACACCTTCATTTAGAAGTAGGGAATGTGGTTAACTTCAGAGGGTCACATGGGTTCTTGAGTACAAGTAACTATTTTAGTAGGGGTGGTGATGACAATATTGGCATTATGGCATTTAAAAAGTCATGAATAAAAATTAAAGTCTACCATGTTAACAAGTCTAACAAGACAATAACAATTAAACATATGTCATAATGGTCCACCTTTTCAATACTATATTATGCAATGATTACATTACATTTCTAATCTAGGAACTAGTTTCAGCCTTGGCAGGCCATCATCAGCCTTAATGCAAAAGTGTACAAACACATTCATTAACTAAAACAAACGTACAAACATATGACCTTTACATTAATTGCAGGTTGACTGTAGTTGGTACTGGATTCAAAAATAAGCGTCAACTACCTGTCAAACTCGTTAATAATCTACATAACAGACCAGTACACAGTACCATGCTTGTTTACAATAAGAGTAATAACAACTGCATGGTAGCCTCTTACATCCTGAAAAAAGGAAAGAATGTTTTGGTAGCCTCAACAATGCACACAACAGGTATCATTGATGAAAAATCAGGTGAAGAAGAAAAGCCAGAATTGATTACATTCTATAACCTCACAAAAGGAGGTGTAGATGTGGTTGACCAGATGAAAATGGAGTACTGTGTTACAAGGATAAGCAGTAGGTGGCCGTTCACATTATTCTGTTCTTTATTAAACATAGGTGCCATCAATGGTCAGATCATTCTCAAGAGTAACACAAATCAACTTATGTCCAGAAGATCGTATTTATCTGAGCTGGCAAAGGCACTAGCAGCACCACACTTGGCACAGCAAGCATCCTTGTCAAATCTGTCAATCCCTCTAAGGCAAAAAATTCATCACATTGTTGGAGTCTTTACACAACCAGAACCACCACAAGAAGACTGCCCGAAAATCCCATGTGCCTATTGTTCAAAAAGAAGAAACAGGTTTACGAAAGCAAGATGCAGAAGCTGTAGACATGCAATATGTAAGGAGCACTTAGCAACAACAGTGTTGACTTGTTTCCAGTGTGTGGCGCATGTCGATTCTGACTAGTGAGCGAAAGACAGACTTCAAAGCTATGTGTGTGCCATACTAAACTGTTATAAACTTTAGAATCTAAGACTATATTTGAATAATTCAGAAATATATGAGTTTTGAGTATAAGAACTGTTTGTTGTACGACTCCATCATGTAAAAGGCAACATCTTTACACTTTTATATGAGAATGTCAATGCTATAATGGTTAATATCATGAGTTAAAATCATATTTAATTCACTGAGTTAAAATAAAGTGGACTTTGTAAAATGTGTTTTTATTCCATTAATTCAAATGTTAGAATCGACCTAACACACGAGTAACTGTAGAACTCTGGGAGGCGCGAGTAGCAGCGGGTTAAGAATGGACTGATATTCCCTCCTCACTAACTTTGAGAGGAAACTGAAAAAAGAAAAACATCTCAGCAACTTTAATTACAAACGTAGAGGTGTATAAGAAAGAAAACATTAGGGACTCTACTTCTCATGTACTGAGTGAGTGTGCTGTGCGGTCAGGGTCGTGTAGCTGTGAGCTTGCATTTGGGAGACAAAGGTTTCAAACCCCACTGTCAAGCAGCCCAGAAGATGGTTTTCTGTGGTTTCATATTTTCACGCCAGGCAAATGCTGGAGCTGTACCTAATTTAAGGCATCGGTCTCTTCCTTCCCACTCGTAGCCCTATCCTAAACCATCGTCACCATAAGACTTATCTGTGTCGGTGAAAATTGCAAATTGTTAAATTTAAATAATTTTTTTTAAATACTCATGAATGATGAATCCTGTAGTAGAGCAAACAAGCCCTCTCTCCTATAGGTGAGGTCAACCCATTTGGACCAATAAACATAAAAATGCAACTACAGCCTAAAAGCTTATAAGGAAACCCTTCCATTTGCTAATCTCCGATCTGATTCAGATTTGGTACGACTAATTCAATAGAAATATTTATTCAGCCATATCATGCCCAGTCGTATATTTAGTACCTGTTTTGGGGTGTTAAAGTTTGCTAAATTAAGCACCGCATAGACAGGAGTAGCGGCGGGAAGCAGGTTCAGGCGGTGTGGCTGGCCAGTTCATGTGTCACGCTCTCGTTCTCTCCCACCCCCACACACACACACACACACACACACACATACTACTTCCCTAACCTCGGCAATCGCTGCCACTCCATGAGGAAAACGGGACGCCAGGCAAATGCTAAGGCTGTACCTTAATTATGGCCAGGGCCGCTTCCTTTCCAATCCTAACACTTTCCTATCCTTGCATTACAGAAAACCTTCGATGTGTTAATGCGACATTAATTCACCATTAAAAAAAGTATTCTACAGCAATAACTGTTGTTTTCCTTACAACGGTAGTGTGTCGGTGTTTACATACTATGTATATATGCACGCAGGACCACACATTCACTGCATAGAGCCAGTGATTGTCGAGGCTATGGAAGTAATTCACGTGTGTGTGTGTGTGTGTGTGTGCGCGCGCGCGCGAGCGCGTGTGTGCGTGCTTGCAAGAGAGGAGTAAGAGCATGACACATGAACCGGCTGGCCACCTCGCCGCTACTCATGTCTATGCGATGCTTAAATGAGCAAACTTTGACACCCCAAAACAGGTACTAAATATACAAATGGGCATCTAATTTTCATATGGCTGAATAAAACATTCCTACTGAAGTCGTCGTACCAAATCTCAATCAGATTGGAGATTAGCAGATGGAAGGGTTTCCTTGTTAGATGTAAACAATTTTCAAATAAAAATATAATCCATTTATAGTTTAATCCAGTATGGATTCACATATGAAACGGCCATCATAGCATACACATGCCATTAGAACAATTATAGAACAGGCATGTGAGAAAAACAGGGAGTTATAGTCAGCTTTCATTGGCTTAGAAAAGGCATTTGCTAGGGTACCTAGAGCCATAATATGGCCCTACATCAGAATCATAGTAGACATGTACAGCTAGGTCCAAACTTGTTCAAAATTGTGTCAGATGGCCAGCTGAGTTGTCCAGAAGCTTTAACATCAATGTAGGTGTCCATCAAGGTGGTCCTCTTAACCCACTATTGTTCAACAACGTCATGTTCTATGTAACACTGAGATTCAGAAACTAATCCCATGGAATATCTTATATGCTGATGATGTAGTACTAATCTCTGAAAGCAAATAAAAAATTCAGAATAGTCTTAAGCAGTGGAGAGATTCACTTGAGAGTAATGGTTATGTATTAACAGAACCAAAACAAAATACTGTTTCAAACTTTTGATCCAACTAAAAGTTGGACACCATGCTTGATGGTACCGAAGTGTCTAGAACAAGAAAGTTCAGGTACCTTAGATCTGTTATCTCGGATGATGGGAAGGTAGATACTGACATACATAGAACAACCACAGCTTGCAACAAATGGCAGTAATTAACTAGAGTTTTATGCGATCCAAGAATGCCTGTTAGAACAAAAGGGAAGATTTACAAAGCACTGGTGAGACCTGCTACACTGTATACTAGTGAAGTCTGGCCAGTACAAAAAAGATCCATGAATAGAAACTCCACACTGTACAAATGTGTATGTTGCAATGGACTAGCAGGATCGTGTTTAAAGACAAGGTGCACAATAAATATATCAGGGGTAGTCTAAAAGTAACACCCCTCACGGATGAACTATTAGAATTAAGATGGTATGGAAACGTAATGCACAGACCTGATGATTCCACTGTAAAGAAATGCTTATTCATCACTACGGGAAAAAGAGAACAAGGTGGACCTGGTTGACAAACGTCCACTGGAACATGAAAAACTTGGTTCTCCCCGATGAAGATGCACTACAAAGAAAAAAATGGCATGGCACCTTAAGGAACATAATTTCTACTTCACTGAATGCACAAGCTAGAACGTCTATCTAAGCATATGCCTTCTGGAAATCCACTAGGATGACTACCCAGTCTATAGCTGCCATCTTGCCTAATAGCCCTTGCATCTGTTCCCAAACATTAGGCCGATAAAGCTAATAGTTCATAAGTTACAAGTTGTGATTCCCTGAGGTAGTTCTCTAACATTAAGCCCACAAGAATAGTGTATAGCAACCATCTTGCCTATTAGGTTAAGTTTGCACACTTGGGTATCAAACTGGAGTCCGTAAGGTTGGCACCCCTCTGTCAGGTTGGCAAACCTTGTCGCCTCCCGCACTGTCAGCCACCTTAATTTTCTAAATACCCGCTAGGTAGTAGCAGCACCCACCATGTGGCACCACACTCTTCCCCCCTGCATGCCCCTGAGATGCTCACTGTTGATTTGGAATTAATGCAAGTGTCCTACAGTGGGAACTCCTTCAAACTCATACAGTTATGAAAGAAATAGCCTGCAGTGTTGGTTATTGTTAAAATTGTTAGGTCATCACCCTTCAATATAAAAGTAGGCTACATGGCATCAGGTTATTAAAAAAAAGTAAGCTACTCATCAACAACATAGTCATCTGCTAAAAAAATTGAAAATAAAATAAAATTTACTATGCATCATTTTTGGGTCCTGAGAGAAGGCAAGCGAAACGGGTGATGTCATTCTATTGCCTCGGGGTATCAGAAGTAGTTGCGAGTGGCAGTCATCTTGTGCATTTAGTACTGCATCTTCTTATATTATTTTACCCTACTACAGGGACGTCCACTACAGCATCTGTATGTGAGGAAGGCCTTAAAGTTTTGTTTTTGATGTTTTGCATCAGCAATGTGCGTGAAAACTGGCCTGTAGTTGGGAGCCCAGCTGGTTCTAGAATGGATCTTGTAGGTGGTGGTGGCGGTGGTGGCGTCGGCGGCGTTGGTGGTGGTGGTATACATATATATATATATATATATATGGTAAATATTATATAGTAAATACAACTTCAGAGTGTGAAAAATAAGCCTATTTATATATTACATGTTTTACTTACCAATTTGGATATTTTATAAATACTATTAGGGTTGTCTATTACAATAACATAATAGTAGCTATAATTATACACACATTGTAAATAGTTATATTAATAAAACAATAACAACCATGCTTAATCGCTTTCTAATTGATACTTGGGATAAGTGAAAGTGAAGTGAGTAAAGTAATGTGATGATGATGATGATGATGATGACGATGCTTGTTGTTTTAAGGGGCCTAACATCAAAGGTCATCGGCCCCTAATGGTACGAAATGAAAGAACAAAAATTGCAAAGGCATCCACTGACCAAAATAAAAATAAAATATGGCATGAAGAATGAATGGATGGACAGGAACTCAACAAAACACAAAACAAACAAACAAAAACCAGTGGATCGGACTCAATACAGATCGAAAATAACATTATTACCGACCAAGGAACCACTTATAAAGCACAATGATGCTTGGTGTCTAAAGGGGGTGCAAAATCCACGTCTAAGGCCCCACAGAATGGTACATGTCGCGAGTAAAATAGAACCATGGTATGTGTCATGTTGGGGTATTAATCAGAAGTAGCGAAGACTCACGGTGTTCTACAAAAGATGGTACTACTCACAAGTATTGCAATACGTACAAGTAACGCAGACCTATGGTGTGTCTTACACATTGGCCCAACTCAGAGTCAACGCAAACCGAGAAGGGTCCCCACCTAGGTGTACTAAACACGGGCACCGGTATTCCCGTGGTGTTCCTCACATAGTGGGTACTAATCACAGGCAACGCAGACCCACGGTGCTGCTCATATAGTGGTACAACTCACAGGCTACGCCCAGACCCGCGGTGTTGCACACATGGGTACGACGCACGGGTACTGGAATCCACCAGGCCAGGCTTTAACTGCTACTAATCACAAACCTATTTTGTACCGAATTTAGTGGTACTACTAGCAAGTACAGGCAACCTATGGTGTTCCCCGCGTGATGGTACGATTCAAAATTAGTTTCATGGTTCTAATTCAGTCAGCCCTTGGTCGCCCCTTTTAGTCGCCTCTTACGACAGGCAGGGGATACCGCGGGTGTATTCTACATGTGCGTCCCCCACCCGCAGGGGGTAGTGTGTTTGGTCCGCGAGAGGTATTTTATTTCCCTCAAGTCCACCGGCAAGCCGGTTAGGACCGCCCTATCCGCCACCTGGGACGCGCCACGTGGGAGTATCACCTCTCCCCCTGCTACGCCTGCGTAGCAGGTTCGTGGTAAAGTAATGTAATTAATGCTAATTATAAATAGTTTTTTTTTTCATGTATGTATTTGTGCCGTTTGTTGTACTCAACCTATGGTGTCGTAATGAAAACTGTTAAAACATGTTATTATAAACAAGTCAGTATATTCTGAAGAAAAAGAAACTACAACACATGACTCACTTCTTCTACTGCCTCATCTAGCTCTTCTGGAATATATAAATCCAACCATGGCTGCTGAGAATGAGCACGTGGACGATGTCTGTTGCATTTTCCATCACCGCAAACAGCACATAATTTTAGCTGTGATGATGATGTAATCCCACGCTGTCTGCCTGTTAGCAGGGCCAGCAGATTTGGGGCTTCAGATCTGTAACTGAGTTTTGACCATTCCTAATTAGTATTCTATATTTATTTATTTATTTATTTATTTATTTCAACTTTTTTTAAATTGAGATAGAACATGAAGACAAAGTATACAGAAAAGCAAGATGAATATTAAAAGTGATTGTGAGTTGATTACATAATGGTTGGTAAGCACATTTGACATACGTTGTTGCATTAAAAATTTGGGAGATATGTTTCTTTAGGATATGGATTGAATATTTCAAGGCAGTCACTGCAATTGCAAATGCCTGATCGAGGTTCAATGATTTTCAGAACTTGATGAAAAGGAGAGGAATGTTTCCTCTAGTGCCAACCAATAATCCTATGACTTCAATATCATCCAACTGGTATTCTTGTTGATAGAATGGGATGACTGGTTCATATGTTGTTTTCTTTTCCTTATGTACCTCATTGGGTTGTGTATTGGATGTCTTGAGACTAGTATCCCACTTTCAAAAATCTTTAACTTGGCCTTTCATTTTCACTCTTTGCATGACTTCTAGATCATATTGGAATATTAATATAAAATTATCCTCTACCAGAAAGTGGTTTATGAACATAATTTCTTTTAGAATTATACATAGTGTAGAATGTACATTGTTGCATTGAAAGTTGGTTTTATTTGTTTATTCTCTATACATGAACCAGCCCCGCGGTGTAGGGGTAGTGTGCCTCCCGCTTACCCAGAGGCCCCAGGTTCGATTCCCGCCCAGGTCAGGGATTTTTATCTGGATCTGAGGGCTGGTTTAAGGTCCAATAATCCTACGTGATTACAATTGACGAGCTATCTGACGGTGAGATGGAGGCCCCGGTCCAGAGAGCCAAGAATAACGGCCGAGATAATTCATCGTGCTGAGCAGTGGTCACTTGGTAGGCCATGGCCCTTTGGGGCTTTTGTGCCATGAGGTTTGGTCTGGTTCTATACATGACATGAAGTCCAATTATATGTACAGTCACTCAAAAAACCAATAAGTGCACTCTTGATGACTGTTTTCGTCACGTCCCAACAGCAGATTACAGAAGAACCTTTACAGCAGTGTCTGGGATTATAAGTATATATTATGTCGTTTACTCATTCCTTTGAGATTTTGTTCTGGGTTCAAGAATTAAACAAAAAAAAAAATGTCTTGATGCCTAACTTCAGCCTCTACAAATAAAACCAATGAAAATACGATGGAAAGAAACAAAGTGAATTAGGAAGCCATGTCAGCTGATTTCTTATAGCTAGGAGAGAAGTGAACATTATCAAACATGGATAGTAAAATATCATGTTTATGACGAGTACTGTTTACTCATCTGCCTCCTTGGCTGAACTGGTCAGCATACTGGCCTTTGGTTCAGAAGAGACTGGATTTGATTCCTGGCAGGGAAGTTTGTTTGGTTAATTCCTCCAGTTTGAAGATTGGGTGTTTGTGTTCATCTTAACATGCTAAGCGCCACAGAGGACAGAGGTGTCTATTTTTGGATTTCCTGCTAGGCCAAACAGACACAGGGGCCCACTGACTCAAAATTGATAATGTACGCACTTGTCTGCTTTTATATGGAATTTGATCATATCGAACATCTGTCAAGACCCTTGTTTTATTCTGTAATTCATGCACAAGGCATACATCATACAATCACACATTCAGGTACGACAAATTTATTTTATGCTCAATGCAGTTTGCATTGTCATTCACCCTCCCATACAAACACAAATTAGGCAATGGAATTACAGAATGTACATATATGCTTTGGATGTACAACAAGGACAATAACCGTTTTATATGTGTTTGTCATTAAAGCTTTCTAAGCAAAAGCATGGTTCTTTAACACAGGCTCTACAGTAGGTATTCACTTTCTTTTTTTTAATTCCCCTCACCCCCAATTATAACTTTTTGCTTCTTGGAGTAACAGCCTCTACAGTATTTCTGGATGTCATGTGCTTGGACATCTTTCCATTCAAAACAGTGTGAAGATGGAAGCTGGAAATTTATTGAAGATTTCCCTTCGTAAATTAATCCAAACCCTAATTCTGCATCCTAAAAATAAAAAATAAAAAAAGCAATTTGCCCCAATTTGAGCTCTTGAATTCTAACTTCATCTTCATATTATTCTTACTTTTAAAAATTCCACTCAAGCTTATTCATCTACTAATGTCATTCCACACCGCTTAGTCGAGCAGCTTGTCCTCTTCCGAGCTCAAAGTTAGCAATATGTCCGTAACACTAACTCTTTTGACAATTATCACCCAGAACAAAATGTGCTACATTCCTTTGGATCTTTTCCAGTTCTTGAAACAAGTAAGAATGGTGAGGGTAACATACACTGGAAGCATACTCTAATTGGCGTTTTACCAGTAACTTACATCCTTACTACAACCCCTAAATAGCCTCATAACCATATGATAAAATCACTAACCTTAATTCACAACCTCATTATTGTGATTACAGTCAGCTTGACATGTGTTGCATGTAAGCTCTGGGAAAGCATTCTTTCCGATTATATTTGACACGTTTGAAACATTTCTAACGGGTTTTATAGAAGGCAGTTCAGGTTTCGGAAAGGTTATTCCAGTGAGGCTCAACGTGTAGGATTCCAGCAAGATATAGCAGATATTTTAGATTCAGGAGGTCAAATGACTGTATCACTATTGACAAAACTTTTGATAGAGTAGATCAAGGGAGACCACTGAAAAAATGACGGCTACTGGACTAGACAAAAGAGTGTTTGGATGGGCGACTAAATTTCTAGAAAATAGAATTCGGAGTATTAGAATAGACGAGGCATTATCTGATCCTGTAGTGATTAACAGGGGGATCCTGCAGGGCAGTGTTATAATACTGGACCTTTATGTTTTCTCATGTGTATAAAAGATATGAGAAAAGAAATGGAGTCACATACATGGCTTTTTGTATATAATGTTATACTGTACAGAGTAGTAAATGTGTTACAAGATTGTGAGTGACAGCAAAAAGACCTTGACAATGCTGTGAGATGGACAACAGACAATGTTTTGATGGTAAACAGGATAAAAAGTTGGGTAGTAATTTTCACCAAGAGGAAAAGTCCTCTCAGTTTTAATTAGGGTATTGATGGGGTGAAAATACCTCATGGGGAGCACTGTAAGTGCTTAGGTGATAATATAAGGAGAGATCTCTGTTGGGAAAACCATATTAATGAGGTTGTAAATAAAGGTTACAGATCTCTTCATATGGTTATGAGAGTATGGTTCCAGTGTATGGGACCCACACCAGGATTACTTGATACGAGAACTGGAAAACATCAAAAGGAAAGCAGCACAATTTGTTCTGGATGATTTCTGACAAGAGTAGTGTTACAAAAACATTACAAACTTTGGGCAGGGAAGACTTGGGAGTTAGGAGACGAGCTGCTTAACTAAGTGGGTTTTTGCTGAGCTGTCAGTGGAAAAATGGCATGGAATGGCATTAGTAGACGAATAAGCTTGAGTAAAGTTTATAAAGGTATCATAGTTATGAATTTCATTACGGTCCGTATTGACAATTGATCGCTATCAAAGGGTAGAGAAGGGTCCACCTATTCAGTACCATTAGCTTGTATAATGTCTTATATAATTGGTACTAGTTTCGACCCCATATACACTGGGTCATCTTCAGCCACAATTCAATTGGAAAAACATATGCTCACATACAACACATAATAAATGACATAATCTGGTATGTTTCAATTTACAATACAAATGTTAAATTATTGGTGAAGTCCAAACAACACATACAAAATTCAAATCAAATGACACTTTAACCCTCGACTGGCACTGCGAAGACTTTGGTACGTAAATGGCGTTGTGAGTTTGACAATGATACCATAGAAAGGATGATCACAAACACCTTTTATTTAAGTTTCAAAAATACACATCAATCACGTTTCCTTATACATTTTCATTACCTACAATGAGAAATTAACATCTTTACTGATTATAGATTGTAAGATAATGCACAATTGTTTTACCATCACTGATTTTAAAAGAAAATTGCACTCCCATGAATCAAACTTAAATGAAAACAAATTTTAAATGTTCATTGCTCCAAAGCAAATTCGAAGGTACATTTAAATATTATAGTATACAAAACAAAAATCATAAAACTTTTGAATTTCACAGTCATTTACATCATTTTCACAACCACTTAAAACCCACTACATATCTTCTTCTCCACAATCATTACACACCACGGAACGGCAAGTTAGGCAGTTTGGACAGTCACATTTCACACAGTACTGATTTGTCTTTTTTTCAGCAATTCCTTTTTGAGTTTTGATTGAATGATTGCACCTTTGGAACAGTTTTATTATTACAATTTATTGACACTACCGTTCGTAGTTTTTTCGGAAGTCGGTCATTGACAAGTCTTTCATTGAGGTCGGGTTCAGTTAATTGTCTGTCCAATGTTTTCAGAAACTGAAAGCTAGTGACAGGCATGTAGTTTTTTATCAATGTCTGTACAATGAAAGAATTTATTCTAATAATATTGAGGATAGTGAAGAAAATCGCGAGAGGCCATCTGCGCGTCCTGATCTTAGGATCACACACTGACGTGCCAGGGCGAGATATGGAAGCCATAGCCATATCAAACATGCATTTCATATGAAATATGAACACTTACAAAATTTTAAGTCATGACAAACTTCGTAACACAAACACCGTTGTAGGGTCGTAAACGGCATCACACAATATTTAAATCAAGTTCCTGAGAAAGCCAATATATTTACTAAAAGCTACAACTCAAGATAGCAGTTGACTATGCACTAAGTGACAGTGAACAGCGATAGCCAGAATGGAATGCGGAGGGAACGCCAGGGTTGTACAAAGTCACTGGTATCTTTAAAGACCCCACAACGCCAGTCGAGGGTTAAAGCTGCTGCTGTTGGTGCCAAACTATGTCATTGCTTCTACAGCAACCAAACGTTCCTGAGCTGATCTGGGAGTTGGCATTCCCCATCTGCATAGACGAGCCACTTGGTTTATAAATTATATTTTGTACAATAGTAATATGGGTAGGAAAGATCAAAATATGAAGATAAAGTTGGAATACAAGAGGACAAATTGGAGCAAATTTTAATTTATAGGAAGAGGAATTAGGGAAAGTGATGAATTTCCAAGTTCTTTGAAATTACTTCAGAAAAGACTAGGTTAATAACTGATAGGGAATCTGCCACCTGGGTGACAGTCTCTAAATTGAGATCAATGATGACTGGCTGAATATCACAGTTGTAGCTGTTAAGAGACAGTGTCATATCTATTATGGTATTATTACACATGAAAACATGATGAAAGTCCCCTAAGAGTGTTTTGTCGTTCCAAACTTTAATAGCATCTTTAGTTTCACAGGACATCAGTAAGTCTCTGTACACATTTAGATATACCCTACTAACGCATTCTGTTATGTCCCTGGAACTTACAACGTATCTATCACAGTATAATAATAATGGCATATGGCCTCTGGAGAGGCCTTGTGCAGGTCTTTTTCTACTACAGGCGACCTGCATGTCTGTGAGGATGGGGCCCTACCTAAGATGATTTCTAATGATGAAGATGGCACACACACCCAGACCCCAAGCCAGATGAATTAACCAATTGAGGTTTAAATATCCAACCCTGCCAGGAATCAAATCCAGGACCCCCTGGACCAAAGGCAGAATGCTAACCATTTAGTCAAGAAGCCAGGCACCTATCACAGTGAGGATATACCAGTAACAATGAATGGGAGTTCCACTTGGAGGGTATTGCTGTATAAAGGAGTACTGAAGTTCTTTGGCTGATCAACACAGTTCCCATGCTCTGTTGTCTATATGCTCTTCCAGTTATTGAGCATAAAAAAGCATAAAATTAGCTGTACTAGCTGGATCTCCTTCAGGTACTGGTTCGTTGTTCCACTGACATTTACTACTTAAATTTGATTAATGTAACAAGCTAGGTAGAACTTCAACATAACCTAAGGATATCTATAAAAACAAATCCTGTAAGGTCACACTTTTGTTTTTTTGGTACATTTTGGAATGACTTTTAAATCATATTTAGTTGTATATTTCTAGCATTTTAGGTCATTATTCATCACTAGTAAAATAAAATGAGTTATGATATCAAGAAAAAACCAATTTGTTCTATGTCACTGTTCACAGGATCTCCAGTTTTAAGTACAATCCATATTATAATAATGCAAATTTTCATTTCAAAATCCCACATGAATTAGCCAAGATTCAAACTGCAACCACCTTGGTGAGAAGCCAATGACTAACTACCACACCCCCAGGATATGATACGGTATATCAAAACAGAAGAAACACAGGAAAAAATAGCTATCTTACCTAAAAATAGTACTGAAGGCAATGAAACCTCCAATGTAAGCTCCCACAACAAGTAAGCCAGACACAAAGCTGCAAAGAAAAAAATATTTCATCACGCATTTCAAAAATTTTCAATTCTTTAAAATATCCTGATAAAACTCTTGAATAGTGAGTGCCAATTCAATGTCATGATGAACACTGTGTGATGCAATCATGAAAATTATTGAAGTCAGGTTATATTGGCCATCTTTCATGGTCTGCATAAGGGGTTGGTCTTTGTTTAGAAGTGTGTGTATATTAATTTAATTCATTTAAATGTGTGCACATTTATTTAAATATCACCATTGGTCAAGATGAAAAGTTAGTCGGAATATGAATGGCAACCAATGTTAAGGAGTTTTACCCACCCTTCAATATTTTAAAGATGAGAGCACTAAGAATTTCAATATATCGTCGTTGCCGGGACAAAACCTCTTATGTGATAATATTTTTGGAGATATACTGACCCGCAGCACATACATTATGAAGAGCGAGAATGCCTTGACTATATTCGTACAATATTGCACCTTAGATGACAGAACTTTACCGGCCAATGCTCTAAGCTTAAATATTTTGCATAGGAGTTTTTGTCCCGGCAGCGACGATATATTACAAATTTATCAAATAACACAACCATAGGAAGTTAAACCTACATTTCTTTTTATTACAAAGTGGCATTAGGATTTGCATATATTATGTGAAGATCTAGGACCAGTATTTCAGTTGTGATATTTCACCAGTATGTTAAGTTCTCAGCCCTCTTCATCTGAGTACTTATGAGGGATGAGTAGTACTCTACATACAAGGGTGCAAACGTAAGCTAGCCTCCCCGTAGTTCACCATGGGCAACGTGGCATAGTCACCGCTAAACAGTCTATACATCAGGCTGCTGGACCAAAAGCTCTGCTAGAGAATATCCCAGCAATTTAGGGGATACACCAGGGCCTCTCAGGGTGCACGCACTGGTGCAATGCGCGGCACAAGGTGCAAAAGACAACTTTGCTAGGTTGACCAGAGTGCAAACCCCCACTCCTGGATATTAAGCAATAGCGCTGTCGCTCTTTCCCTACGCTTGTCTCGCTCGCTCCACCTGTCTCTCCCTTCCTCACTTGCTCTGCAGCACTCCACCATCCGAGCACAGTTGAGCCGAGCTTAGCTGAGTCACCCTGAGACAAAACGCCGGTCCGAACCAAGCTGAGTCGATGCAATGTACCTCTGCGCCTCACTTTTCACAGGTGAGATTTTGGGCGTTTGAGAGGCCCTGGGATGGACTTTTAAATCAAACCATGAAAACATCAAATGTCTCTTTTCAGAGCCAACCAACAAAGGAACAAGGACACTGTCTGAGAATACTACAACTGAATACAGAGGGTGCAAGCAGATCTATGAGAGACTACCTTGTAAGAACACTTAATAACAATCAAGTGAACATAGTTCTACTTCAAGAAACACACTGTGAAGATCAAACTAAACCTCTCTTCCGATGTAAATTACTGGGGATCAGCCTTGCTACAGCTACATTCCATAAAAGTTATGGCACCGGTCGAGTTGGCCGTGCGGTAAGCATCGGGTGGCTGTGAGCTTGCATTACAAGTTATGGCCCAATGACACCATAACAAATTCATCAAGATGTCACTAATTTTAAAGTTCAATAATAGTTTTTACCTAGAACTGTAACAAAAAAAGTTCTACAAGTTGCAAGCTAAAAACACTGGAACTTATATTAAATCCCTTTGAAATAAGAACTAACACATGAACGTAGTATATGACTAAACAATACACCAAAACTTCATTGCGTTGGAATGTATTTCCTTATTAAGTCTTATAAAATATTTTAACGTGGAGCATTACTCATCATTGTCATTTTGTACCATTTAGTTTTAATTAAGTTATAACTTACATTTGACCATGGCCTTGGCCATCAATATGTTAATTCTTCTTGTATCTAATCTAGTTCCTTATATAATGTCTATATATTAAATTCTTAAATGTTCCTAACAATTCTTTTAATAGTCATAGGTCAAATTTTAAACAGGTACCTGGTTCAGTTTTGAGGTGATGATGCCCTTTAAAAGGGGCAAAACGTGTACCATTTCATATTTTAATGAGGATTAAACATTGACTTTATGACTGATTGTATTGAATAGGTGGAAGAGAAATAAAAAATTATACTATTTTTTATATGAGAGCTTGCATCCAGGAGATAGTTGGTTTGAATCCCACTGTCGGTAGCCCTGAAGATGGTTTTCTGTGGTTTCCCATTTTCACACCAGGAAACTGCTGGAGCTGTACCTTAATTAAGGCCATGGCAGCTTCCTTCCAACTCCTAGGCCTTTCCTATCCCATCGTCGCCATAAGACCTATCTGTGTCGGTGCGAAGTAAAGCCACTAGCAAATGAAAAAAAGTTACGGCACCGCAACGTACCTCAGAAATAACATCGAAGCAGGTAGAGATTCTTGGCATAGCCAGAGATAACGTCATCTTCATGACCAGAATTTAAACCCCAGGCTTTGAGATAATAAAACATCTACAAGCCTCCACTTGGACTGATGAAGCTATCTAGAACATACATCATCCAACAGTCTTCCTAGGAGATTTGAACTACAGAAGCACTGCTTGGAGTTACAGAGACATTAATGCAGATGGTGACAGCTTGTTAGAATGGGCTGAAGCTGCTTTCCTAATTTATGATGCCAAAGAAAAAGGTTCTTGCTATTCAAGTCGATGGAATCAGGATTACAATCCAGATCTCTTGCTTTGTCTCAAAGGATCAGCAATGAAGACCTCTAAACTACAGCAGGAATGCAGCAGAAAACTAGCAGATATCAACAAGCAAAATCCAAACTGAGCTGCAGAGCAGACTATCCAATGTTGAACCAACTTCTCAGTTTTCAGATAAATTCTCTATTGCAGAAATCTCAGCTGCTTCGAAAGGAATGAAGACTGGAAAAGCAGCAGGATTGGATGGCCTGTACCCAGAGTTTCTGAAACCTTGTGGTCCACAAACTCTAGAATGGCTAGTCAAGTTTTTTAGCGATATCCTTAGGAGTGGTAGGCTCCTGTCTCGTTTGAAGAAAATAAAGATAGCTGCTGTAATAAAACCTGGAAAGAATGATCTACAACAGAATTTCAGCTACAGTTCTGGAACACAAGTGGAACAGACAGGATTTAGGCCTAATCGAAACTGCTGCAACCAGGTGATGGGACTAAAGAGTCAGAGAGGGGTTTTCAGGACAAAAAGACCATAGCAGACCTAACATTAGCATATGACACAATCTGGCAACAGGCAATAATTCTGAAATTTCTCAAAATAATTCCTTGCAAGGCCCTTGCATCTTTGCTTAATAACATGCTGTACAATAGATTTATAGAAGTACATCTCATCGGAAGTATAAGCAAATATTACTGCAGTTTTTGCTCCACTTCTTTTTAACCTCTACACTGCATACCTTACCAGCTATGGTCTTTAGAAAGTTCATATATGCTAATGACATAGCTCTGACAGTTATCAACCGATTTCAAAACAGCTGAAATCATGCTTGCTCAATGTCTCCTTAAACTGAACAGCTACTTCAATATCTGATATCTTAAACTTAACCCAATTCAGTCCACACAAGCCACTTCGGAGAGTAGATAAAGAAACCGATATTTCACATTCGTCAGCACG
The DNA here is from genome assembly GCF_040414725.1 of Anabrus simplex. NCBI lineage: Eukaryota > Metazoa > Arthropoda > Insecta > Orthoptera > Tettigoniidae > Anabrus > Anabrus simplex. Next base: position 83,504,675 of record NC_090270.1, read on the forward strand.
TAATGCAAAAAAATTATTACACTTATGATTTTACCGGATTTATTCAGTCCATAACATACAGCCTACAAACTTCATTGCAAGAATAAGATTTTGCAGTTGGCTAATGCATAGTGTCCCACCGCACGGTCTGGATATAGCATACCTGCCTCTCACCTGGAGACCCCATTAGATTCCCGGCCAGATCAGAGATTTTTTCCTGGCCCTGAGTATTGATTCGATGTCCATTCAGCCTAGTGTACATGAGAGCTATCTGATGGTGAGATGCTGACCCTAGTCTAGGAAACCAAGGAGAAACGACCAAGAGGATTTGTCGCACTGACCATGCATCACCTTGTAATGTGCAGGCCTTTAGGGTGAGCAGTAGTCACTTTGTAGGCCAAGGCCCATCAGGGCTGTTGTAACATTCTGTTTTTTCACACTAGTTTTAAGCCTATTTGATTTTCTAAATGTAAATGTTGATTCTTAGGGTACCATATATTTTAAGGACACTAGGTTCGGGGCCCTGACCTAACTTTAGGCTAAGTTTTATTTCGGCTGATAAGGAAAAATAAGTATTGGAAAGGTGGTGTTAACTATTAATTTTAATGTTCATAATGCATAAGGAATAGTGTTACTAGCATCACTCATACCTCAGTCACTTTCATACCGTGAAGGCCAAGGGTGAGACAGTCAATGAAAATAACAAATTTGTATAAGAAGACACAGTGTAATGTAAACACTACGTCTTGCCAGCAAAGCCAAATTCACCAAATGATTACAAATTTTAAGAACCTTACACATCTATGTATCATTTTTCAAAATTTTGGCAAGGCACTTTCTGAAGTCTCTATTGCAATAGTCTTAACCTTCAGGAAATAAATCGTTGACTTCACACTATGATACTCATTCGGTGTTGTTTTAAGGGGCCTAACTTTAAAGTCATCAGCCCCTGATAGTCATTTGAGACTACGTTGAGACACCTAGGTTAATTCGGGACAACTGAAGAAATTCTTAACAACTGTCTGATAATTTCTTTTGATCTAATTAAATCTAGTTTTCAAAGCATAAAAACATTGCTGATTTACATTTAATAAATGTATTTATAGCAATTAATGGCCATGTACGGTTAAAATATTGAGCGAGAATTTTAAAAATTAACATTAGGATTACATTAATAATAATAACCTCAAAGAAATTGTCAGAAATAATGACAGAATTATGACTAGAAGTACGGATGTCCGAGCCAATCTGTCATTCCACAATAAAAATATCACAGTTTTAGCCTGGGCTGGATCCATCTTTTGAACTGTTTTAGCACTCTGTGGAGTGGTAGCAATATATTTTCTGTCACATATTTTCGACGTAAATGGCACGTGCAAGTAGTTATACGATGAAGATAAATATGACAAATATCAGCTGATCACTGCTATTGCAAATCAAAATAAACACAACAGCCAGCCAGGAGGCGCTGCTAATAGGCACATCTTTCGAAACAAAAGAAAACGACTGCAGTCACACCAACGCCTGCACGATAATCTGGGACATATTTCTCATTTCTCGTCAGAAACATTCAAATGATTCTCTTCGGGCCACAAGGTTCAGCGTGCAGAAATATAGTTAATTTTTATTATGGTTTATTGGCTACTTGGATATTTTGTTTACTTCCTAACGAAAAACTTATTTAAAGAGCGGTCGTAGGAAATACCAGTTGAAGTAAACTGACATTTTAGTATAAGTGCTCACTTTCTGTTTTTATCTAATTTAATATTTATCTATACTTGTGCTGCCCTTTACATGAACTTTTACGTTACGATGGTATCGTCTATGACACATTGAACGAATACCTATTGATTCCTGATCTTTAAATTACTCTTCTTGCGTACATATTAATAGACATTTAAATGTACTGGATGTACTTTCACAATTACTTCGTATTTAAGAATGTTGCAAAGTTAAATTCCAGCCGTTGTACGCAGTCTAACCTAATCAATGTGCAATTCTCGACTGGTGATTCTAAGTGTACGGCGTTTGAATAAATTGGAAGTGCGAGTGTGCAGAATTTAATTGATCATGTTTTTCTCTTCCTAGCTGAACTGTATTAATACATTGCTTGTACATTATAATCCCCCTTATCTTTTGTGATAAATTGGCAGGTTGGGATTCTTCTTAACAACCATTCGTAACAAATTTAACTGGCTATTTTTTACTTCTCGTCAATTAATTGTTTCTTTGCAGCTTCATGGAGAACATTAAGGAAATCCTTAAACCAGTGTACCAGCAAGTATTAGATCACACTGTACCACATACTTTACCTCGCTGGCTCTTTGCAGCATTTTTGGAGTGTTTGTTATTCATGAGGATAATCATTCTTCAAGGATGGTATCTTGTGCCATACATAATGGGGTTATATCAGTTGGATATGTTTGTAAGATTTCTTTCACCTGTGGTAGATCCTCTGCTACGAGTTGATGGACTGGAACTTCCCATGACTATAGAGGATGAGTTTCGACCATTTATTCGTCGTCTACCAGAGTTTAAGTTTTGGGTATCAACAGTAAGATCAACACTGGTTGCTGTCATTTGTACTTTCTTTGAGAGCCTAAATATTCCTGTGTTTTGGCCTATACCTGTTATTATATTCTGTGTGTTCTTTTGCTATAAGATGAAACAACAAGTTTTGCACATGATGAAACATCATTATGTACCATTAACAAGAAGCAAACCTAAATATGGCTCATTTCACTAGCTCAGAGCAGTTGGGTCAAATTCAGATGGTCTCACAAATTAGGCCTCTATTCATATCAAAAGTATGACCTGTTAGAGAAAATGGTTCATTTTATAACTGCATTAATTCAGAGGGCATTGGAATTCTTCTCTGCTCTGAAACACCAAATCATTATGATAAGAATTTTAAAAACATTGTGACAAGATTTCTTTTTTATTTATTTATTACACAACACATTAGTTTACCACATATTTGACTGAAGTATGCTGACATACTTGAGTTGTATCTTATCTGAAATACGTTACATACTCAGTCAACTCAAGTCCTAAGCGGTCGCTTTGATGGTATATATGTTGTATAAAAGCTGCTTACATTACCCGCCAGGTTCAGGATGAGAATCAAGATGGAGAGGGGAAAGAAGGAAAATAGGATATTTTCCTCAGTTCTACAGTTGACTACCAGTATAACATCAAAGAGATCGCTTAGGACTCGAGTTGACGCCGACTATTGAAGGCAAACCCACCGAACGTGTTACTCAGAAGTACACTTTAGGAGGACTTGCATATCACGAGGAGGATTTTATAAATATTTTCTTTTGTAAAGTGATAACCGTCAATACAGAATGAGATTCATAACTTGCAAAGGACTTGCATATTTCAAATCTTTGTCACCGAGTGTGCAGTTTGGATTTCACACACATAACTTATAGCACATACATAGGCCTACATACATACATTTATAAAAGGGTGAAGCAGAATTCCACCGACAAACTTTCAGAGGTTGTTCAGGGAAACCTGAGTATATTGGTATAAGGGACCCATGGTCATCTGTGGCTCATTACAGAGTAATTGCATTTCGTTTGGTTTGTTGCCCTAGTTAGCTTTGTACCTGTATTGTACAGACAATAATAAATGCTGGGGTGCTGGAATTTTGTCCCACAGAAGTTCAACATGCCAGAAGCCAACGATAGCGTGATCGTGATGCTCGACATTTTACACAATACCTGTAATGAAACAGTTCTGCATTTGTAACATACTGTACTGTACAGTACACTGACAGAATAGATTGAACACATTGTGACAAAAGTGTACGTGTTTTCATCTGAGAGTAATGCAATGACTCTGTGTTTTGTGTTATACCATTACTTCATATTACAGCCTTTGATTTACTCTTGTGTTTTCTGGTGTATATTTTGGTTATTGCATATTACAGGCTTTTTTACTGATATGAAGGTATTTTCACTGAAGCAAGGATAAGTGGAGTAATTAACCGAATAAATCGTAATTACATTATTACTCTGTAATAATCCACAGGAAACCATGGGTCCCTCATACCAGAATACTCAGAAAGTATCCCTGAATAACCTCCAAAAGTTTGTTGGTGGAGTTCAGTTGTATATTGTCATTACTGATACTGTCATTTTTGTAACTTATTGCAGTGACAAACCCACTCTTAAGTTATGGAGATAGAGATGGTAGGTAAAACAACAATCTGAAAATGAAGATATAATATTGTTTGTTTGGAATGGGTTTTCAAATATTTTAATTATTTATAAAAAGAAGACATGCAATATGTTACTTATTGTTAACTACAGGTCATGTTCCTTGGCTGAATGGTCAGCATATTAGTCTTGGTTCAGAGGTTCCCAAGCCTGATTCCTGTCCGGGCCAGGGAACTGTTCAGGGTTAATTTCTCTGGCTTGGTGGCTGGGTGTTTGTGTTCATCATTATACACATCTCTTCATCTATGTACAATCCACTGTACTACCAAATACCACAGAAACACCCAATAGGATTGGTATCAGGAAGGGTATTTGGCCGTAAAACTGAGCCTTGTCCATATCAAGTGCCAATCCCAATAAATTGGGAAAAAGACCCTAGACAAAGAAGCTGCCAGTATCATGCTCTTCTTTTAATCAGATTTCAAGTAGCTACAAACAAACTAAATGGTTCCTTATTCTATTCATAGCTATCATTATGGTCTCTTGCTTTGAATAATTAAACACTGTCTGATAATCTTCCTCTAGGTCTTTCTCTGCTTCTGAAACTCCGCTAACTTAGCCTCTTTCCTTTTTCTTGACATGTCTCCATCATGTAAACTAACAAATTCATCCAAAGTGTTCATTAATAACTTAATATTCATCTCTTTGTTACAGATACTCTCCTGGCATCATCCCTACTGTGTGTGTCACTACCTATTATTCTTGTTACATTTCTGTGTACTGTATGTATTTTTTTTAATAAGATACTTTTATATAAAATACAACAATAATCACAGACAAAATAAAGGGTACAGTTGATAAAAATATCCCAGAAACTCAGCTAGGTTTCAGGAATGGAAGGTTAACTCTAAATAGAATATCTGTTAAAGAATATATGAGAAGCTCTTGAAGAGAGAGAGAAACATTGTATGTTGTGAAATGGCATAGGGCTTTTAGTGCCGGGAGTGTCCGAGGACATGTTCGGCTCACCAGGTGCAGGTCTTTTGGTATGACGGCCGTAGGTCACCTACGCGTTGTGATGAGGATGAAATGATGATGAAGACAACGCATACACCCAGCCCCCATGCCAGTGAAATTAACCAGAGATGGTTACAATTCCCGACCCTACCGGGAATCGAACCCGGGACCCCTTTAACCAAAGGCCAGCTTGCTAACCATTTACCCATGGAGCTGGTCGATGTATGTTGTATTTATAGACTTTACAAATTAAGTAGCGAATATTTAAGAATAAAGTTAAATATTATATATATTCAATACATATATAATTTATTAGCTCTAGAACATACTTCTTCCTCTAAGGAACATCATCAGCTAGAATATTTCACAAAATACATCAGATATAAAATCACATTAATAAATTGGTAAGACATAAAATACATGATCATACATAAGGACATTTAAAATAAAATAATTGCAAACTTGACCAAAGTTCCAGTCATGTTGTCAATAATATTGATGAAAAAGTTTGTAAAAACTAACATTTGCACTCATAAAATTGTAAAATGACCATTGATGTTGATTAAAATCTTGAATTGCAATATTTCATGACAAAGGGTTCTTAAGATCTTTGTAAGTAATTCCTTTAAATTATATTTAAGAATGAGTGCTTAGTTTTTATGGACTTCTTTATCAAGAATTTTATGAACAATTTACATCAAAATTATTGACAACATGACTGGAACTTGAATCAAGTTTGCAATTACTTTATTTTAAATGTCCTTGTGTATGATGGTGTATTTTAATTTATGTGTTACCAATATATAAATGTGATTTGTGATGATGTCCCTTAGGGGAAGAAACATGTTATAGATCTAATACATTATATATGTACTGAATAGGCGTATCGCTTAAATACAATATTTAAGTTTATTCTTAAATATTTGCTACTTGATTTTATAGTCAATATGGATTTTTAACAAAAATGAAACTGTTAAAGCTTGTTACTTGTAAAGACTTTACAAAAGCATTTAACATCATAAACAGAAAATGAGTACTGAAAAATTTGAAGAATATTTAGATAAAGGCAACATATGGACACAAATTATAAGATCAATTTTACAGTGGGACAAAATAAGAATTTGTCAATCTCTCCCTTGCAGAACCGATACTCCAATCAAATAGAATTCTCTGAGCCCTTCAATTTTCATATTTGTAGCCGAGGAAAATTTTAAGAATAGCCCAAAAAGAAGGTGTAATATCGTATGATTATGCTGATGATATATTGTAGTGGTGGGATCATGAGATATCAGAAGAAAAGAAACCTTCAAAACACTATAAACGACATGGAAGAATGGTGTGTCAAAACTGACTTTGAAGTAAACATATCAAAAACAGAAGTGATGGTGTTTAGAAATGGAGGAAAAGCCCTTGCATCGGCAGAAATTCTTATCAAGAAGAGGAAGATTAAGATCACGTCCGATTTCGAATATCTAGGAATCATATTGCAAACAAATGCTTATTGTTTCACATAGCGTGTAACAGAGAAGGCAACACAAGCAATAATGGCAATACATAAGATCCTTTAGCCTAGAGACAGCATTGATATTATTCAGGGCTGATGACCTAGATGTTAGGCCCCTTTAAACAACAAACACAATATTATTCAGATCTAAAATTATGCTTATGTATGACATAGAAATTACCTGGCCACACCTTACTGTCAAGAGTCTGTCCGCATTAGAAAGAATGAAAGCACTATACATCAGAAGAGTAATTGGAGTGTCAAAGATTACATCTTCTGGCAAGAGGAACATTCCATATTGAAGACTTCAGTATACATCTGCATCTACCCTTCACCAAAGCCTCTTAAAACCTATTAACATTACTACAAGTATGAAGAGGAGAAATTTTATGGCACATGAGCCATGATTGATTGTACATGGTTATTGGCGAATTTTAAGATGAGACATATATTTACAAGAGTGGCAGTCCATGGTTTTCATCATCTCATTTGTGAAAATTCATTTTATCATGAACCAACTATATAGTGTAAATGTCAGTTGTGTGGAAAGCTGTGTGTACTCTACCATTTGGAATTATGTACTAAAAGAACAAAATTAGTAAGCGAATGTGCAAATCAAAGAAGCTTAGAAGGAAAAGAACACAAGTGTGCATCAACATAATTTTTGTGTAAAGTATTCTTCTAAATTTGGTATGGCTATTGGGCTGCAATTAAAATATTACTATTTAATAAGATACTCAGAAAACTTTTTCTCATATACAGTTAAGTCAATTGTAGAGATGGTCTGTAATTGTAATAAAATCAAATTGTTAGCCAAACTGGTTTCAAAATTTCCACTTATCTGAATCCTGCTCTGCTGATTTATGGTTTTTATTTAACAATACCGGTACTCAAATAGTAGTGGGGAGGTCCAGACTTTTGGCTCAATGGTCAGCATGCTGGCCTTCAGATCAGAAGACCCCCGATGCGATTCCCAGCCGAGCTGAGGATTTTAATGATGTCTGATTGATTTCTCTAGTTCGGGGGCTGGGTGTTTGCGTTTGTCTTAATACATGTCTCAAATACACATGACAAATCACCACAGAAATATACAGTCGTAAATACATCTCTCTACGTAGGGCTGGTGTCAGGAAAGGCATTCGGTTGAAAAATGGCTAAATCCATTCAAAGTGCTGAACCCAGCTAACTGAAAACAGACCAAGAAGAAGAAGCTTTCCTTTTTTACAAGTTGCTTTACGTTGCACCGACACAGATAGTTCTTATGGCGACGATGGGATAGGAAAGAGCTATGAGTGGGAAGGAAGCAGCTGTGGCATTAATTAAGGTACACCCCCAGCATTTGCATGGTGTGAAAATGGGAAACCATGGAAAACCATTTTAGGGGCTGCCGACAGTGGAGTTCGAACCCACTGTCTCTCTCATGTAAGGTGCACACCCCTAACCGCATGGCTAACTTGCTCAGTAGTAGTAGTAGTAGTAGTAGTAGTAGTAGAAACCTGTAACAGCAGTGGGAGCTTTAGGATAAGAAGTGCAAGATCACAGGTCTGGATGAAGGGATTGCAAAAGATAACAATGCACATCAAAGTCTTTTATGTATTTGTTCTCTCTCTCTTTTTTATTAAGTTCTGCTATAAATAAATTAATAAAACATTCTAGCATCGACAAGGAAACTTTGAAATGATTCATCGGTTGAGATTCTTCAGGCTTTGTAGGACATTTCCTTAGGTTGATACAGCAGTAGCAAGGTCCATTTCAATGCTTTACAGCAGTTTACTAGCAACATTAGTTTAAAATACAGTACCATACATCTACGCAAATTTGCCTCCTCGTGCATGCACATGTTGCATCGTTAGCAGAGCAAGCCCTGATGGTATTCTCTGCCTGTCATAAGAGGTGACGAAAGGGATCCCTGTGGCTCTTAAGTTGGGAGCGTGGTTGGCAACCACAAGGCCCCTAGCCGAGTCTGGCATTGCTTCCATTGATGTCAGGCTAGTCACTTTCATCTTTCCTACCCAACCTCCATTGGTGAGCTCCTGTTTTCTTCTGGCACAATGGGTATTTCTTAATTTTGATGGCCTCTCGGATTTTTCTTTTAAGATTTGGGATGGTTTCCTAAAAATACTCTTATGATTCTGGTGGAGAGTCTCCTAACTTACTTTACTTCACTTATTTCCCTGGAGCAAGCTAGTTTTATTAAAGGGAAAGGCACTAGAGAACAGATACTGAATGTCTGACAGCAAACTGAAATAGTAGGGAATTCTAGCTTCTTATGATCGTCTGCTTTTTTCGTTATAGGAAAGCCTTTGAGTGTATTCTGTGGGAAAAGTTGTGGCAAGTTTTATTGGAAATGCAAGTTCCCAGGCATCGTGTCTGGTTGATAAATCCTTACAAGTCTAACACAGCAGTTGTCAGGATACTTGGCGAAGTTGTTTCTTTTCAGGTATGATTCTGTTACTATATATTCCCCCTCTTGGGCAGTTCATAGATTCATTCACTCAAAATTAGTTTCAGCAGACTGAAGAACCCAACAGTTATAAATCAAAGTATCAATTTGGGTTTGCAGATCAACATGCAAAAGACCGAAATGATGGTAGTTGATCGGGCCTGCAAACAGACTGAAATCTGACTGAAATGAAAACTGTTTTAGAAATGTTCTACCTTGATGCTATTATAACTAGTAATAACAGCTGTGAAGTAGAGATCAGGGGAAGAATTGCCATGACCAAGAACATCATGACTCAACTATCTCATGTTGGGAAGGATCATTCAATTTCAGTCAGTCTAAAGGAGACTGGTTTTCTCCATCTTTCTCTACAGTGCTGAAACTTCAACCTTGTGAGCTGCAGATATGAAGAGGATCAATTCATTTGAGATGTGGTGCTGGAGAAGAATACTTCACATTGCTTGGACAGCACTTCATACCAGCAGTCCATCTTGAAAGAGCTGATCATCAATATTCTCCAATTCTTTGGTCACATCATGTGACACAAAGAAGGGAGCCTTAAAAAGCACATCATTGTAGGAAATATGCTTGGAAAGAAGGAGCATGGACAATCTTCTACACACTGGACATAATACATGCCACCAAAACATCCCTTATGCAAGCAACCAATTTGGCAGCAGACCGCAAGAGATTAAAATGGAGACAAAGAAATAACCTGAAAGATCACAATCCTCTGGACAAAGGGAAAAATAAGAAGTAGTAAAGGGAGAAAAATTAAAAGTACAAAGGTATTGGTGCTGGGAGTGTCCAAGAATATATTCAGCTCGCCTAGTACAGGTTTTTCTATTTGACACCCATGGGCAACATGCATGTCTGGATGTGAGATGATGATAATGAGGTAGGGAGAGGGTGAAACCCGGTGTTGGCACATAATCTACTATTCCTGTCGAATAACACTGAGGGGTTTGCTCAATGCTTAATGTTCCAATCCAACGGACAAATCATCATCTACACTGTCATACGCACTTGCTCCATTCGAACACTGCAGAGAGGTTTGGCATGCTGTCTAGTGCTTAGAAATTGTGTACCACCACCTCTCATACCTACCGGCCAACATTCTAATGATGAAAATAATAAAGATAGGAACAGTTAATTTGAAAACCTTTTACCCTTAAAGACCTGTTTTTGTGATTTAGAATGTTTCCATGCAGAAAGCTCAGGATACATGCAACTAGAAATTTCATATTGCATAAAGAAGAGTTCACAAGCATGTCCCAAGAAAATAGTGCTTTTTTTTTTTTTTTTAATTTTCTGAAAAAATGATATTTCACTCAAACACAGCTCATCCTGGTAATTACATAATTTATTTTTAAATGTAAAATGCACTACATATGGTGATTTATTGGGATTTCTTCATAAACATGCTGTGCAATATTAAAATATCAAGATATGCATTTTCATCAGAATGCTAAGATCCATGTTTATATCACTTTAAAAGATTAATTGGTGAGGCAAAAAATGACGTGTAAATGCACCCCTCATGCAGTAACATAAATATTTTCAGTGACAGAACTCGGAACCACAGTCATGTTGTTGATGTAGTTGCAGAGGTGTCTGTTGGGAGAATGGTGTATTGAAGTTACCTGAAAAAAAAAAAAAATTCTCAAACTGGATGATGAACAGGCTTCAAAATAGAGTAAAGTGAGAACAGTAGACCTTTTCACTTCTGTGGACAATCAGTTACACCCATGAGGGCTGAATGTTCATTTCTTGACGTTCATATTTCAATTTGTGAATTCTTTAAAAACTTATCTTTTATGGAATTATGGAGCATGACCAACAAAGACATGAAATCTCCATAACTTTTATGATGGATTTTGTATTGGCAGACATTCAGACTGTAAGAATTGCATTGTCCAACACAAATTAGGGTTACTTGTTTCAATTTTCACAATCAATGTGGCAGTATATTACAACAGTGGGATTGTAAAGTCATTACAACATCACTGATAACTCCAGATGAGGGAAGAGTTTACAGATTAATAGCAGAATGCAAGCCAAGACCAGTGTATTTTTATTATCAGTTATTGTCAAACTCCAACACATAGACCACAGTGATGTAGCCAATACAGAGGATGATTTACAAACTATTTTGGTTACTTTCAAGAAAGCATACTCCAAATGAGCTAGCTCTTTCCATCCCAGTCAGTGGTGAGACCCTGAACAATACTGAACACTCTCCATACTTTGGCAGCTATCTCTTGACAAATGCTAACACACAGTAGTAGCTACCAGGCGAGTTGGCCGTGCGGTTAGGATCGCGCAGCTGTGAGCTTGCATCCGGAAGATAGTGGGTTCGAACCCCACTGTCGGCAGGCCTGAAGATGGTTTTCCGTGGTTTCCCATTTTCACACCAGGCAAATGCTGGGGCTGTACCTTGATTAAGGCCACTGCCGCTTCCTTCCCACTCCTAGGCCTTTCCTGTCCCATCGTCGCCGTAAGAAATATCTGTGTCGGTGCGACAAAAAAAAAAAAAAAAAAAAAAAAACAGTAGTAGCTGAAATACAGTATTGCCTCATATCCACCACTGGGGCATTTGGTCTTCTTTTTAAATGGGAGTAATTGATTGGCACAATATTGGCTGTGACACAATGAGAAAAAAATCAAATAAAAGTATCAGACTCGCAAGAAATTTGAACCATCCAAGTTGATGGATGAGGATGTGCAGCGAGCAACAAAGTTAAATATCTTGGGACTGTTTTTACAGACTACGGCGAATGTATTGAAGAGGTGAAAGGAAGGATTAATGCACCCTGAGTGAAGTGGAAAACGATGACAGACTTCACCTGCTATTGCCAGATGAAAGATCATGGCAGATTGAAGATCTCAGAGATAAGTTATTTATAAGGTTCAACCTTTTCAATACAAATTAATTTGTGATCTCAGTTCAATACGGAAACAATAATGAAGCTTATGTCTTTGAGATTGAAGATCTGTCGCACTATCGTCTGTCCTGCCGCTTTCTTCTGTATCGAAGGAGGTAAAATGTTGATTTAAGCACCATGAATGCATGATGTCCAGATGATCAACTGGTATCATTACATTTGCACTCTTTTGGAATTTTGTTTCACACCTAAGTAAGAACCTAGGAATTATGCTGGACCATTCTTTTAACTTCTAGAACACATTGTGATAATGTAAAGCAAAAGGCAGGTATGACTGTGGTGAAGAGCAGATATTTAATCATATCTGCCGGTGTCGGCTTTGCCCGTATTCATGTTATGAGCATGATTTGATGCTTGCCAGTAAGATTTTAATACACACTAGTACAAAAGCAATTCCTCCATTTCCGTTTCATTGCAGATTTTGGGAAAGCTCTTTCCATAATAACAACAAACAGCCTCAGGGATCCCGCATAAAATGGAATTCAAGAGGCTCATTTTTATAAAACTAAATCAAACAGCAACATTCATCTTGGAAAGGAGCAGCTGAAGAGAATAATTTTGTAATAAAAATGGAACATTGACAAGAAAAAAATTTCAAATACTTTTAAAATAATAAACAACTAGGAAACATACACCACGGTGAAAAAAGTGGTGGAAGCCAAAAAATTTTAAACATCTGTTCAAATGAATAGAAATAGTTTTAAAATAGGTTAGAACATAAATAGATCAATTTTCCTTCCCATTTCACTGCCCTGCTCAACCCTCCTCACAGATTTTAATTTTTTAAAATCTTTTTTAAAATTCATATAGTTTTTAAGCATAACAAGATACTTTTTTGATGTTTTTTGAGAAGAAAAAAATCCTTTGTAATTCCACCTATGCAATGTAACATAGCTGAAGATGTTCCTAAGGAACGAAACCTGTACTATAATTAATTAATTTGCTTAAAGCAAAAAGGTGGAAATTTACTTTTATTGATTTAATGTACAAACCACTTAGTCGAGCAGCTCGTCTCCTTTCTCCCAAGTCTTCCCAGCCCAAACTTTGCAACATTTTTGTAACACTATTCTTTTGTCAAAAATCACCCAGAACAAATCGAGCTGCTTTTCTTTGGATTTTTTCCAGTTCTTGAATCAAGTAATCCTGGTGTGGGTCACATACACTGGAACCATACTCTAGTTGGAGTCTTACCAGAGACTTATATGCCCTCTCCTTTACATCCTTACGACGACACCTAAATACCCTGATAATCATGTGCAGAGATCTGTACCCTTTATTTACAGTAACATTCATGTGATTACCCCAATGAAGATCTTTCTTTATATTAACACTTAGGTACTTACAACGATCCCCACAAGGTACTTTCACCCCATCAACACAGTAATTAAAACTGAGAGGACTTTCCTTTATGAAACTCACAACCTGACTTTTCACCCTGTTTATCAACATATCATTGCCTACTGTCCTCCTCACTACATTGTCAAGGTCATTTTGCAGTTGCTCATAATCTTGCAACTTATTTATTATTCTATACAGAATAACATCATCTGCAAAATGCCTTATCCCTGATTCTACTTCTTTACTCATATCATTTATATATATATAAGAAAACATAAAGGTTCAGTAATACTGCCTTGCTCATCCCTGCTGCCTTGAGTAAATGTCACATTCATTAATAAATGTTACAGTGGCCAAATCCATGTTTAAGCCCATCTAGCCTCAGTTGTGAGCAAGTTGAGGTAAAAGGCATTAATTAGAATTAACTATATAAAATGATAAATTCATCATTAGCCTCAGTGCATTACTAAGACTATCAGCATTCTGTATAACAATCAGTACTAATGATTTACACTTTATTTTCTGAAGTACTATCCCAATGTTGAACAGTGAACAAGGGTAAAGATAAATCACGAATATAATTTGCAAATCAAAGAATATAAGCATCATGTAATGTTGGAACACAAGCAAAATAAATGTGTTATTACTGTATTGATAAGGTACATGCCCATTGTAGATCAATGATTTAGGTATTTATAATTGGAATCATCTTAAAGAAATTACTCTATCAGTACGGTATGGTGCAATAAAAATATGTACATATATTTTTTCACTATAAGAGAAGAGACATACTGTATTATTCTGTGATGTGATGTCGTGTGGCCTCTGGAGAGGCGTGGTGCAGGTCTTTTTAGCTGATTCCCATGGGCGACTTGCATATATAGGCGTATGATGATGATGATGAGTAATCATCTAATAGGCGTTTAGAATATTTTAAGTAACTGATGAGTGTGTTACCGAGCGACTTGTCAATGCAGATTGGCCCTGCAGCTGTGAGCTTGCATTTGGGAGAGAGTGGGTTTGAACACCCAAAGTTGGTTTTGCGTGGTTTCCCATTTTCACACTGATAAGCTACATGCCCATTGTTGACCAATGATTAGTTATTTACAATTTGAATCATCTTAAAGAAATTACTTACAGTAAGTCTGAAATATTTTTAAAGGCAATTATATAAATACAAAATCTTCTGAATAAATGGTTTTTGTCACACATTATGAAGTTTCTGCTATGTTGAAGTGGAATGGAAGACTTTCCGAAGTAACTAGTTCTCAGAACTCAAAGGTGTTGAGTTTTTTTTGTCTTTTTAATTTAGAAAAATTTAAAAGTTGGATGTCATACATTACATAATAATTCCAATGAAATATTTCTCTGCATGTTAGGACTATACAGAATGTTTCCAAACATGCCGGAAGTAAATTAGGGGTGTATAGTACACCCCTAAACAACACGCGAAGTCGCTATGAATATATGCCCTATGGTCGATCATTTACAACTTCTAGACTTTACAACTTTTATGGAAAGTATTGGTAATAGCCTTACCTGGCACGTCCAACATTGAGTACCTGTCATCGTGTTGGTGTACCAACAGGGCTTGCTGTATTCTAATAGAAGAAGTCCACAAAACGTCCACCTTATGCCAGAATGCACTCCTGACCATATAAGAAATAAATTGACAAGACCTTTTCAGTACAATATATCAAGTATATAATATTACATCAGTCTTGGGACTAATTTCAGCCACTTAGTGGTGATCTTCAGCCAAATAAAATTAAACAGATTATGTGATAACTAAAACATATATATACCAGACAAAGACAATGTTGTAGGAATAATAATAACATTAAAATACATATAATAACAAAAATTATGGTTGTGATCTTGTCATAATATGATTGTCTTTAAGTTGATTTAGGACCTCAGGTAAAGAAGTAAATCTGGAAATTATAGCCAGAATTAGAAATGAATAAATATAAAGAAAATAAATTAAGAAGGAGAAAAAATATTTATGAGACTCACCACTAATATCTGATGTAGAACAAGCACTGACTTGCTGGAGGAAGCAGACAAGCCATGCAAAGAGCAAGCACTGACTTCTTGTTGATTTTTTTCTTGTCGGTGTTCCGTTTTTATTACAAAACTATTCTTGTCAGCTGCTCTTTTCCAAGGTGAATTCTGCAGCTGCATCCTTCAGCCACACCTTCGACACCCCTTCTCTCCTTCACCCGTCCCCTCTCCCTTCCCTTCTTTACCCCCTCCCCTCCTCTGGCTATCTACTCCTTTGTTTACATTGCCTGCTTCCTACAAGTCAATTAACACCTGGAACCTTAAAATCACTCACAGTGTGGCTTGTGACTATCTCTTGACAGATCAATTTATTTCTTATAATTACACTTCAATATGGAACAAAAATGAAATTTATAGCTTATATAACTCCTGACCATGCCACCTCATCGATTGTTGGACATATGCAAACACTCTAGCCATTATATACATATATTTGATGGCAACCTTGCTCCACATGCTGGCAAAGTACTGCAATATCCATAATGGCAAGCCTGACTCCAAACTTAATCCTAATACAAACTATCTCCTCATTCTAGCTGATAACTAAAACAGGCATAACTCGTAAACCATTAACCTTTGGGCATATGTTCATAGGGACTTTCTATGTTGTTTTGGTATATTCTATCCACCCTCATAATTACTTCCCACATTTGGGCACACACTATATAGCAAAAATTTACAGCTGGCTTGCCTTGTAACACACTCTCATGTCACAATATCTTGAGCTGCTGGTGGGATGCTCCTTGCTTTGGGCTGATGTCAGTATTTGGTGATGTGATTGTAATGGAATCTCAAGGGGCATTGATTCTAGTCCCAGTGATGTTAAACATTTCTAGTATAATTTTATTTGAAAGTTTAGAATTGAAGTGTTCTTTCAGAAATAGTCATGCCATAAATATGTTCTTTTGCGGGAGAGCATTTTCAAAGTTCGATAAAATCCTGAAATTTAGAGGCAAACAGGATAGTAGAAGATAATAACTTTGGATTATAATATCTTAACTTGCCAGCAGATGTCACCTAAAAATATATACATAGAGACATCTTTTGAAAAGCATCACAGCCATTAATAAACCTTAAAATCACTCACAGTATGACTTGTGACTATCTCTGTCAGAACCCTTCAATTGTATATTGCTTTTTGTAGACTTTGTACTCTTTGTAGTGAGTCTGCGTGACATCAAAATTTATTTGCTATTTAATCTGCAACTACTATAAACTAGGCCTACACAATGCTCTACAATATGAATATAATAGAATATTCTTTTAAAAGCTATTTTATTATTTAGGTTAGACAAAATGTAATGTTTTGTATTATGGCCTCCATATGATAATAAGTTGATGTATTATTGTCAAGCCAAGGTCACACTGTAAGCTATGCTATATTCTCTGTTTAAGATTATGGTGTCTTATTCAAGATGTTGACATTGGATCCATGGGACAGCAACAGTAATTCAGATAACGACAGTGGCGGCCGGTGGTTTAGCAGTTCAGTGGTGCACAACTTTTACCATTGATATAATATGATTACAGGCTAATTTTCAAATCCGGGTACATCAACAATACGTTTTATTATTAAAAATAAAACAAACATTTTACATTTCTATTTTCAGGAATATTATTACAACCCAGTAACATTTTTTCATTTAAGAACTCTTTTACCATATTGAAATGAAACACGTTGAAGTAGCCTAATTCCGGTATCTGGTTTCGAAATTAAACGTCGCGTGGGCCTACCCATTCATTTCACCTCGGATTTTTCTTCGGCAGTCCATTGCGGAAACAGCCTAGACATTAAAGACTTCACCGAATTCATGATCTGGCTAAATATCACTAACTGATAAAAGCGCACAATAATAAAAACACACGCTGACACAAATGTTTACACAGTGAAATCAATAAGCTACTTAGCTTGTATGCACATAACAAAGATCACAACTATATTGGAAGAAATGGCGGTTTTTATTTTCAAATTTAAAGCCATTAATTATATATCCAGCAGATGAACATCCATCCAATGTCGCTAGGTGACATTCCTGTCCTATAACAGACTCTCACATTGAGCGCCAACGGTCTCTAGTGACTTTGCTAGTAGTTGGTTATGTAGGAGCACGGCTGACTGGATCCCTTGCTGCGCGCAAGGAGCTAGCTAGAGCGACGCATCAAGTCGGCCGTGGTAGGAGCCAGGTTGATAAATCTCCATTTAAACAATGTATAAGAAGCAACGCCTATCTTTTCCTCTCCCCGCGCACCCCTCTTTCAGCCTAAAAGCACCCCTCAATCAGCCCCGTGCACTCCTCTGGCAGCCCAGGTTTCATCCTGCCTCAAGTTGACTCTCTGCTGCAAACTCTTTGGCTCCTGCAGTGAACATCTAAGAGTCTTGTAGTCTCCTGTAGTCAAGCTCTTGAAAGGTTTGTCTTCTTGAATGAAAATATAGTAGTTGAGTAATCTAAATTATAAAACTCTACCTAAAATAAATATAAAAAATTAATGGGGTTAGCGCAAACCCTCAACCTTATGGAGAAACCGCCCCTGAATAATGATGCAAATATTAGATGTAGTACTACTACTGCTACTAACCGCATCCAGGTTGACAACATGGTCTGGGTGAACTGGGTATAAAAGAGCAAGTTTTCAATATTTTACATATTCACATAGACTATTTTTTTCAATAACATGTCCAGCACAATAGCCTTCAGATCATAGGTTCTGGGTTTGATTCCTGGCCAGGTTGGGATTTTAGCCAAGTTTGGTTAATTCCTTTGTTTTGTCTTAATAAACATCTTCATTTACATAGAACACATCACACTACAAAGTGTGTGTGTCAAACACTTGTCCCTTTTTTCCTACAGGATCGGATATGAATGAAGGTGAATCTTTGTAGCAAGATTTTATGACTGGATACCTCACCCTCATTAGAGGAGTTAATGAGATGAAATTAATGATGTGATATATGATATTAGGAAGGGAGAGAGTGAAACCCAGTGCCAGCATGAAGCCTACTCCTGTCTAAGAGCACCTAGGGGTCTGCTGAAGGCTTAACATCACCATCCGATGAACGAATCGCCAACAATAGTGTCATATGCTCTCACTCCATATGAAACTGTAGAGAGGTTTGTAATTTAATCCAGGGTTTTTGCACTCAATCTGGTGATTGGATATTGTATACCTTTACCTCTAGAATATACTGTATATATAGTTAAACCACCAAATCAATATACATATTACAATCTAAAAAGATTATTAATGGAATAAATGTGAACATTTTTTCAGCTCTTGGAGCAATCATCAGCACAACTAATCTTCAGTGTATAATAGATCCTTCGTTGTGGCTGGGTCATGACTTTGGAATTCAATTCCAGCTGCTGTCAGGAACTCTAACTCAGTAACAAAATTTAAGACTGCATGTAGAGATTACCTGTTGAATACCGCTGATGGTTTCGTGTGATTGGTGACGTATGTTAGGTTGTGTGATTGTGTTAGGTAGGCATGTAACATTGCCATTTTACTGTACAGCTGAAGAACACTGTTGTCTATTTGAATTAATATTAAGTTATTTATTATTATTATTATTATTATTATTATTATTATTATTATTATTATTATTTAAACCGTATCAAGTTAATGGACAATGGAGAATAGCATCAAATAAAACAGTTTATAAGGTAATCGAACCAGTATTGAGCATGATTAGGAAAAAAACATAAACATATATCATTTATTGGACATTTTATCAGAACACCTGACACCAGAATTAGCAGAGGAATAATTGAAAAATTATGGAATAGCAAGACCAAGATCAAATGGATCACAGAAATTCAGAAGGATATTAAAGAACTACAAATAACAATAGACAGTCTCAAAAATAAAACCAAAAAATTTAAGATGCTTGAGACACACACACCAGGCTACAGACTAAGATCAATAACAGGTCTAATGGGAGGGTATTTTCAACACAACAAAGGTTGATCCGACTATGGTAAATCGAGAGTTGAGTGTATATATGTATATCTAAATTTTGGATGTAGTCTATAATTTCTGGGGTCTTGAGAGCAAAGTGACTACCACTGCCATTATACTTTCTTGTCTCACAATCGATGATGATGTGCTGGATCGTCTGTTGTGTAGCTTGCACTTGGGCAATGAACTTCTTGGCCAGCCTTCCCCCTAAACTTTTGCCATTCATTTTTCCTTGGACAGTGACTGTTTCCAAGTTATCTCCCTTGTAGGCCTACCTAACTATGTGGCCACAGAACTGTAAAATCTTGTGATCCATCAAAGTGGAGAGTCTTTTCTGTATTCTCAATTCTATGATTATACAATCATTCGTCCCTTTCTCTGTCCATGGAATCCGAATAATTTGTCTCCAACACCACATTTCAAATGCATAAATACAATGTTTTTCTCATGTTTTAATTGTCCAAGTTTTACAGCCATAAAATAAATATGGAGTGCACTAAGGTTTTTACAAGGCACTGCTTTGTGTTTCTTGTTATCACTCTATCATGCAAAATATTGTGAAGTTTGTCTATTGTATTGCACACAACGGCAATTTTGCCCTTGATCTCCTTACCTGAACTTCGAGCATCGCTCAAAAATGAGCCTAGATATACTTCATGCACAATCTCAATATCTTTTAACCACCCAGTATTTTGTAATTTACTGCTTTTATCAATAATAATCACTTTGTCTTGCCGTGGTTCAGCTCCAAACCAAGATAGGAATGTAATACTGTACATATCAACTGCTTGGGATCAGGTAAGTGTAACTAGAAAAATACTGTTTTAATATACTGCCACCAAATAGATATATTTTATCACATCAAAATTTAAAAAATAACATTGCAGTATAAAAACACATACCAGTACAATTAACTGTGTTTGTCTCACATTAAAATAAATTAGATCATTTCAGTAGATGGAAATAAGTTATTCCTAAAATGACTGCATATACAGGGTGCGCAAAAAATCCATATACCCCTATATTAAATTAAATTAAACTCGAACTGACATGATATAAAAGTACATATACTCATTATTTATTTATTTATTTATTTCTACTTACATCTTAGGAATCTAAAACATCTGTATGTGCCCCTCCGTGGTCTCTTCGCAGCTGAATACACTGCCATGTTCTGATGCTCATATTAAGCAACATCCTTGGTGTCACTGTCTGGAAAGCTTCACTCACTGCATTTTTTAGATCATCAGATCCAACATACTGCTGCTTCTTCACGTGTTCCTTGATATAACCCCAGAATGCGTTATCGGGTCTTGTTAGATCAGGGATCTTTGGTGGCCATGGAAGAGGAACTGAATCATTGTTCGATTAACCGATCCAGCGATTCTCAAAGACTGTGTTCAGACGTCGAACAGCCACTGTTAAGTGAGCCGGCACCCGATCGTGTTGAAAACAAACAATGTCTAGGATTCCCGCATTTTGCAGGGAAATTAATAATTTGGAGGTAATTGTTCTGATTAACAGAACGATAAAAAAGAATATGGGCCAAACAGATGCGTTTGTGTCATTCCGGCTCAGATCATGATGTGAGCCAGGTTTCTCTCGATTTATTGAAGAAGAAGAAAAAAAAGTGGATTTTCTTTTCCCCAAAAGTAAACATTACAACTACAGGAGCTGCGATAAATCAAACATTCGTCAGTGAACATAACTTCTGCCTTCTGAGCCATTGTTTGGAGTTGTTGCAGCATCCGACCACGAGCATCAACACGTTTCTCCGAATCTTTATCTGATAATTCATTGACACTCAATAGACACCAACATCTCATTTTCAGATCCACTTTGTTGTGTTTCCTCATGGTTGATTCTGGTATCCCCAACTCTGACGCATGTTTCTGTATGGATTTGGCTCGAGATTGCTCGATAGATTTTTCCATGTCAGCACAAAGTTCCAAGTCTTGTCGATGGTCTTCCACTTCTCGGTGCATTGCGAACACTGCCCGTTAAAAAGGCTTTCTTTTCCCACGTTAACAACGTCATCTTTACCGATGCTGCTTTCACAAACCGCGCAATAAAATCATCTCTCACATTTTAAATTGATTTGCCACTAATTTTACGTTCATAAATCCACACAGTGGCCAGCAAACGTTCCTCAATCGTATAATCACTTGTATTAGCCATTCTTTCAATATCTTGGCACCAACTGCTGTCAACAGTCGAAGTCTAAAATATAGGTAGCTGACAATAGAAATAAATAAATAATGAGTAGGGGTATATAGACTTTGTGCACACTCTTTAGATATGTCTTTCTGACTCTTAACTATTACATGAAGCAACACTTCTCCAGTTCTAATTTAACAGTTAACTTAAGATGTAGGCTGGTTAATTGGGTTTCTAAAGAATTTAAAAAGAGAACAATTCAGTTTATAGTGGCCAACTCTGTTTTATTTACCCTGGAATGCAGTGAATTTCGTATTTCATTCTAGAAATAATTCTGAGACTTCATGGCTATTTTCCGTCTCATAATCGATTATTTTGAATTCAAGTGGTACCTGCTTGGAATATTGATGTTATGACATGGATGATCT
The DNA here is from genome assembly GCF_040414725.1 of Anabrus simplex. Lineage (NCBI taxonomy): Eukaryota > Metazoa > Arthropoda > Insecta > Orthoptera > Tettigoniidae > Anabrus > Anabrus simplex. The sequence continues at coordinate 83,526,673 of NC_090270.1, forward strand.
GCTGGGCTGAATGCTCAGATGGTTGAGGCACTGGCCTTCTGATCCCATCTTGACAGTTTTGATCCTGGCTGGGTCTGGTGGTATTTGAACGTCTCAAATAGGTCAGCCTCGTGTTGGTAGATTTACAGGCACATAGAAGAACTCCTGTGGGACAAAATCCCAGCACCTTGGCAAATCTGAAAACCATCAAAAGTAATTAGTGGGACATAAAAACAATAACATTATTATTATTACTATTATTATTATTATTATTATTACTATTATTATTATTATTACTATTATTATTATTATTATTGACACAGACCTAGGAAATATTTCTTCTTCCCTTCACTAACTCATTGAAAACCACAGTAAACAGGAGTTAGCTCTTGTGCAGGGTTATTTGAACGTCACTGTCATCCTGTGCCTCATGTTGGTAGAACATGAAATTTTGGTTCATAATAGAAGTACTTGAAAAAAATTGAATAGAAATAAATGTTCATGTCAATATAGCTGTGCATTTGCACATTGTTAGGCAGACGGATCAGTTTACAGGCTCATTTTAAACCACATTCTGTTTATAGATTCAGAGAGAAGTAGCAGTACTACGACAGTGTGATCCCTCCTGTCCTTAATGTTAATAATGAAACATAGATACATCTCTGTGGTCCATATTTTTAATTATGAAATGTAGATATGCTGGCAGCTAATTCACAGAGTATGGTGGGTAGACATAATGTACGTTTGTGTGATTCAAATTCAAAAGATAGATATGCACTTCTTGATCAAAACTATGATAGTATCTATCAAAATGTAGTTACGTCTGTCTGGCCCTAAGCAGTCGATATGGCGTCAAACATTGATTCAGAACGTGTAGCAATACTTTGCTTGCATGTGATGTTAACACAGTTGTTCGATAGGTTCCAGATTTCCTCATTGGAAACTTTTTGTGCATTGGTATGAACACATCTGAAGTCAAGTTGAAATAACTTGATGTATGTATGTCTAACCCTTGTCCCGTTCCACTACAGGGTTGGATAGGGTATGAAGTGACATGAATCTTTGTAGCAAATTTTTATGATCAGTTGCCCTTCCTGATGTCAACTTTATCAGAGAATGAGATGGGATGAAATAAATGATGTGATATATGATACAGTAGGACTGTGAAAATCTGGCACTTGATAGTCCAGCAGACCCGATAGTCTGGCATGGATCAGAGATCGATTCTCCCACCATAATTTTCCCGTACATCTCACAGGTTGACACTTCACAAACCTTAAACACTTTTATGAAATTTCCAGAGAGGAGCCGACAATACGACATTGCTGAAGTTATGAATCTCCTCATTATACATTATACAAAATATTCTTTTTCAAATAAGAGCTCAATCCAAGAAACCAGTCCACCATGTTCCACGCCCTCTACATCATTAGACACCCGTGCTAGGCCTGTAAACAGTGTTTCAGATTGAACTGTACCACATTCTTGGTATTAAACACTTTTTATTTATTTTTATTTATTTTATTTATTTTTGTTTCATAATAGGCCTACAAAAATGATTTATATTGAACTGTGGTAAAGCTTTGAGCATAAAATGATTTAACAGTGCAGGACAGTATTTGATTTTTAATTCAGTTTTGCTTTTACAGTTCAGTACTATATAATTTTAATTTTTTTTTTTAACAAGCCTACTGTAATATCTTCTGTTGTGTTAAATAAATTACAATTTTTAATTTTTATATGTTAAAACTGTAGTTTTTATTTATATCCCATTGTTTAAACCAGGTTTTTAAAGATGACCTTGATAATCCAGCATATTTGATAATTCAGTATTGGCAGAACCCTGAGCATCCTGGATTATAACGGTCCTACTGTAATAGGAAGGGAGAGGGTGCAACCTGGTGCCGGCACATAGCCTACCCCTGTAAAATAGCACCAAAGGTTCTGCTCAAGACTTTATGCCCCCATTCGATGGACAAATCACCATCAACAGTGTCGTATGCCCTCACTCCATATGAGCACTTCAGAGAAGTTTGGAATTTAATCCAGGCTTTTGGCACGCAATCTAATGATTAGAAATTGTATACCATCACCTACCCTACTCTGCCAGTGAACATTCTGATGGTGACTTTTTTTTGACCATCGAGACTCAAATCGGCTAACCACAGTGGCAGACCGTATAGACTTCAATACCTTAACGATCATGGCCACCAGGTAGGCAAGTTAAAAAAAAAAATTGATAAGTTTCAATAATTCACTTCTTATAAATGGATGGTTTAGAACAATGATATGCTTTATCACAGCATAAACGTCTAGAATACTAAATTTGATTACTGCGAAAATAAAGTTATTTCAGTTTAATAAAATTGAGAGGTTATGGAACTATATGTATTTTAAAAAATGCCTATAATGGTGATAGAGGAGTTCAACATATTTTTGTGTTGGAAATCGAAGAATGAAAGAGTACACAACAACAACAACAACTCTAACTCTTTACAGGGGCATGTTAGTGAAGATTTATTTATTTTTCTTTACGTCGCACCGACACATATAAGTCTTATGGCGACGTTGGGATAGGAAAGGCCCAAGAATTGGAAGGAAGCGGCCGTGGCCTTAATTAAGGTACAGCCCCAGCATTTGCCTGGTGTGAAAACGGGAAACCACGGAAAACCATCTTCAGGGCTGCCGACAGTGGGACTCGAACCCACTATCTCCCGATTACTGGATACTGGCCGCACTTAAGCGACTGCAGCTATCGAGCTCGGTGTTAGTGAAGAGTGACATGACTAGGAAATGTTGCTTATATTATAAAAATGATTAATTTTTTTTTCACTACTTATTTCAATGAATGTTAACCATCTCTAGTAATAGTCGACAGTCACTGACTTCCAAGATTCGCTGTTACATATTCAGTATTTATACACTGTTGAAAGGAGGGAGCTTGCTGTTATGAATAAGAGGGGAGTTGACAAGTTTCAACACATGAAGGATTGCCTTTCTGTTTCTGTCCTATGTGCATCTGCCCTTAGTAATGTTTAATAATGTTAGTTGGGAAATTAACAGTAATAGAGAATATGGTAGAGAGAAAGAGAAATGCATTTATTTCTGCTTCCCCCATTTGGAAGCTGCCAAAAAGACAAAGCTTACATGTAAAGTTGATTAATAACTATAAGGGTCTTTTAAAATATGTCTATAAATGATAAGAAGGCTTTAATATGGTATACCTATTACTCAATCAAAATTGTATCAGTCAATAATTTTAAAATCTATGAGGAACTCCTCATGGGACAATGATATAGCTGAGAATATAAATGATCTTTTACTATTGTTATCAATCCTTTCGGGGTTGTTAACCTATTGTCCTTAATAAATTGGTTATCCAAATTAAATTTCTTACATAAGTTGTGAAATGTGTGAGTAATGGTGCCTCTTGCTCCTATCATCAATCCTGAAACATCTATGGAGTCTAGATGATATTTCTCAGGATAATATGGAATTGTAGGTTCATATATATCACATTTCTCCTTATGTACATCATGTGGTTGAGTGGATAATGCCTTGGTTCTAATTGTGGGGTCTATTATGAACCCTTTACCCCTGGTGGTATAGCTATCATGTCAATCTGCCGGCTTGACCTTGTGTGGGACAGTTCATGTACCTCCTCATAGATTGTATAATGCTTTCCTCTTAGGGCTTCAGCAATCATAGATCTTATACAATGACGTGAATTCCATAGGGTGTCATTAAATGAACAGGAACCCAAGATGTGACCAAGTGCTTCAATCTCACTGTGGCAACGCCAATAATGGTTATTATCTGCTGTCAGTTTTATGGCATTTTTCCAGTTGCTATTGGTTAAACCTTTGGGTTTTCTTACCCCCTGATTGGCTGGTGTTGTATTCCTTATATAGTACAAAACCCTTACCCTTTTATGGTAAGGCACACCAGGCATCGAATTCTTTCTCACAGAGTTATTGTCATAGGAGGGAGACCTTGACTGATTCGTATTCAGTAGTCAGGAGTAGGCCAAGTTTTTTGAAGCACTTCTCTGTTTCTGTATTGAGGTCTCTGGTATGGTTAATGTGTATATTGTTGGATTGATGGAGAACTTGGTATGCATTTATGTGCTGTAGATAAGCCTCCCAACTGTACTTGAAAAGACAGAGTCGTTTATACTTTTTATTGGAGTACTTGCTATCTGGTGTATCTATTGAAAGTCAAAGAACTTCTTTCAAGGTGCTATTGATAAGTTTGTCAGTATCAGTTAGGAAATTTGCAGTTATTCGATGTAAAGGCGTAGTGTGGGATTTGTAGATCACAGACAGGCAAATGTAGGTTGATAGCACATTAAATTTCTGGTGTGGTTGCAGTAGTGAAGTTGACTAATGCATGTAGTTTACTCTTAAGTTTTTCCATCATTAATTTAGCATTAAATACAGTAGCCTTGTTAGTTAGCTAATTGTCTCTGCAGGAGTTATAGATGAGCATAGATTAGTGCACCACTCACACTGAACAAAAGAGTTGTTTTATTTGCATAACATTCCCAGTTCTCTACTTGCCCTCAGCATAAAAGTCAAGGAAGGAATTTATTCTTTCTTTCAGACAGGGTGCAAAATCAGAAAGAAGTGGTGGGGGGGGAGAAGCAACATAGGGCTTAACTACTAGTGTTTATTTCAAGCAGTATCCAGCAGGGGGGAGGGGGTATAAAATTTCCCTGTAATTTAACTACCCCCTCCCCGAGAATAATGTAAATTTTAGATCTTTTTGTTTGAATTTTGTTGTTATAACAAGAATGATAAACATTAGAACGTTATTCCAATCATCTGAGTAGTTTATGAAAGACTGTCGTTTTCCTAATAAAGGCCAGTCGAGGTGCGATTTGTCCTGATATATTGCTTTATTAGTGAAACCTTCCTCTAGCAGGGCTAAGTGTTGACTGAACAAAGTTGTCGGTTTGTACACTGCTTAAGTGAATATTGTCCTATTGATACCTATCAGAAACACACCCTCCCCAAGAAGTACAGGAGTGGTTTATGCTCCACCTACTTAGAGCAATGACAATGGAGGAGAGTTTCAAATAATTTACGTTTTCACCCTGGTTTCAGATGGACTTGTCAGAGTGAAACAGGTGCGGAGTTTTTATTTTATAATGAAAGAATCACTTCTCCCCCAGGCAATTTTAGTGGGGGTGGAACCTTTGAGATAAAATCGTCGGTGGGGGGAGGGGGGGGGAATCTCTCCCGCGATTTTGCACCCTGCTTTCTGATGTATGTGACATAACAGTTTTTATTATAACAATGTGATTGTAAACTATGTATCAAAGTAGTGAAAGGCTGCGGGTGTTTAATTGTTTTTGAATAGTTTTACTAACTCAAATTTTGAATGTTTTATAACTAGAGCAATATGTACAATGAATGCAGTGTAATTTCTAGTGAGACTATTGTAGATTATATAATAAAAACTTTTTTTATCTCCATAACTTAAACATTTTAAAATTTTATATCACTGATATTTCTGATTGGTAACCTGGAAATGTTGAGGATGAAGTTCTTCAACTTGACAGTTAAGTAGCAGGAGTCTTGTGTCATGATGACTGATACCTGACAGAAAACTCGTGATTTCTCTTAAGCATAGGATATAATGCAATTTATAATGAGAATATTGTAGAAACTTATATAATAACATTTATTTTTATTCCATAACTTTTAACAGTTTAGAATTTTATATATTTGATGTTTCAATTGGTAACCAACCTGGAAATGTTTTTAACTAACTTTATACAGCTCTAGGAATGGAAAGCTCTGACATCAAAGCTTACTGAGTAACTCTAGTTTTCTTGCAAGAAGTTCAATGAATGAACTGAATTCTCAATTTAAAATGTTCAATTACTTAGGGAGAGAGGAAAAGCAAACACACTCTCTCTCTCAGCCGTTCTAGAGAGGAATGGTAAATATTTTCCCACGAGCAATCTAAAGAACCACTCAGGTAATATCTCAGTAGGAATCTGCCTTGTAGGTGGAGCATTAAATATATATTCATTATCCCCCCATATTTCATGAGAGACCACTACAAGGGGTTCTCAACTTGAGAGTACGATTTGGTGACTATGGGTGTCCAGGTGTCCATATCCACTCACTTGTTTGTACTCGGTTCGTCCTCTGGTCAACTCTTGTTCTTTTGTCTTGAATTTGTTATACCTTTTGTGGCATTTTCCTTTCTTTTGCTGATACAGCCATTCTTCAGAATGTCAGAAGTATTTCATTTTCTTTTCTAACGAGGTTGAAGAGAGGATAGTTATCTAGTTGTACTTCCTGTTATGGATGAATTGCATAAGCAGAAATAAGTTTCAAGAACAGGAGGAAGAAGAAGAAGAAGACGACTTCCTCTTAAATCAACAATCACCACGTTAATATTGGGAGGAACCTGTCCATTTAAGTGGAAGCAAAGATGGAGATCATTACAAGTATATTTCTTTTGAGCATCCTGAAGTCATTTCTCTCTGAGGAGGATTTTATATTTCCTTCTCTCTTTAGAGTATTCTGCCAAAATTCTTTCTGAGTGAAATATTTTCCTCCTGTGGAGATCCATAGAGTAGATTTTCTCAGAGTATCCCCCCAGGGTTTACTTTTACTCCTTGGTGGTCTCTTTCCCGCAGATTTTAGTAGGGCTTCTTGGAGTGAATCTTGAGCCTTATTGACATTGCCAGTCTTTACATACAGGGCGAGTTGGCCGTGTGCTTAGGGGCGCGCAGGTGTGAGCTTGCATCCGGGAGATAGTGGGTTCGAACCCTACTGTCGGCAGCCCTGAAGATTGTTTCCTGTGGTTTCCCATTTTCACACCAGGCAAATACTAGGGCTGTACCTTAATTGAGGCCATGGCCACTTCCTTCCCATTCCTAGGCCTTTCCTATTCCATCATCGCCATAAGACCTATGTGTGTCGGTGCGACGTAAAGCAAATAGCAAAAAAAGAAAAAAAAAAGGGTCTTTACATAGGATGTTATTGCATTTCTATTCAATAGTTGTTCTAACGAAACATTATCAATATGTTGTTGAGTCCGTGGTGTTCTGCATGCATGATTTCCACATTGTCTATTGTGAAAGGTATCAGCTTAGGAAGAACAGGGTCATAAAAGATGAGAAAATGTGAAAATGTTGAAGTCAGAAGACAACAGCAGTTGACCAAGGAAGATTGAATAGGGTGAAATGAATAAGGAGCAGCCTGGTATAAATGGAAGCATTGCCAGACTCAGCTGGAGGATCGTCACCAATTCCAAGACAATTAAAAAGAATACTTAGATGGTAGTGCTGACTTTCTGAACTCAGTCTTTCTTGGCTCACTTCATGGCACTGCCGTCTCAATCCTACAAACTGCCTGCTCCATGCTATGCGGTTAACATGCAGCTTAGCATGAGCTTTCGGTATCACAAACCTCCACTGGGGGTGCCAGCTAATGCATCCAGCTTATCTCTGTACCCATGTTGTTGTGATTCCACACGTTTATTTTGAGTATTTATGTGGTGTGTTTCTGGCTGTAAATGGTGAATTGTCATGTTCCACTCTATAAATCAAAGCAAGGGAATCCAAATTCTTCAGGTGTGAGGTTTAATGAAATCCCCTCAAGTAAGGAACTTCGGAGAAAGAGGCTTAATATTATATCAAGGCAAGGATCAAACAAGTGTAGTGAATAGATTTCATCCAATATTTCTCATGTTCGTAGTCTACATTTTAGAGATCGGGATTACTGAGAAAATTGTAAGAGTAAGATACTGAAGCCAGATGTTGTGCCTAAGCAGTTTCCTAATTATCCCCATTACCTTCAAACCAGAAAAATAGCTCCACGAAAGACCAGACAGCGACAATATATTTCTTCAGAACAAATCCTTCAAATTCAGGAAATACAGTATATGACATTTACAGAATTCATGTGAACAGTGAGTCCAAATCAATGTTCCAATGAGTAATAATGACAGCAGCCATCAGAAGATCATAAATCAGATGCTCCGATTGAGAATGGTGAGATTGCGAGAAAAGCTGATGAAAAAGGACATTGAACTTAAAAGACTACGCAGGAAATTCAAAGACAACCCAGAAATTGATCATCTGAAGAGAATGAAGGTAGCAGCTAAAGACAATAATCAAAAGGCCATTTATCTTTTAGATAAAATCAATAATTTTTTCAAGACAAAATCTGCATGGTCAGATCAAACCATAAGGTACTGCGTGGTGTGGAGAATAGTAGGTATCCCCAAATATGGGAGGACTTCTAGTGTATAGTCAGCTCCATCGTGAAGTGCTCTGACTGTGGTGTCAGGATTTCCCAATTAGTGAAGAAAAGACTTAGAGCTGAATGTGAAACTCCCCAACCAACAGAGGATTGTAATAGCGATTGCTGATGAAATTATTAAGGAGAGGCTTCCCTATGACTGAACCAGTTGACAAGTTTGTAGGCATTCAATGCTGTGGGTGTATATGGCATAGGTACTGGAAAATCTCCTGCTGTTGTGAGTATACTGTTGAGTTTCATTGTATATTGACTTTTAAAAAGTTCACTATTCTTGCTACCTACTTCCTCCTTAAAGGCTTACAAGGTTCTGTTTAGTCTAGAAAGTGATTACAGCCATTGAAGAAGCAGGCTTTTATGTGCTTAGAATAGTGACTGACAATCATAGAACCAATGTTTCTAGGTTTAAACATTTTGGAGAGCTAAAACTGACAACCCATGTGATCTCAGTCATAAACTTCTTTTTCAATTTGGCTGTTGCCATTTGATAAAAAATATGAGATCACGGTTTCTAGACAGAGAAAAATAGGTGGCAATGGCATCATCACCTTCAAATACGTGAAATAAATTTATTGACTACAGAGAGGCTTGACAGTCAAGCTTGTTTGGTATTTGATGAGAAAATGCACTGAACCGAGTAATTTGTTGTTTCCACTTTAAAAATATTTACTCTTTCTGCTAATATTCGCTTCATGAAGACAACCATGCTCTTATATCTGGTTTTCTACAGAGGATATGAAATAAACATAATTGAACAGGTAGGACTATGGACGTCGGCAGCTGCACCAATAAGGAAGCATGTACCGTTGACAACAACCATATGCATGGAGCCGGCAAGGAACAGGAAGACAGAAAACCCACACAGGTACACCAGGAAATTGGATGTAGCGAAATTAAAAGAAAATTACAGCAAGGTTGAAGAGGCAAAACAGCTCATTGAAGAGGGAAAATTAAATGAAGCCGCAAACATTGCTACAAGCCTGCTACAATCAGCTTGCGTGGAACGTAAGGAGAGATATGCACAGTTATGGTTCGATAACGAATGCTACAGAGAAAGAAAAGTAGTTTTGGAAGCCTTACACATAGCCAAAACATCCAATAACTAGGAAAGTCTGGCATAATATGCTCAGAGGAGAAGACGATATAAAATTCTACTGAAAACGAAGAGAAAGGAGTATCTAGAAAAAGAAGCGAAAAAACAAGTACAAGAGGCCTTAACAAATCCTTACCTGGCATTAAATAAGAAAACTGCAAATACGTCTTGTGAAATTTCTAGCGAAGCATGGGAGACACATTTCAGTGGAATTTAAATCAAATGAACTCAGACGAGGCATACAAGACTGAGCCCAAAAGAAATGAGTTAATTGACACAGTCATTACTAAAGAGGAAATAATGAGGGTAATACAACAAACCAAGACTAAAAAAGCGGCAGGTCCGGATGGAATTTTTCCGGAACATCTGAAAGAATCGGCAGATATCCTGATAGACCTATGGGTGTCCCTATTAAACAAATGTTTTCAAACAGGGGAAATACCAGAAAAATGGAGGACAGCAACCATGAAAATTCTTTACAAAGGAAAAGGATCGTTTGACAACCCAGATTCCTACCGAGGAATTGTGCTGGAGGATGTCCTTTTTAGGGTATTCACATGTATCATCAACGAAAGGCTTAATATACTAATTGATCCTTATCTACCAGACTCCCAGTTTGGTTTCAGGAAACAGAGGAGCACAATACAGGCCATGAAACTTCTAATGCAGGATATAGAAGAAGCATTGCGACATCCCAAGGGAAAGTACTATGCAGTGTTCATAGATTACAGAAAAGCCTTTGACCTAGTGAACAGAAGAACGCTAATGGAAAAGTTGAGAGACGTTATAGGGGAGAACCACCCACTCACCTTGATAATACAAAACATCATGAGATACAATTACATTGAAATTAGTAACAACGATATAAGATAAGGAAAATAAGGCAAACCAACGGTGTCATGCAGGGTGATCCTATCAGTCCCACTCTGTTTAATATACTAACGGCAGATGTTAAATCAATTATAAACGATAATTCGAAGGCTACTTTGATCATGTATGCAGATGACATGATGATTGGATCATCAAACAAAGAAGTAGTGCAAACAGCAGTAGCTAAACTAGAGAAATGGTATGAGGTGAATCATCTTAATATAAATAAGTAGAAAACTGTCCAAATGGTATTCAGAAAAGGAGGGAAACAAGCAGCAAAAGACAATATAATGTTAGAAGGTGTACCGCTTCAAGTTGTTAAGAAATACAAGTACTTAGGAATCACCATGCAACCGACAGGAAATTCCTTCAGGATACATATTCAGGGAAAATCCGCAGCAGCCATCAGAGCCACTTATAAAATAAGAAATATAACCCAGCTGTCAACTGCTATGGCGATGAAACACTTTCACAGTGCAATAGAGCCAATAGTCACCTATGGTATTGAAATAATATGGGAAAAGCTGTCATTTAGTGACTTAATGGAAATTGAGAAAGTGAAGGCGTATTTCATGAAGAGGGTTATGGGTGTGAGCAAGGCATCCCCTTCTAGGCTAGTTTATGTCCTTATGAGGGAAACCTTTTTCATAGAAGACATACGATTAAAACACTCTTTGCCAGCTACTAGATCAAGCCAGAAGATTCAACGACAGAGAGAGGCGAAGAGAGAAGAGATAGAAGAGGATTTCTACAGCACAAACAGAAACTGGACTAAAGAAGGTCAAGAGCAAAGGCATGTTGTTACCAGGCTGGCCATACATGGCTTTCATCAGTGTATTTGCAGGAATACCACCTTTCATAAACCAAACAATGAGTGCGTTTGCACCCTCTGTGGTCAGAAGTGCAGTCTATATCATGTAACGGAATGTCCGAAAAGGGTGAAATCAATTGCCGAATATAGTAGGGAAAACTCTAAAGCTCTGAACTGAGAATATAAAAAAATTGCAAATTTGTAAATGTTTTACTAGGTTAAGTAATGTTCTTTCGAGCGCACCTTAATAAATTATTTATATCTGAAAGATAGGGGTAAGAAACTTAAAATTTACGAATAAACGAAATGTGAACAGTTAAATTTGCCTCCATCAATACCACCAATCAAAACAACGGATCGCCACCATTCAACAGCAATGCCGTATGATCTTTTCTGGGGTGGATTTTGGCAGTACAAAACAAAAAGTTCAGTTTATTCTTAAACCTGCGTAAGATCATTACCATGCGATGATTAGACGTAAACAAAATTTCGAAGGGTGAGAGTAGGCATAAAACACAGACACATAGATCTAGACTGGCAATAAGCAGCAGGATTCTGAAGCTTGAAGCGTGCGGCCGCGGCCATTTTACGTCACTACACTACCCCGATGCATTAATACTAGTCGGCGAAACGGGAATATTGGACAGGAGATAATTAAAATAATTAAACGCACATCGAAATAATAACAACAACAACACTGATTAATTAGACCTATTAGGTCCTTCATTTTACTGTTAAAGAAAAACACACTGGTACATCAATTTACGAATGCTTAAAAATACCCAATGGACAAATCTGTTTCCATTCCACTCTCTTACAGCACGAATAACACGTATTTTCAGGTTTGTTTGTCCAACCCTTGTTCCGTTTCTGTACAAGGCTGGATATGAAGTGAGATGAATCTGTCGTGGCGAGTTTTTATGATGAATGAATGACCGGATGATCTTCCTGACGTCAACCTCAACAGAGGAGATTTATGAGATTAAATGAATGACGTGATAAATGATAATAGGAAGAGAGAGGGTGAAATCCTATGCCGGCACATAGGAATAGCACCAAGGGGTCTGCTCGAGGCATATCTTCCCCATCCGACGGACGAATCATCATCAGCAGCGTCATATGCCCTCCCTTTAGCACTGCGGAGTGGTTTGCAATTTAATCCAGGCTTTTAATACGCAATCTAATGATTGGATATTGTATACCACTACCTCCCCTACCCTAACCCCCCATGGCACTACAGCCCTTGAAGGGCCTTGGCCTACCAAGCGACCGCTGCTCAGCCTGAAGGCCTGTAGATTACGAGGTGTCGTGTGGTAAGCACGACGAATCCTCTCGGCCGTTATTCTTGGCTTTCTAGACCGGGGCCGCTGTCTCACCGCCAGATAACTCCTCAATTCTTATCACGTAGGCTGAGTCGACCTCGAACCAGCCCTCAGGTCCAGGTAAGAATCCCTGACCTGACCGGGAATCGAACCCGGAGCCTCCGAGTAAGAGGCAGGCACGCTACCCCTACACCACAGGGCCGGCTCCTCCTCTACCCGCCGGCCAACATTCTGATGGTGAATTATTTTTCGACGAATGAGACTCGAACTGGCTAACCACGGTGTCAGACTGTTTGGACTTCAATGCCACCAGGCGGTCTCTGACCCGTATTTTGAGGAACAGTAATGAAATTACAGTACGGTAATAAGGCGATAGACGTGTGCGTCCTTTGAGTTTAGATCTAGAGCATGTGAGCTTAAACTTGAAAAATAAAGTTTTTTACAACTTAGGTGTGACTTCATTAGGAATGTTCGCTTTCATGACTGAGCCTAAACGATTACATGTGCTCTCTCCGAAATACATCTCAGTAAGTTTGCACCAACGAGCTAGAAAGAGGAGTCCTCTTTCTAGCTCGTTGGTTTGCACACATGAACAACATCTTTCGTAGGAACATGCAGATTACCTCCATTCTTGAAAGAAATGAATGGATAAGGATTTTCTAACAATAATGTTTAATGTTATTTGTTTTACGTCTCACTAACTACTTCTGTTTTCGGAGACGCCGCTGTGCCGGAATTTTGGCCTGCAGTTAGTTACGTGCCCGTAAATATGCCGACATGAGACTGGCGTGTTTGAATACCTTCAAATACCACCAGACTGAGCCAGGATCGAACCTGCCAAGTTGGGGTCAGAAGGCCAGGGCCTCAACCGTCTGAGCCACTCAGCCCAGCTAAAGATTTTATTTTTTTATTTTTGTACAATAGCTTCCTTGCAAGTATCACACTGTAGATAATAACTAACATCTTTACCACCAAATCCTGAGATATATTCAATAATATTGTGTGTTAATAAACCTAACACCTATTTTGATCGTTACAAGCTTACCAATCCTTCCACCCTAATTTTAACAGTCATTTTGATATCCTTACAATGTATCTTTAAAGAATAGAAGAGGTCGAGGCCACTATTATTCCATTACTAACACCACCAAAACAAAAACTTAAGTTATAAACCACCGGGCAAGTTGGCCGTGCGTTTAAGAGCGCGTAGCTGTGAGCTCGCACCCGGAAGATAGTGGGTTCGAACCCCCACTGTCGGCATCCCTGAAGCTGGTTTTCCGTGGTTTCCCATTTTCACACCAGGCAAATGCTGGGGATGTACCTTAGTTAAGGCCACGGCTGTTTCCTTCCCATTCCTAGGCCATTCTTGTCCCATCGTCGCCTATCTGTGTCGGTGCGACGTAAAGCAACTAGCAAAATAAATGTTATAACCCAATGTATTATTATTATTATTATTATTATTATTAGGTCCTAGCCGCACCCTATCACGAGGGGGCTACGCCGACAAATATACACCGGAAGGAAGTGAATTAGACATCTTTAATAGTAAATAAAATTGTAGGGATTAAGAGTAGGCAACAGGTGTACGTGAACACGTGTACGCCACTTACTGATGTATTGAAACTCCTATTCCTTCCTTATTCCTTCTTCATAAACAGGAAAAACTTCACCCAAACACTACTTAGGTATTCACCATTCTGCCACACAGTATTTTGCCGAAGCATTAATGTGAGATGTGCATTAAAACAACATAAAACAAAACTGTACGTAACAGAGTAACATGCATGTTTACAGTGGCTCTGTAGTGACGTAAGATGGCGGCGGCCACAAGCTTGTGGTTTCACTTGTACCAATGCTACAAGATAGGCGCTGCCAGTCTATTTACTGTATGTCTGTGACATAAAACGGTACATTTTTCCATTGGGGAGTAGCGCTGTGGTGGTTTTTAGTGTTTTGTTTCTGATTGGCATGTGATCGGACAGAAGTACAAATCGTGTTGCCGCCTGGCTCAGCGGAGAGTGCGATGGAAGTGACAAGATCAAGTAAGTCGGTACATTTCCTTGATCACATTAAATAAACTGCAGGAACGGAGTTCCAGCTTTCTATATTTACATTTTATTTCTGTCACGCCGTGATAGAGAACTCTAGTCCCGATTTTCCCTGTCAGATTGCCAAATCCGAGACACGCATCTTCACAAGCCAGTCTGACATCTGAGCAATTTTGTTGTTATTATGACCATATTAATGTTTTTTCTCAATATTAATAGCTTTTATTTAATCGTAACTGAATAACATTGTAACATATCTAATACCTTCAACTTAAAAGTATTAATGATTAAATATGAAGTGAACTACTCGTTTTTAGCGGCATAGTTCAGTGTAACTGTTTTCGAATAACTACCGAAAACAACATTGTAAATCTGCTTCTGGATTTTTGGTAACGTGGTATTTGTAACATGTATCGCAGCCTCAGATATTGTACGGCCTAACTAAATTATGGTGCCATTTAGTACTGCAGTAGAGGGTGGGTAAATTGATGCTAAAATCTTGTAAAGAGGGTTTCTACATACTCACAGGTTAGGAAAGGTCACTCTGAACCTGTCTATTTAATCTTATTCTGGACACAGTCGTTTCATTGTTGTAATAACGAATGGATTTAACCTAACCTGTACGTTACTAACCGGTTAGAAAACACAGTAGTTGGTTTCATTGGCAATTTTGTATGTGAAATGTGACATTTGGGGTTGGAAGGGGACAATGACAATATATTATTTATCCTTGTATGTATTATTTTTACATGAAGGGATATGTGGCTCGCTTTCTTTCAGTATGTGAATGAGGTGATCTCAAAGCTAGTTCTTTCAATAAAAGCAGTGATCCCTAATCATCCCGTTACTGGTATGTCTGGAGCACCTGTGTTCCATTTTAGAGAGTAATTGTTGTTGATAGTATCAAGTAGAAGAGAAATGTCCCTCAATAAATTTTTAATCCCATTCATTTATCTTGTCCGAGTTGATTATATCACTTTAGTCGTTCAATTTTTAAATTATTCAGCTTTCATCAAATTTCTTTATGGTGTGGCGTACCATTATCATTCATGAATCAAAACAGAGGGTCAGCAGCACCCTAAATAGAAGGACACGAGGAAGAATGATTTCCTTGCTGTACAGTAGCTGTTGACGAGGTATTGAACATTAAGTAATCCTGATGCTCTCTGCGGGCCATTTAGGTAGGCTATAGCTACTTTTAAGTGCACATAAAAAAATAAACCATAAGGTTATTTTCTAATACAGTGGCAATAAGTATGCCTAAGTACAAATACAGGGTGATTTTTATAAACAGGGTTGTTTTCTGAACAATTCCATTTCCGTCTGGTAGCAGACAGTAAGATACAACTATGTCCCAAATGTGAAGAAACTGTGGGAGATTCACTTATCATCACAGCAGATGTTGTAATGACCTCCATCTTCCTGCAGACACAGCCGTGCCATGTTTCTGGCAGTTCGCTGCAACATTTCCTCGTCCCTTCCATTGATTTCAGACATGATGTTGGTCTTTAAATCTTCAATTGTTTATGGTTGATTTTGATATAGTTTATTCTTTGAGAAAACCTCATAGGAAATAATCTGGTGGTGTTAAGTCCGGTGATCTTGGAGGCCACAAATTCTTCCTCAAGAAGCTGCCGATCAGAGCGAGAGACTCGGTTGACATGTGACATGCTGAAAATTACCTTGAGTTGGCTCAGTGTTTTCTAGTTGCTCGACATGTTGCTGGAAAGTGTTGTACCGGTCTGTGTTCGTTGTATTCGAGAAGAAGAATGGACGAACTATTCAGTTTGCCGAGACTGCACACCAAATTCCAACCTTCTGTGGATGCAGGGTCTTTCTTGAATACCGTGTGGGTTATGGGTGGCCCAAATGTGGGTATTTTGAGAAGTCACGTAACTGGTCATTTGGAACCAGGCCTTGTCTGTGAACCACTTAATGTTCAGATTTTTCAGTAGCCATACAGTAAAATCCAAGACCTGAGATTTCCTAGGAAACTGAAACAGACGAGCCTGAACATCATCTGCTGTGTCTGCCAAACCTGATATGCCAGACTCGCTCAAGAAAGACAAAGTTGTTTCCAACTTTCTCACTATAGCCAGTATCATGTCTCTCCTAGGAGGATTGTGCACACCATTCTTTCTCCTGAACGCCCTATGATGGACTTTGTAATCCAATAATTTATTAATTTGGCTATTTTTATGGTTTATGTTGGTCCGTATTGACTAATTACATGTTTAGTATTGACGAGGTGGACACCATTTGGAATTTCCCATACCACAGGTTATCAGATTGATCCAATAATTTTTCACTAAAAACATGCGCTGAGGCAATCTGTACTGCATCATGAACAAAATGTATGGCAAAACAAGTCCGGCCCCGTGGTGTAGGGGGCAATGTGTCCGCCTGTCATCCGGCGGCACCGGGTTCTATTCCTGGCCGGGTCAGGGGTTTTTAATTGTAAATGATTAATATCTCTGGCATGGGGACTGGGTGTTTGTGTCGTCCTTAATCTTCCTTTCCTCACATTCAACACTTTACACTTCCGCCATTTCCAAAATACACGCAGGTTCACAGCATATGGTGCAAAGTAGGGGCAAAAGATAGTCCTTACCTATCTCATTGTCATCACAAGACCTATCTGTGTCTGTGTGATGTAAAGCAGATTGTAAAAACATAAAAAATTAAATTGGCATTTAGAAATGGGTTAGTTTTGAAAACCACCAGTGTATACAAATTGCCCTTTAGTAGAGCCTATGTTATAGCGTACGTTGGTCCGTATTGACTAACTACGTGTTCAGTATTGACAAGGCGGATGTCATTTGGAATTTCCTGTTCGACAGGTATTCAGATTGATCCAATAATTTTTCACTAAAAACATGCACTGAGGCAATCTGTAGTGCATCTTGAACAAATTGTATGGTAAAATAACAATCAAGCCAGCAACAAGTAAATTTAACAAAACAGTTAACACCTAGCTAAGAATAATTTGTGTATTGTTGGCAAATTTTGGTAAGTAAATCTCCCAGGGTTTAACATTTAGACTGAGCAAGTGGCTGTGCAGTTTGGTTCACGTAGCTATCAGCTTGCATTCAGGAGATAGCCGGTTCAGACCTCACTGTTGGCATCCCTAAGGTGGTTTTCCGTGGTTTCCTATTTTCATACCAGTCAAATGCTGGGGCTGTACCGTAATTAAGGCCACAGTTGCTTCCTTTCCCTCCTAGCTGTTTTCTATCCCATTGTCACCATAAGACTTATCTATGTTGGTGCGATGTAAAGCAGATGGTAAAAAACAAAAAAAAAACATTTAGAAAGCAATCTCATCTTCCTGTCTGCTATCCAATGGTAAAGGGGTCATTTCAAAAACCACCGGTGTATCCAAATCACCCTGTAGTAGAGCCTATGTTTAATATTAAATGAAACCTATACATGCACAGAGATGCTGTTAAAAATAAAGTATCCGTAGTTCTGGTGGATAATAAGTGGAAAGAGTAAAAATCAGATCAGCTTCCCACTTCAAGTACCTCGGATGCACAATCTTGAAAGGCAGGAAATACTCAGCAGGACACAGAAAGCATCAAACTTCTGCAGTCGAGTCAGAAATCTTCTCTGGGGCTGCAAAATACCACAAAAAGCAAAAACAGTCATCTACTGCACTTACTTCATATCAGTCCTCGTGTACGGTTTAGAGACACATGTACCCTACTAAACAAGGACTTCACCGAGCTCGATAGCTGCAGTCGCTTAAGTGCGGCCAGTATCCAGTATTCGGGAGATAGTAGGTTCGAACCCCACTGTCGGCAGCCCTGAAAATGGTTTTCCGTGGTTTCCCATTTTCACACCAGGCAAATGCTGGGGCTGTACCTTAATTAAGGCCACGGTCGCTTCCTTCCCACTCCTAGCCCTTTTCTGTCCCATCATCGCCGTAAGACCTGTGTGTGTCGGTGCGACGTAAAACAACTAGCAAAAAAAAAAAAAAAAAAAAAAAAAAAAAACAAGGACTTCAGCAGAACCAGTACCTGGTATTGAGGTTCCTATTACCAGTGTTGTAAAGAAACACAGACTTCAGTGGTATGGGCACATAATGAGAATGAACAGGGAAAGACCTGCCAGAAAATATTTTGACTTTAATCTCATAGTATGAAGACCACAGGGAAGACCAAGAAAACGTCGGATAGACACTGTAAGATCAGATGTGGAGGAGAGAGGACACAAATGGGTGGATGTACTGAAACAGATGATGTATGAAGACAGAAGGAGATGGCGAGCGCTTGTAAACCAGATCCAGGAAACTGGAGTTGGGAAATGATGATGATGGTGAATAAGTGGAAATTAAGAGACTTTAGGAATGTTGCCGATACAATACATACCGAGTGTCCACAATTGAAGTTATGGTATACAGCATGGTACAGCACAGGCTGTAATGGTCGTAGGAGTCTGAAATTTCGTAGATATACTAACTATTGAGGGTTAGAAACTTCATTTCGATTGGTCCGTATTGAACCAAGATTATATATTTAAGTAAAATTTACGATTCCACCTATTCAGTACAACATACTTTTGCAATGCAGTTTTTACATTACAGTTTAATATTTATTTGGTACCAGTTTCGACCCTGTTTGCGGTCATCATCAGCCATAAACATAAATTGTACAATTCAGTCTGAAGGTCCTAAAACAATACAACTTTAACACGGCATTAAGATTAAAATAGACAAATATGACACTGTCAAGTTAAAATATTAGATGATGATGATGAGACACAAAGATGATAAAAGTTTATAGATAAGCACAAATACTTTTAGAGTATGGCAAATGGAATGCTGTTATAGAGTGGCTATAGTTGACTCCAGATACTAAAGTTCTTAAATGTGTATCTTTCACACAAGTCCTGATGGTTGTATGGCCTTGCTGACGCTGATGTAAAGGAAATAAGTCATACAAATGATGTAAATAAATTAGAAAACGTGGACTTCAAGTAGATATCTAAGATGCTGAAGGTAATTGCTGTGCGTGAAGGTCGAATAAATATTTGTAAGAAAAGGGTGGTGAAGATTTCTCAGTTCATTGTGGAGCAGTTGGACCTAATAAACAATAAGAAAAAAAGCCAAAGTTAGTGTGCAGACCAAAGAAGAAAGAGGGGATTGAATAACAAAAGTATAAACTGTAATATGAAACTGCATTGCAAAAGTATGTTGTATTGAATAGGTGGAATCATAAATTTCACTTAAATAGATACACTAACTAAGCAATGCGTTCACAAATTATGCCACAACAATCATTAGTTCCAAGTTTTGCCACCAAGCAAAAATATGGCGCTGTAAGCAGTGGTAGGGGTCACAGAAAAAAAGGCAGGAAATATCAAACACATGATAATGCTGGTTCTGGGTTACAAACTCTGTTTAGCATGGCCTCCGAACTCAGCGACATGCTGCAACTGTAACACGGCATGTAACATGTGCCTGCAGCATATCGGTGAAATCAGAACGATGTATCGTTCTATCCTAGCCTTTAGATCAGGCGGAGACCGGATATTCCCCTGATAGACGCGATCTTTCAAATATCTCCACAACCAGAAGTCACATGTATTTAGGTCGGGGGATCTCAAAGACCATGGATCTGGAAAATGCCTAGAGATAATGCAGTCGTTACTGAAGGTTTCTCGTAGCAGTTCTTTTACCAGGCGAGCAATATGTGGTGTTGCCGCACCGTGCATGAAAATAACGGTGTGGTCACACTTGTATTCCTGCAAAGCTGGAATCACGTGTTGCACAAGCAGGTCCCTATAACGTGCAGATGTCACTGTACACCTAACAGGCCCACAAGAGGTCATCCCCTCAAAGAAAAACAGACCAAGGATGAAGGAGTTTTTAAAACCACACCAGTCACATAAGCTGAATACAATGGTTGTTCCTGCACAACATTTGGAGGAGTTGAACCCTATATGGGACAGTTCTGTGCATTCACTGCACCCTCCAGAGTAAAATGTGCCTCTTCAGTCCACAGAATATTCCTAGGTCACATGTCGTACACTTCCATGCGCGCCAGAAACGGAAGGGCAAATTCACAGCGTTGTGCGACATTTTGGGGTTTAAATTTGTGAATACTATGAAGTTTGTAGGGATACCGGTGTAACATGTGCCGCAAAATCTTGTAAACTGTTAACCGGGGTAGCGACATTTCACATTACACAGCTCGAGCACTGGTTACAAAATTGGGAGAATGTGCTGCATGGTCTTCTACAGCTACAACAACTTCATCAACAATATCCATGATGATGGACCACCGTCCTCTCCCTGGTGCGACACCTAATTCACCTGTTTCCTTGAATTTCTTCAGCCCATTACTTATCATGGGACCTCCTCTCCTCTGTTTTGTCAGTGATATTCCCGCAATGCTGCGTTGCTATTGCTGCCATTCTGATGAAACAACTTAAATAGTAGTACACGGTCTTTCCTCCCAGTAGGCATTACGTTTCACACAGAAAAGTTCAACTTTGTTACGTTACAGCGAAGATTCACTTCACAGAAGGAATCAACATGCGTCACCAAGCAACAAACAACGAACTGACACAATGCAATTCTAAGAGAAGAACATTTTGATGCCAGAGTTATGGAATATTGCATGTTCTGACTGCTTACAGCGCCATATTTTTGCCTGGTGGCAAAATTTTGAACTAATAATTTTGTTGGCATAATTCTCAGGCACATTGCTTAGTTAGCATATCTACAAAATTTCACACTTCTGCGATTGATTACAGCCTGTGCTGTACCGCAGTGAATACCATAACTTTAATTGTAGACACCCGGTACATACATACAAGTGTCTCATATAAACTCAGACCGAACGAACAGTGTTTGTACCCTGCGCTATGGCAGCTGCCTCAGCCAAACTCGTTGTGCACGGCCACCCTGCTTCAAGCATATATACAACATTATAATATGGAATCTTACCTTATAATAGATGCTGGAAGTGTCGTCCTTTCTGGATTATACAGGCATTGTGTGTGAGTTCTGCCACTGAAATGTTTCTGGCTTCATTCGCAATATTTTCTTTCAGTTCCTCCACTATGTGAGGATTTGTTTGACACTTCCTTTCAGTTTACACCGCAAGTAAAAATCACAACGCTGTTAGATCTGGAGAACGAGGGGGAAATAGACCAGCACTAATCACTCTGTCTGCAAACACTTCCTAGATTGTAAAAAGGGAATCTTCTGGTGTATGAGCAGGGACTGAATCTTGTTGTAACCACCCACGCAATTTTTCTTCTTCCGTTAACTGATGGAAGAATGGCATCAAAATGTCATCTTGGTACACCTCTGCATTTACTGTCGTCTCAAATAAAATAGGCCAATTATTTGTCTTGCACTAACAGCACACCAAACACTAATCTTCCTATCAAAATGAGGGATTTCATAAACACCATTAGGATTTTCTGCACACAAATAGCAAGAGTTAAGACTGTTCACACAACCATTAAGATGAAACCAGATCTTTTTACATATGAAAATACGGTGTTGCAATGATGACTGTCTCACCATGTTAACAGCTGAGATTTAGACTTGCGACTCATGCTTGCCAGGTCGAACACGTGCAGGTTGCTTGCAAGGTCAAGAATGATGCCCGCCTTCCATACTGCAGCTGACATGGCCCAGAGTGCAAACACCGCACGTTTGGTCTGGGTTTATATGAGAGACCCTGTACATGTATACATACATACATACATACATACATACATACATACATCTTCTTTATAGACTGTTATGCCTTTCAGCATTCAGTCTGCAATCCTCTATGAATATACTAACTGATTCCACAATCCTCTATTTGTGACCTGTTCTTTGGCCTTGTTTAAATCTATACCTCTCATCTTTAAATCCAGCGAAAGGTTCCATAACTTATAGATGCATTAAACGCTGTGCTTCAAGGGATGGGTCTCGTGCAGCTTCATGATTTGTTTCATCCTTATTCTACATTGTCTCCTTCCACATTAGTTCCCTTTTTTCCAATAAATTCTTTATCTTTTCTCTTTCTGACATCTGCTTCGTAATTGATCCATTTGACAATCTCAGTGATTTTTCCACCAGACCAAATAGTCCACTATAGGGCGAGTTGGCCGTGCGGTCAGGAGCGCACAGTTGTGAGCTTGCATCCGGGAGATAGTGGGTTCGAATCCCACTGTCGGCAGCCTTGAAGAAGGTTTCCATGGTTTTCCATTTTCACACCAGGCAAATGCTGGGGCTGTACCTTAATTAAGTCCACGCCCGCTTGCTTCCCATTCCTAGGCCTTTCCTATCCCATCTTCACCATAAAACATATTTTTGTCGGTGTGACGTAAAACAAGTAGCAAAAAAATAGTCCACTGATCCAAGTTGCAGATGTCTCCCTCAGTCACGTCAAAAGTCATGTAAATTCTGAATATTTTCTAAGCATTGAAATAATTCGCTTCTACTCGCGCCGCTTTTTACAATTGCGTTGTTCAAATGACATCTCAAGTATCAAATGCTGGGACATTGTTTTAATTTCAGAATGATTATTTGACAGATATTTTTTAATGTGTGTGTCGTAATTTTTAGATGTATTATTCCAATGTGCATGTATGTTTTTATTGTTAACTCAACTCCTAATGAGAAACTAAAATGTCACAATAAGCTTCATTTTAATAATCAGTTGATCATTATAAATATCACGAGAACTCAGTGTACATTAGCATGATTTAGTGCTTTCAGTTTTAATGACTACATAAACTCAGGGCTTATAAGTGAACTTTGTAGTCTAGTGGTATGCTTCTGATATTTTTGATATTATTCTAATAATTATATATTATGGCTGAGGATGACCTTGTAATATGAGGTTGAAACTAATCCCTTTAATGAATAAAATATTACATATATAAATATATTGATGGTTAATGTTTGTGGGTTATTGTAGTCATGTCCTAGTTCGTGAACCGTGGGCAACGGCTGAGTGGCCTAGTAAGTGGTCCTGAGAGTCGGGATACCAGTTGCTATGGAATGGGAGTGGGTATCTCGGACATATTCTGTGTCATGGCCCTCCTTGTGCTCAGGCGGCTAGGACTATACAATTCACCGGTGGTCCATAACCCGTTAGAGGAGAGATTCTCACTTGGACTATGTGCAAGTAGGGTAGCATCCTGCTTCATGAATTTACCGAGCTCAGAACATTTTAGGCTTGCAGACTGAATGCTGAAAGGCATAACAGTCTATAATGATAATGAATGAATGAATTAAATATATTGAATAGGTGGACCCGTTCTCACTTTAACTTGTGATAAATTGTCAATACAGATTAAAAAATGAAATTCACTACTTAAGATTCTTTCATAATATGCATATACAAGGGCAGATCAGAAAATAAGTTGCACTTCCCAGTTATGGCCATTTATTACACCACCTATACAACAGCAACACGACTATAACGACATACACTGTAACGTCACTTTTCCACATAGTTTCCAAGAGACTCCAAACATTTCTGCGAATGCACAACCAACTTGTCGATGCCGGATGCATAGAAATTTCCTCCAGCATTCTGCAACCACTCGGGGAGACAGGGGCCTTCACCTCCTCATCAGTCTGGAAACGTCGACCACCGAGCTCCGTTTTGAGCTTACCGAACAGATGAAAGTCACATGGCGCTAGGTCGGGATTGTATTGTGGATGTTGCCAGACCTCCCACGTGAAACGCTACGGCAGTTCTCTCGTTTGGCGGGCCTTGTGAGGTGTTGCGTTATCGTGCAACAAAATCACACCGGCGCTTCTCTTTAATCGCTTTACGCAACCGGTGCAACGTTTGACAATACACCGCCGCGTTGATCGTCGTTCCTTTCGACATGAATTGCACGTGCAGCAAACCCTCCACTGTCGCCATAACCTTACCGGCTGAAGGTTGAACCTTGGCCTTCTTTCGTTGTGGTGATGAGGGGTGCACCAATTCCATTGATGTTTGCTTCGTTTCGGAGGTGAAGTGGTGCACCCACGTTTCGTCGCCTGTGACGATTCGCCGCAGAAACACGTTGCCGTCTGCAGTATAGCGTTGCAAAAATGCTAGGGAGGATTCAAAACATCCCTTGTGCTCATCGGTGAGAAGACGCGGGACCCATCTTTGACTCTGCTTACGATATCCAAGGTCCTCGTGAACAATGGCGAACACACTGCCATACGTCATGTTCAGCTGCTGTAATAGACAAGAAAAATGTTCCACTGATCAATACATTTATTGTGAATGAATTATTGCACTAGTACTGGTTTCGGCCTATCTTGGCCATCATCAGCTAGCACACAAATTTACAGTCATTAGACGTTTGTTGCTGCGTCTATAGACATACAGATATATATAAAATAAGAATTTTGTCTGTACATTGCTCAAAATTTCTGTATTTCTGTATCAGTCATGTCCATAGTAACAAGGAAATGCATTTTTTAATTTTCCGTAATTTCTGTCTGTCTGCTGTATGTTATCTATGTACACGCATCTTGAGAAACCAGCTGAAGAGAATTTAATGAAAATCGGTATGTAAAGTCCGCGAATAAGTCACTACAATCTAGGCCATAAATATCTTTTTCACGCTGAGAGAAATGCTAGTTTAGGGGAAGGCCTAAAATTTAATTCTCAAATATTTATGTTATTAGTGGTCCTATCTTAATGAAAACCGGTATGTAAAGTTCTAATATAAGTCGCTACAATATAAACTATAAACAATCTTATTCATTCTGAAAGAAATGGTAGCTTAGGGGAAGGCCTAAAATTTTATTCGCAGATATTTGTTATTAGTGGTCCCATCTTAATTAAAATAGGTATGCAAAGTCGGCGAATAAGTCGCTACAATCTACGCCATAAATAATCTTATTCACGCTGAGAGAAATGGTAGTTTAGGGGAAGGCCTAAAATTTTATTCTCAAATATGTGTTATTAATTGTCCCATCGTAAATAAAATCGGTATGCAAAGTTGGGGAATAAGTCACTACAATCTCGGCCATAAATAACTTAATTCACGCTGAGCGAAATGGTAGTTATGGGGAAGGCCCAAAATTTTATTCTCGACTATTTGTGTTATTAGTGGTCTTATTGACAATTACTATATAAATAAAGTAGCATAGTATTAAATTTCCGATCATTTATGTCTTATACATTTTGACTGTACCTGCTATGATAACTGAGATATTCGTCTACGCTATAATTAATTTTATAAAACAGCCTTGTATTACAGAGTCGAAAGAAAACTGAATGTGAAGGCCTACAATACAGAAAGCTCATAACTCCGATCAACAAGAACATTACATTGACCACTGTTTGTTGTGATTTGCTTTGTGTCTCTATTGCCATTCATCCCTGATACATGGGATTACTGCTGTGTACCAAGTTTTTTTAAATTTGCTCTACGTCGCACCGGCACAGATAGGACTCATGGCGATGGTGGGATACGAAAGGGCTAGGAGTGGGAAGGAAGCAGCCCCTACGTTAATTACGTTACAGCCGCAGCATTTTCCTGGCATGAAAATTGGAGACTACGGAAAACCATCTTCAGGGCTGTTGACAGTGGAGTTCGAACTCACTACCTCCCGGATCCAAGCTCATGGCTATGAGCCCCTAACCGCACAGCCAACTCACCCGGTCGTACTGAGTATAACAGCCTGCCTGAAAATTGTCGGGAAGTAGCTGGGGAGTTAGATAAATTACTGATACTACTGATACGTAACAAACTGGTTCATCATAGCATTCAAGCTATTCGGTTCCTACTCTGAGGCACTGATTGGAATGAGCAGTGTGCATATTTAACGGAATAATGACAGAGAAGTGTTCACGGGTGTCTGCGGTCTGGTGATTGCAGCACTGGAACTTAGGATTGTTAGATCGGCACCGTAGTACTGTTTGTTAAAAATGAGGAAATGTGCGGTTTATTAATTTAATCGAGTATTTTATATCACATTGCTTTTAATCACTACATTCCTTCTGACGACTTCGGATAGGAAAACCACAAAGACAATCTTTCTGAGAATCCCGTAGCGAAGCACGGGTACGTCAGCTAGTTTACATATATAAGCTGGTAGTCATTAATATAATAGTGGTCGTTTTTTATGAGGTGTACACCTTAGTAATTATTATTAAAAAACATATTTTCTTTTAACATGTCACATGTCACGACCAGTATTATATTAATGACTATCAGCTTATATATGTAAATATTATTTTAGTTTTAACATGTATATTTCCTATATTACTATTATGATATTACTATAAGAGTCACGATTAATGTATTTTATTGTCTTTCTATAATTTGTCCTAGGCTGATGATAATGATGACATACAGTTTTGTCGAAACCGGTACCAAAAGTTCATAAACGTGATAGTTTAACAGAAATGTAGAAATTTTCACGTAATATATAGTATTGAAAAGGTGGATCTTATTATTTTCTTTGTTTATTGTGAAGGTCACAAAAAAAAAAAAAATTGGTAGTATAATGTACTATATACTCTTAATTAGTTGCAAGTATTACCACCAAGATTTGTTTGTTGACTTATCTATAGTTGGGGGCCATTTTAGTATAAATATACAAATTCTGGAAATATGCGGCCCCGTTTTTGTGTGTGTGTTTTATTTTTTCAACCGAGCTCGATAGCTGCAGTCGCTTAAGTGCGGCCAGTATCCAGTAATCGGGAGATAGTGGGTTCGAATCCCACTGTCGGCTGCTCTGAAGATGGTTTTCCGTGGTTTCCCATTTTCACACCAGGCAAATGCTGGGGCTATACCTTAATTAAGGCCACGGGCACTTCCTTCCCATTCCTAGGCCTTTCCTATCCCATCGTCGCCTTAAGACATATGTGTCAGTGCGACGTAAAGCAAAATAGCAAAAAAAAATTTTTTTCAAAGCAGAGCCAAGATGGTTGATTTTTCTTGGTGTTTGTTATGTATGGCCCAAAATTCTCGGGGCGAACTATCGGTGTCAGACTTATCTGCCCTAAAAGTTTCATTTGCACTCTGCAGGCCATTTGAGAAAACATTTCTGTTGCTGATAGCTTACACTGTGACCTATGACAAGAACAAGGAAAAATTGACCATATTAGCACTGGTTTGAAAGAAAAAAAAACACACACAGAAATTTGTGCCGCATTTTTTTCGGAATTTTTATATTTATACTGAAATGATCCCCGCCTATTTCTAAGTCTACAATCGAAACTTGGTGGTGATACTTACGACCATTTGGAATATATAGTACATAATATTTCCAAAAAGTTTTATTTTCTGATGTGACCTTCCAACAGTTAAAAATGTGTAATTTCTACAGTACTTTGCGTAACTCAGTGAAATAAGGTGATGTATATCATATGCAAGAGCTCAGGAGGAAAAAACAAACAAAAAAAACAGGGGCCTGGTAGCACAATTTTAGGTTCAAGATGACATTTTATATTTTTTATGTGGTTGTAAACTTTTGACTGGTACTGTATAACTAAGCTATTATTATAAACTCGCACGTCTTTAGAGAAACTGTCTATGAATAAAACTATTAGAGCTGTGAGCTTGCATCCGGGAGATAGTAGGTTCGAATCCCACTATCGGCAGCCCTGAAAATGGTTTTCCGTGGTTTCCCATTTTCACACCAGGCAAATGCTGGGGCTGTACCTTAATTAAGGCCACGGCCACTTCCTTCCAACTCCTAGGTCTTTCCTATCCCATCGTCGCCACAAGACCTATCTGTGTCGGTGCGACGTAAAGCCCCTAGCAAAAAAAAAAAAAAAAAAAACTATTAGAAACGAAACAACTGTATTAGATGCACGTGGACAGGTACCAACGCGAAGCAGCCTTCGTTATTAAGAAACTTCTTCTTCCTCTTCTTGTACCATATCCTCATCGGATGTCGGCTGTCATCAGGGCGATCTGATTCTTGTTCTCAGCAGCTTTGAAAAGAGTTCTCATATATTTTGTAGTCAAGATATTCTCCTTCCCCTACTTCTTCTTTCAATTTTACCTTCATAGATGAGCTGGAGTTATCATTTATCATTTTGATTGATATGACCTTAACTCTCTTCTTTTTGATGTTGTGCATGACCTCTAGCTCTTCGTTCAGGTGTTGGAGTAGCCTACTTCATTGTTACAAATTTTGTTAACCCATGATTTTCTGAGCAGGCATTGGTAGCACCACATCTCAAAGGATCAATGTTTTTTGGTGGTGTTCTGTTAGGATCAAAGTTTCAGCACCATAAAGTGAGATAGACAGTACGCAGCACCAAAGTAAACAGACACGGAGATTAATCTTAAGAGTCCCTGTTACAGAGGAGTTTGCTCATTCTCTTGAATGCAGTCCTTGCCTGTTCAATCTGGGACAGCATTGTTCCAGCCGTGATGCAAGCACGCAGCCAAGATACTTAAAGCATTGGACTTGCTCCAGTAGTGTGCCAGCTACTGTCAAGTTAACAGGTTGAATGACACATTTGCTTATGACCATTACTTTGGTTTTTCGTGTTTAAACACAGATCTGCTGCAGCACTGTATTCATCCACATAGCATAGCGAGTAGAAGAGAAAGTGTGAGCTCTTAAGTTGTTCCCTGTTGGGTAATATAGGGACTGTGATGAATCGTCCGATAGGGGCAGCACCGTTTCTATCTGAGGGTTGGTATCTGTAGTTGTAATATGTTTATGTTTGGTAGTGTTGTTTTGTGAAAGCAAAAACTTAATTGTTGTGCATTATTGTTAAGTGAAAGTGAAGAGCGTGTGATTTGGTGATGGTATTCCTTTATTTAGTGTAAATATAGTGCTGAGTTTATAAAACTTACAAAAATACCGACAAGGAAAAAATGCCTACTTACTTCGTTCCAGGATGCAAGTCTGGCTACAAAACTACAAAATGTAATTACTTCTTCAAACCACCTAAAAATGAAGCAGAATTTTCAAAATTGGAAAGAGTTCTGGGAATCGAAAGGACAAAAATCTTTCTGATAAGTGGTATGTGTGCGATTCACATTTCTTTGATGAATTTATTGTTAAATCAGATTCATTTGTAATATAAGGCGAACAGGTAGAAATTCCTAGAGATAGATGGAAACTGAAAACTGGCGCTGTCCCTCATATATTCCCCAATTTGCCACAGTATCTCACGAAACAATTAAACAAACTAAAATCATCCCGTAAAAGACAGCCTCCGAAGACGGAGGAAGGTTCAAGAAACAAATCACACAGGCCTCACCGTGATGCTTTTTCTGAGAGTGCTAAAAGAAATGAAATAGATTCATACACAGCTAAAAAGACAATAAGTTCATTTAGAAATAAACTAAAGAGACAGGGAGTAATACTGTATAATGACTATCCGTAATAAATTGAAAATAGCTAATGCTAAGATTTTGTTATAAAAACAACTAAGAGATTCCAAATTACAGCCAAATTATTCAAGGGAGCCGACATTAAGCAGAAAGCAAAAGGTGATTATTGACAACATGCTAAAAAAGTGTCAGCTAAGAAATAAGAAAGGGATGGAGATATGATAATGCATTTCTGTTAGATAGTCCCTTATTTAAAATTAAACCACCTAAGGACTATAGAAACTGTTTAAGGCTTGACATGCTTCCCCTTCCTTCGGAGGCTCACCTGCGAAAATTAGTTAAAGGTCTTAAGTGCCCTTACGGGGAGAACACCCATGGCATTAGTGCTATTGAGAACTATTTCTGAGATGAGAAGAGTGAAAACAATCGCATAGGAATTCTCATATATGGCTAAGTAAAACTAACTCGTTAAAAGTTGATGGATTTGTAAATTTAGGAGAACACACCCAAGAAAACGGGAAAAATAAACTCTCAAGTCATGCTTTAGTGTTCAGCATTTGCCTGGTGTGAAAATGGGAAATCACGGATAACCATTATCAGGGCTGCTGACAGTGGGGTTCGAACCTACTATCTCCTGAATACTGGATACTGGCCGCACTTAAGCGACTGTAGCTATCGAGCTCGGTCATCAATCAAATGAGAACACTGGCTAAGAAGACAGATGAGACAAATAAGGCGGTAGTAGAAAATGCACAAAATAAAATAAGGCTAGCACTAGACTTCACTGAGAACATGGATGATCTCTTATTGGACTGGGAGAAAAATTTAGGTCTAATTAACAGTGATAACTGCAGTCTTGCAAAGAAGCGTTCGATTTATTATCAAGGAGGATATATAGTATGCAATGTATCCAAGGTCACAAAATGTCATAAATGTGTCAGCCTGCTTCACGGAAGGCATACAGAAGAAATACTTG
The DNA here is from genome assembly GCF_040414725.1 of Anabrus simplex. Taxonomy (NCBI): domain Eukaryota; kingdom Metazoa; phylum Arthropoda; class Insecta; order Orthoptera; family Tettigoniidae; genus Anabrus; species Anabrus simplex. Next base: position 83,557,327 of record NC_090270.1, read on the forward strand.
CCACAGCCCTCGCATTTATTAGGGACTATAGCAATAAATACAGCACTGACAGCACTTTCCTCAACCATCCTTCAAGAGCAGTTTATAATGTGTTCGTTCAAGTTGAAAGTGTAGTGGAACAAAAACTCTCCTGTGAACATAGTCTGTGGGGCGATGTATTCTACGAGTGTTTGGACAGTTTGCACAGTATCACTATTAATTCAAAAGAATTAGGATGCTGCGATGACCATGCTGCGGTCATTATCCCTAAACTTGTGTTACATTATATGAAATGTCAATTTTATTTTGTAACAAGACAGATGGGAAAGGAACTGAAATCTTCTATGACCACGAAGTCTACCTGGAAGCTATGTAAACTATCTGACCACTGACTTCTGGAATGGTAAGCAAAAGCATAATATTTTGCATGCAGTATTTGTCTTTTATTCGTATGCTCACTTGTAAGCTCAAGCTCAAATACTGCTGGGAGAGCAGCCTAGCGGAGGAACCGATGGACTAGGGGAGTGATCACACTTCTTTCTTGTACTCGCTATGCACATAGTTTAATAATGGTTGTAAATCTTCAGCACTTGTTGTAAGCAGAACATTTGCATATTGCAGATTATATGTTGTGCCCTCCTATTTTCCTTTCAGTGTTTCAGAAAATACCCTGTCAGATTAGATATTGAAGAGGAGTGGAGGTAGAACACAGCCTTGCCTCACTCCTTGCTTTATTTCAGTAGCACACATGTTGGTGTTATCAACCATAATTGATGCAGTTTGATTCCAATACAGGTTGGCAATAAGTCTGATATCTCTTCTATGTAGGCCAATCCTCGAGCCCTAACTTCACCACTTAAAAAAAGGCATTAATAAATAATAAATACATAAAATAAGATCATGTAGGAAATGCAGCAGTGTTTCATGTTTCACATGGTCAAAAGCCTTTTCGTAATCGATAAATAAGCTTATACATCCACATACATATCTAGACATCTTTGCACCAAAACCTGCACCCGCAGCGATGTTTCTGTGGTGCCAAATCCAGTACAGAATCCAAATTAAGAAACTGAGAATAACTGAGCAAATGGCTGTGTGGTTTGGGTCACGTAGTTATCAGTTTGCTTTCAGTAGATAGTGGGTGTGAACCCTACTGTCGGCAGCCCTGAAGATGGTTTCCCATTTTCACACCAGGTAAATGCTGGGTATGTACCTTAATTAAGACTATGGTCGCTTCCTTCCCACTCCTAGCCCTTTTCAATCCCATCATTGCCATTACGTCTATCTGCGTTAGTGCAGCAAAAAAAAAAACCTTGAGAATACAATAAACACTGTTGGTATAGATTAATTTTTTGCTGCACATGTTAGGAGAACAACAACATGGTCTTAAGTTTTCTCCCCCTTGTCTGCACACTTCTGTGAATATTTGCACATGACTGGCCTCGTTTGGGGCTCGTCATGACAACCTGCTAATGCCTTTTCCTACTCCATCTCACTTAGCGCTGGAGAACAAATGTTCAAGCAGCTGTCAATACCGTTGTTCAGGACCATGATAATCCAACACTTGATATTCCGGCATGGTTAGAAATAATGTTTTCCCATATTTTGAGATAGTAGGTTCGAACCCCACTGTCGGCAGCCCTGAAGATGGTTTTCCGTGGTTTCCCATTTTCACACCAGGCAAATGCTGGGGCTGTACCTTAATTAAGGCCACGGCCGCTTCCTTCCCACTCCTAGCCCTTCCCTGTCCCATCGTCGCCATAAGACCTATCTGTGTCGGTGCGACGTAAAGCAACTAGCAAAAAAAAATATTTTGAGAGATTTAGTGCTTGGCACGTTTGACAGTATAGTTGGATGTGTTCAGGAGGTATCGGAACTGTTCATCATTTCGTCAGTTACTGTTGTCTGCCTCACTGTGCGAGCATCCTCTCGCCAGGCTCAGCCAGTCACCATCTTGGCTTCATACTAGTGCCACTACAATTCCTCGTTCACCTAGACCTAGCCAACAATATGATGTTGCTGAGTTATGAATGTCCACATTATACAAAATAATTTTTGTTAAATAGCTCAATCCAAGAATTAAACATCCCTACAATGTTTCAGAGGGCTCAGAAGAAAATTCAAGCTGTGCCAGTCAGTGGTAGATACCAATCCGACATGTTTCACTTCCCTGACATCAGGCACCTATGCTACCATGAACCTACTACGCTGGCGTAGCGGGGGGAGAGGTGATACTTCCACGTGGCGCGTCCCAGGTTGCGGATAGGGGGATCCTAATGGGCTTGCCAGCGGACTTGAGTGAAATAAAATAGCTCTCGCAGACCAGACACTCATACCTCTGTGGGTGGGGGATGCAGGCGAAGAATACACCCACGTTATCCCTGCCCGTCGTAATAGGCGACTAAAAGCGGGCGACCAAGGGATGATCGAATTAGAACCATGAGACTACTTGTAATTAGTACCACAATGCAGGGAACACCATGGGTCGCCTTTACTTGCGCGTAGTACCACTATGTCAGGTAGACAATACGTTTGTGATTAGTAGCAACAGTGTGTGAATCAGGGTGGGTTTTACAATACCTGTGATTAGTACCTCTACATGAGCGACACCACGGGTTTGCCTTCCCAATGATTAGTACCCACTATGTGAGGAACACCATGTGATAGTAAGAGTTCCTGTGATTAGTACACCTATGTGAGGAACACCATAGATTTGTGTTGCCTGTAAATGGCGCCGCAATGTTAGAAACGCCATAGGCCTGTGTTACATATGCACATTACATTACCTGTGACAAACGCCATAGGTCTGTTACATGTGCGTATTACATTACTTGTGAGTAGTACCAAAATGTGTGGAATACCGCGCGTCTACGCTACTGTTGCTTAGTACCATAACATGATACATACCATGGTTCTACTTTCCTAGTGGTAAGTACCATTACTTGGACACCTTTAGACTACAAGCATCATCATTTCAGTATTGTGCTTTAGAAGCAGTCCCTCGATAAGTACTACTATTGCTTAATGCTAGTTTCTGGGAATGTGGGGCATTGCGGTTTGGATCCATTGATTGTTTTAAATTCATATCCATCCTTCATTCTTTGTCATCACGTTTCGAATTCTGGTCAGTGGATGATTTTGGACTATTAAATTGTCATTACATTTAGTCTCATTTCGTACCATTAAGGGCTGATGACCTAGATGTTAGGCCCCTTTAAACAACAAGCATCATTTAAGCTCTTTAGGCTTTTTCTAGCGTGAAATTACCAGCGTTGCACCCCAACGTAGCAGAGGGCTCATCAGTTGGATTGCTACACCTTTCCAAGACACTGGCAGCTACTGCGCCGTTGAGACACCACTGCAAGCCTCTTATGTAGGACAATGCAGAGACGGTGCACTATGGGAAGCATGTGCCTCCACTTGTATAAATGCCATTATGCAGGTGCCTTTGTGCATTTATACAAGTGGAGGCATATGCTTCCCATAGTGCACCGTCACTACATTGTCTTTCATAAAAGGCTTGCAGTGGTGTCTCAGCTGTGCACTAACTGCCAGCTTCTCGGAAATGTGTAGTGATTCAACTGATGAGCCCACTGTTACACTGGGGCGAAATGCTGGTAATTTCACGGTTGAAAAAGCCTGAAATGTTTTTAACATATGCAATCGATGATATTAAATTATGGTTTCCTTCTAGGAGCCTTGTTTTTGATAACAAGCAGCATCATCATCATCACACCTATGCTAGGCGTATAGACAGTAATTCAGATTGAACTCTGTCAAATTCTTGGTATTTAACAATTGTTATATGATCAAAATTAACTTGTTCTTGATTTTCTCAAAGTTAAGATGCCTTAGGCTAATTAACTATTTGTTTTGCTCGACAATCACCTGTATAAAAGCTGCCTTGATGGATCAGTGGTAGAATATCCAATTCCCTGTCTCTGGATGGGGTCATAGAATATACCCATATATTCTGTAGTAGAGGCTACTAAAAGGGCGATCTGAACAAAGATCTGAACTGCAGCACTGGAGTTGTAAATTGGACCCCCTGTGCATGGGAGGGTGTGAATGGACACATAAGTAATCCCTACCTGTCGTAAAAGTGACTGAAAGGGTTACGTAGTGATCGGTCCCCTCTTGAGGATTTGACAGATTCAAAATTTAATGTGTGTGCTACCTCTGACATGTTCGATTATGCCCAGAAGCCTAGACGGTATCCATATCCTGTCGGGTGTGTGTGCCCCATGTACCTTAGTAGTAATATCTGCCTGAAAACACAGGTCCCTGCATAACCGAATGCCTGAGCTGGCACCCTTCTGTATGCACTATAGGATACATGCCTAATTGTTGTTGTTGTTGTTATTATTATTATTATTATTATTATTATTATTATTATTATTATTATTATTATTATTAAACATCAGAACCTGGGCAATACCTTCCAAACCAGGCGGTTGTTGCCTTGGCTCAGTGGCTGCTACTGAGGCCACCCACGATCGGAGTGGGTG